>NC_056747.1:1338917903-1338972625 GCF_019279795.1 Protopterus annectens
GTCAGTGAGCCAGCTTGCTATCCATCTGACGATGTAGAGGTTTATGCCTAACTCAGTAAGTTTATTTATGATCCCCGAGTGGGGGATTGTGTCAAAAGCTTTGGCCAGATCTACATAAGTGGTGTGCACTGTTTTACCATAATCCATGGCCCTGGTGACTCTCTCAAAGAAGTCCACCAGACTGAGCAGGCAAGTTCTACCTTTAACAAAGCCAGCTGAGTCTGGTCCAGTGTTTGGAGAGTTCTTATGTTATTATTGATTAGGTCCATGATAATTCTCTCCATGGCCTTGCAGATAAGACTGGTCAAGCTTATAGGCCTGTAGTTGCCTGGGTCAGTTGATGGGCCCCCTTGTGCAGAGGGACGACTGTTGCAGTCCCCCATTCCTCTGTGACAAAGCCCATCCAGAGGCTGTGGTTAAGGAGGATTTCTAGTGGCCCTGATAGATTCTGTTTTAAGCTATTTAAGAAGCATCCTGGAATGTTGTCAGTTTTTGGCTTTAGCGCGTGCAGTAATGACTTGTTCCCTCATAATCACTGGAAAGGGGGATGGTTGTGAGTATTTCTTTGGCTGTGGAAGTAGGTAAGAACTTTGAAATAAACTTGTCTGCAAGCAGGTGTGCTATAATTTCAGGCTGGGTGTAAGAGTTGCCATTCATGACTAACTTGGCACATTGCTGAACGTTTCCCCTGAGGTTATGAAAATAATTAAAAAAGTCTTATGGTTATCTTTCACCTGGGAGGCTATCTTTGCCTCATAGTTTACTTTGACAAATTTGACAAGCTCTCTAATTTGTTTGTTTAGAAAGGAGATTGCCTTTTGCACTGTTTTGTCTGTTCTTTCTTCCTGTTTATGCCAGGGGTCCACCAGGGTGATTTATTTTTGCCAGTAATCATAGGTTTTACTAGGACAGGTACTGCCTTCTATATCCAGCTATGAATGTGGTTGTGCAGTGCTTTTGTGTACAGCTCATAGTAGGCCTGAGTGGAATCCAAGTTCGGAGTGGCTTGGAAGTTTAATAAGCTGCCACTTAGTTTGAGGTATTTGGCCTTAACAAGGTTCTAAACAGGTGTGGAGTTTGATGGGGGGTTCTAAGTTTTAATACTAAAGATCATTTTGTGGTCAGATCTTAGCAGGAAGGAATTAATGCATGCATATATATGAATACATATATATATATATATATATATATATATATATATATATATATATATATATGTACACACACACACACACACACACACACACACACACACACACACACACACACACACACACACACACACACACACACACACACACACACATATGTGCATGTGTGTATATATGTATATGTGAGCATGGGTAGACAAGCACTTACAAGCTTCCTCTCTTTAACAGATACACAAGTACCAGACTACGGTTATATATTTATGGTTCCACAACCACTGATCCAGGTTTTGCTTGCATAACTGCAGGGATGAACTCTACTTAACATGGATGGAAAGCTTGTTTTAGACAAGTGGGAACTTCTGAGACACATACTTGTCCCTCCAGCATGTCCTGTTTATGTTACATGAAAGATTTAGTTACATGGATCAGATATATTCCTGATGATACTTGTTTAATGGATGTGCAACAGGTTCATTAGGGCTGGATCAGAGGTTGCTTTGTAAGCCTGGCATGGGTTGTCTATCAGCAGCCTACAGAAGACCGTGTGTAAGAGTAGGCTTTGAGGTAGTTAGCACAGAACTTGTTTTTCACACTATGTATTCTTTTTGTGAGGAATATCGGTGTAGGGGTTATTGTACTCAATGTCTGAACTTATGATAGCAGAGTACAATAGAACCTCACTCGGCCTTCCTGAAAACACTGGAGAATATGAAGGTCTCTCCAAACACCATTATACTTGGTGATTTCAACTACCCAAACATAGACTGGGAGCATTACTCAAGCCCCAATGCCCTAGCCCAAAGGTTCCTTGAATTTATAAACTCAAATGCTATGGAGCAACTAGTCACCACTCCCACAAGAGGGGAAAACATACTGGACCTGATCATCACCAACATGGGGACTCAATGCTCCACACCAGAAGTATACCCCTCATTGGTAAGATCGGACCATAAATTAATCTCACTAGACATCCACATCCCATCCCCACTCCAAGCCCAGAAAACCATAGTGAAAAATTTCTCAAAAGCTAATTTCACACTTCTCAAAACAGAGGTGACATCCTTCAAAGCCCCCTGGCCAGCGGAAACTACAGCCCAATCTGCAGAAACCTTTATAAATGCATTCTATGGACACCTTCAGGAATGCATGGATCATGCAATCCCAAATAAAACCAAGACTCAATCCTTCAAAGGCAGGCATCCGATCTAGTGGACCCCAGCCATAAATAAGCTTTACAACAAAAGGAGGAAGCTACTACATGATAGAGCAAAATGCCTAAAAGGGAAGGCAGCTCTGATCAGTACTAGCAAAAAACTACGGTCCCTCATAAAATCATCCAAGGCCAGCTTCGAGAGAAAAATTGCACAGGACACCAAAGATAATCACAAGGCCTTCTTTAGTTACATTAGAAACCTGGGCGGCAACTCCCAGATATGTTCAGAGTTAATCCAAAATGACAAAAAATACAATGAACCCACAGACATAGTCAACATCCTGGCAGACAGGTTCAGTGCAAACTTCTCCCCCCATCCCCCCCTAAAGATCAAATATCTATCCCAGCAGAGAGTTGCCTCCCCGACATCTCAGATGCTCAGGTAAGAGCTGCCCTCTCCAAGGCAAAAAACACAGCATCAATGGGACCAGACGGTGTCCCGGGCTGCGCCCTACACGAGCTCCAAGAAGAGCTAAAACCACATATAAAGTTACTGTTCAACCTTAGCCTTAGTACAGGATATGTACCCAAGGAATGGCGTGCAGCTACAGTGGTCCTGCTCCACAAAGCCGGTGCCTCAACAGACCCTGGAAACTACCTCCCCATAAGATTGACTAGCCTGGTCTGCAAAGCTATGGAGCGGATTATCATGGAGCTCATAAACAAAGACATTGGGGACCTGCAGATGCTGGATCCTACCCAGTTTGGCTTTGTTAAGGGCAGATCCTGCCTCCTGAACTTGGTCGACTTCTTTCAAACAGTCACCAAGGCCATAGATGAAGGGAAGGTAGTACATAAAACCTACCTGGACCTCGCAAAAGCCTTCGACACAATACCCCACTCGGGCATCATAAATAAGCTCTCCAGCTTAAACATCAACCCCTATGTCATAAGATGGGTTGCAAACTGGCTCAAGGATAGAACCCACATGGTCAGAATTGTGGGAGCCATGTCAGACTCTAAACCAGTTACTAGTGGCATCCCACAAGGCTCAGTCCTGGGACCTCTCTTGTTCGGTATATATTTCTCTGAGTTACAGGCTAACACGGGAGGACTATGGCTGACCAAGTTCACAGATGACTGCAAACTGGGTGCCATAATCGACTCACCAACTGACACAGACATCCTCCAAAAGGGCCTCACAGAGATGGATAACTGGTGCCAGAGCCATGGCCTGAAGCTGAATGCCAAAAAGTGCATAGTCATCCCCTTTAGGAAAAACAAAGTGCCCACAAATTACCACATAGGTGGGAATCCATTAAGCACGGAATAAGTAATTAGGCACTTGGGGACCCAAGTGAATAGCAATATTTCCTTTGACAATCACGTCGCCAAAGTGGTCAGAAAGACCTTCTATATAGTCCACCTTATCACGAAAGGGTTTACATCTAGATCAAGAGAGGTCATTGTGCCCCTCTACTCATCACTCATCAGGCCCATAACAGAATATAATGCCCCATTTGGGATGTACCTAACCCGACACCTGCAGCAACTGGAGAGACCCCAAAAGTACCTCATCAAGGGACTCAAACAAATTACCTATGCTGCCCGTTTAAAGAAACTCCAGCCATACTCAGTTGCATACCACCTACTCAGAGGTGACCTGTGCCTGACGTATAAAGCCATGTCAAACCCAGATTTAATGGACATGCTCCACCTCAGAAAATCCAAATCCCTTAGAGCTACGTGCTCGAGGGACTTAAACCTCAGCACAGAAATTAATAGAACATGCTGGAGGGTCAGATTTATAACCCAGAGGCTCCCATCACTCTGGAATAGAATCCCAGTCCATGTCAGACAGAGCCCCTCACTGCTTCTTTTCAAAAGGAATCTTGATGAGTGGATGGGTGATCGTAACTTTACCCCGGGGATTACCTCTGCATCACTGTTAGACAGAGGCACAGTAAACTAACCTTAAAAGGGTATAGTAAACTCATTTAAAAGGGTGGCGAAAGCCAAACACACTCTGGCTAGGCTTGTAAATGCCCCAGGGCAGATAGCCTAGTATCAACCTATGAACCAGTGACATGTTAGGTGTAGATGACATGTTCGAAAAAAAAAAAGCTCAACATTTTGTTGAGTTATCCAAGTTTTTCCTTAACATTAGGTAAGGGACTGTATGAAGGTAGTAAGGCAAGTTATTGTGGTATTGTTGGTATAGTCAGTTGTGGGCAATTTTGTTCTGGGAAAATAACCAGGTGGTATAATTCAAGCCTTGTGAGTGAGGTCTAGTTCTGACATAGGTGAGTTCTGTAATGAGTTTTTTAAGCAAGAGGGGAAAGGTGAAAGAATTCTCTAGAGATTTTGTTGTGGTTATTTGATGAGATTGGTATTAGAGGGTGGGAGAAGTATATACCTTGGTATGTGAGAAGTAGTTCTAGATATTGTGGGAACACAGAGGTGGAGACATGCAGGTAATTCTGGTAGAGCAAAGATGAAGCTGTTGTTCTTTAGAAAAGGGTGTGGTTAGAGAAGCCAAACTTTAGTTGATTGTCAATCTAGGAGGTGGGGAGTTTGGTGGAGAGAGTGGCTCTTGCCAACTGTACCATTACTGGTGGAGTGTCCAATGAAGAGGGGGAGACAAGAAGAGGGGTGTAAAGAGGAAAAAGTAAATGGTTTTAGGGTGCTGAGAAGATAATGGTTAACAGAAAATGGAGCTATAGAGGTGTTCCTAGTTGTGTGGGAAGGAGAAGTTCATATTGGGATGCCCAGAGAGAAGGTGGTTTTTAGGTCTGTATTGAATGGCTGTAACTGTTGGACAAAGGAGATGAAGGTCGACTAAGGAAATGGAAGGTGGGGGAGGTTGGGTGGTGGAGCAGCATTTTGTTTTGGTTAGGTGGGTAGTAGGTAGCTGTGATGGTTTTGGTGGAATTTTTATTTTTTTCGAACTTTTGCTAAAAGATAAACCAGTGGTGAAGTGGATGGTTGTGTATGAGGAACTTTTGTGGATTGTGACATTCTTTTATTTTTGAGATGTGATGTATAGAGCTTTGATAGGTCTACAAAATGGTCTTTATGGAGAATAGTTGAGTTAGTAATTTCATGATATTGTTAGTAAAGGATGCTGGTAATTTTGTGGTGAGATGGAGGTATTAATTTTATGTTGTATAGGGAAAGGATGAGATAGGGCCTAGGAATGAAGCATTAATTGGAACTGGGAAGCATTCCATTATTTTCTATTTGATTTTTTATAGGCATTTTAAAGAAGTAGGAGATCATAAACGGGGGTTTTATTAATGTGAAGAGGAATTTTGAGCCAGGATCATTATAGATGGGAGGGTGCCTTGGATTTAAGGTGTTTATTTGGTGATACTGTAGGTTTCCAGTAAAGTGTCTATTAGTCTGTGTTGTTTTTTGGTAATTTGTTGAAAAGTGGAGCTGGCCTGGACAGTTTTTTAGGTGTGGTTTTGTTTATGAGGTGTTTGGGTGTTAATCATAGAGGTGGGGATTGTTATACACCAGGCAGCCACCATTTTGGTAAAGATGTTATTTGTTTGTTTTTAGTTATGCAGTTGTTGGGATTTTTTTACCTATTTTGTTTGTTTGTTGGAGAAAGTCAAGGTTGGGCATGAGTGGATTAGTGGGAACAGGAAAAGTTGATAATTATTAGTATGATGTTATTTTTTTAGTCCAGAGATTTGATTTCATAATGCTGAAGTAGTTTTGCTGTATTTGGAATACATCAAAGTTTTTTGGTTTGTATATTAGCTTTTTTGTTATATTTCTGATAAAACACTGTTTTATAAACTGGTTATATATCCTTATTAGAGTGATATTGCCCGGTCATACACAAGTGGGAGGATTAGTGTCTTTATTGTGATTTGTGGCTCTGAAATAGGGTCCAGTTTTCATTTTTATTATTATTATTATTATGTTGTTTATGTGTAGACTAAGGTCATCTGGGAGGGTTCCGACATATATATTGTTGTGCTAGTGTTGTGCTACATAGACCAAGGGATAAAGTCTAGTAAGTGTTATATTCTCCTAGTAGTGGAGTTTTGTTTTTGGTAAGCCAAGTCTTGAGTGAAATAGGTATTTCAAAGTTGTTTTTAGGAAACAGAAGACAATATTAGAGGATGGTAGTGGTAGGAGTTCTGGAGGGGTTATTGTTATATATTTTTGTTATTTATTTGTTAGTAGCATTTCCACCTGATTTATTTTGGTATTAAGTAAATTTAGATTTTAAGTGACTAGTTTAAGTCCTCCAACTTAATTATTTATAATTATCTCTCTCAAAATTACATAAATTTATTGTTTGGTTTTAGTCTCCTAGGAGTATTTAGTACTGAATCTATTTTTAGGGTTAGAGGGTTGGTACGGTCTCAACAGATTTTTGGGGGGGAATATGTGTCATTGTGTTGAAATTCTAAGTGTATGTTTTTTTAATTTGTAGTCCTGTTTTGGAGGAATTGTCTTGTTCCAGACCTGTGTGTTAGGTAATTGGGTGCAGTTAGTGGGACCATTTTACTCATATGTATTTATGGAAGTCAAGGAGTTGAGTATTATTTTGAGGGGGAGAGTGTTGGTTTGTAGGATTGGAGAGGTTGTTGGTGGTAGGGGCTTAGATTTTCTGGTTTGGTAAAATTGGAGTATTATAAAGTGGTGGTATAAGGACCTGGAGTTGTAGGGCTTATTGGGCTTTGTTGTAGAGTATTGAGTGATAAAGTAAAATTGTGGATTATTGGTTATTGTTTGTTTGGCAGGAAGATAGGTAGAGAGGAGGGAATTGTCAGAGAAGGGTTGTAGAGGGTAGTAGTGGGAAGTGTAGTTAGGAGTAAGAGTACTAGTAAAGATTTGGAGTGGGTGTAAGGCATGGCAGAGGTATTAGTAGTAGGTATTAGAGGGGAAGGAGTGAGAGCAGAAGTTAGGGATATAGTAAGTATAGAAGTGTTGGGTGGTGTGGGCATGGCAGAGGGGGGGAGTAGGTGGGGTTAGAGTAGGGAGGACTGAGAGCAGGTTGATGGAAAATTGGGTGTGTTTGAGGGTATGGGGTTAAGGAGGGTCTTGGGGGTGGGGAGTTGGGTTGGGTAGGTGGTGTGGTGAGCAGAGGGGCCTAAGCCCAAAGGGAAAGGCGGAGCGGAAGACACAAGCGATTGGAAGTGGGAGTGGGTGGGAGAGCTAAGGGAGCACAAAGGGTAGTGGTAGAGGTGAGAGGAGAGAAGTATAAGTATATATTAGAGTGAGAGAAGGGTATAATGCTGGGGTGCTAGTAGCAGGTAGTGGTATAGGTATATTGTAAGAAAGAGGGAGGAGGGAGTATGAAAAGGTCAGAGCTGGAGTGAAAGAGAGAAGTGTAAAAAGACAAAGTAAGTAAGGGCTGAGGGAGGTTAGAAAACAGTGGATGAGGTGTACTAGGATAGGTCTGAAGTCAGTGGGCCAGTTGTTTGTTTAACAAAAAAAGCAAGTTCAGACTGAGGCTGATAGCAGGAAGGAAAGAGAGAGAAGAGATATGAAGTAGCAATAGGAAAAAGGCTTATAAATATAAAGTAAGATTCAGCACTAGTAAGGAAGTGGAGATTGGGGTTATTGGCTGGGTTCCTGGCTGGGAAGCTTGCCACCTAACGTAGGAGAGTCTTCTTTTAATTTAGGAACAAACAACAGGAACAGGACAGACTGTTCACTTATAGAGAGTTGGTTTTCAGGGAAGCAAGGGAGAGATCTCTAGTTGTCTTACTCTGGTCTCTTCCAGGGAGGCAGTAGAGCAGGGTAGTTAGGGTCAACCAATCCAACAATTCACTGTCTTATTGGAGTTGGTGAGTTCAAAGGAAGCCAAAGGGAGAGGAGAGATTGGTGAACTTTCTTGGTCTTCCAGGAGAGGGTAGTAGCGGGTAGTAGGTTCTTGAATGTACCAATCCCTGCTTATAAGTTGTGCAACACTGAATGATCTCCTCACCACAGCAGACATATAACAGTTAAATGCTAAATCACAGATATACTTTTTAGCAATGATTTTTAGACCATGTCTCTGACACCAGTTATTACTCTGTGTCCGGCCTTCTTGCACCCAATTTGCAATCATCTGCAAACTTGGTCAGCCAGAGGCACTTGATACTAGTCTTGGCCTCACTGAAGTAGATGCCAAATAGAAGCAGACCCAGCAATGAGCCCTGAGGCACCCCAGTAGTAACTGGTATTTTTGTGGAAGAAGACTCCACTATTCTAACTTCTAGGGTCCTGTCTGTAAGCCAGCTGCCTATCCAGATGATGTAGGACAGTGACATATTGTGTGTCATGTCTTGTCTGCAGACAGTTACAAGCAGTTACTCTCCACTGCCAAACAACCTCATGTGTGGAATGGAATAATAAGACACATTACAGTGCCCAACTTGTATGGGCAATGGGTTGTGCCCTCTCAAGTGTCTGAAGCAATGGCAAGCCATTTTCACTTAAAATGAGTCATTACAAAAGCTAGCAAGATTGACATGTTTGACATTATGTGTATTCTGCCACTCATGCTTGGGGAATATCTTCAAAGCATTTGTCATGTACTCCCACTTCAAACACTGCTCATCTTGCTATCCTTTGGAAGCATACACTGACATGAATGTTGGTGTTTGTATGTTAGTGCATGTGTTTGTGAGACATGCATGCTAGTGTCCCTCTAAATCACCCTCATGTCCATATCCTCATACTGTGCACTGCCTTATACGTTAACATTGAATCACACCACACTATGCTACACCATACTCAGATTATTCAGATCCCTTCATAATTGGGATCTTACAGGGTTTGAGGGGGTTGATGTGCACATTTGACAGGTTACACATGAAGCTATATTGTGCACCTTTCTTCACCAACAACCAGTATGCCTTGCCCATTTCACTAGTAGTGACATGTACAGCATACATGGTACACTAAACACAGACAAGAGGGCCCAGCTGGACATGGCACATCTTTACTGTAAATCTCTTTAATGAATTGTTGTAATGGCTGCTTTACATGTCAGACTGGGTCTTCTGTATGTATCTATGTCAGACCATTTTTGTGAGTCTAAGTTGTCAAAATAAAATGGTTCTGTTGTTGAAGTGAAAGCTTTAACATGTATGTATGCATACACATACACTTTATATAAATATTTACATCACTCTCTTAGCTTCCCTGTGCACTTAGTCAGCTGACACTCAAAGGACAAAACAACAGTGAGGACCAGAACACTTGCTCCCCTTCCACTGCTAACCTCCTAGCACCTGGCATCCTAAGGCAGTTGCAGTAATGACCTCATGCTCACTAATAATGAACTCATACTTAACACAGACGGTTGTGTCTGTGAGAGTTGTAAATATAACATGGAGATGCCCCCTTTCATGACTAACAAAATGCACTGAACATCACAATATTCATACCCACACCTCAACCACTACCACATTCTCAAACATTCTCATACAGTGCACACAGTAATTTAATACACTGATGCCATAAAGATATCCTTGCAAAAGCCTCCCCCAACTTGTAAGAACAAACCTCAGTGGATCCACAGCTCATCTTTTTCATGCACAGCTACATCAATGACTTAAAAATAGCCAAATTTAGTGACTAGTAACACGGCTGTTTCCCCACTCACCATGCTGAACAAGGATATGGTTACTGTCATCTAGCTTTCAGGTGTCAAGATCACAGACATCACAAGGCCCTTCAAGGCCACCTCTTCAGACAAGTATAACTACAATTTGGTATTGGTCCATGTGAGAATGAATGACCTGGGGCAAAATATCCTGCAGAACATGCAGAGACTGTCTGAACTTTTCTATGTATGTGACAGATGAAGGCAAGACTGATCCTGAGCAGAATTCTTCCTTTACCATGAATGGTTCCTAGGTATAAGAGACGATAAGTGTGTTATGTATACAGGGGGCTACAGTATGTATCAGCCTGGGACATGATGATCAACAGTCCTACTTGCTTTGCCATGGATGGTCTGCATCTCTCATTTAGTAGTTTCTACATACTGGCAAAAGCCTTTGCAGCACCTTAGTAACTTTTTAGGCAGAATCCATCTAGTAGACATCCCTGCTTAGCAAATTCATTTAACCCTAAACTGGACTGCATTAAGGAGTCTCCTTTCAACACCAGGAGTTTTAAGGACAGATTGTTTGATCTTGAGACTCTTTTGCATCTGGAAGATGTCCATGTCTGTTTAGTTACAGAGACTTGGTATAAATGTAAAGAAAGCATTTCCTCCATATCGGGGTTTTGAATCTACCATGCCTTCAGTCATGGACATCCATCTAGACTGATGCCCATAGACCCATACATTAAACTCCTAGAAATTCAGTTTTCCATGGGCAAGTCAGGCTTCTAATTTCTAGCACGCTGCAGAACCCTCTCCATGTCCCCAGATAATAATGTTAAACTCGTGCACATTTTATAAAGAATTACTATAAGAAGCAAATCAATAATCCTAGGTGGCTTCAATCACCCCACCACAGACTGCAGCACCTATACCTCTAATGTAGAGAAGGAAAAGAGATTTTTGGGTTTGATAAACAGAAACTGCCTTGATAAAATAGTAAACCCAGTAGAGGCCAAAATATCCTTGATCTATTCCTCACAAACATTGTCTCTACCTTTTCCACTCCTACAGTTTCTCCTTCATCAGTTAAGATGGACTATATAATCTCTTGACATTTACTCTCAGAACAATCATACCCTTGTAAGCGACATATCTGTGTTTAACCAATTACAAAGGGTGAACCATGTATAATTCATATAGGTTCATAGGTGTGTGCTAGGTTAATACTGGGGATTTTTTAAGGCTAGCCATACATCCCAAATCTCTGACAAGTTTTGGTACCCTTGGCAAATATAAGTAGGGGCCTGGGAGATGAAACATTTACAGACTGCATGTGTCCATTAGAGACAAAGGTGCCAAACTAGGGATGAATTTCCTGTTCCCTATCCATTTGTTGAAGTTATACTTGAATTGGGTTAGGGAGGAACCATGCTTCCCATGGATGGTGAGCCTGTTCCAGAGACGGGGTAGTCTCTGGGATACATACTTGTTTGTCCAGCAGGTTCTATTCATATCACAGACAAGGTTTATATTTTTAGAACAGGTAATTCTGGGGCTGTTTGTTTTGTGAATATGCAGGAGGTCCATCAGAGTGGGGTCCGATGATGCCTTGCATGCTAGGCACAGATCTCCCTTCGGCAACCTGTAGGACACAGAATACAGGGATAGAAGTTTGAGATGGTTTGCATAGGACATGTTATTTATGCTTTGTATTCTTTTAATGAAGAACTTGTGTGGATGTTCCACCAGTTGGATGTGCCTGGTTAGGTACATACCAAAAGGGTCATTGTACTCAATGATGGGTCTGATGAATGCTGAATACAGTAGAACAATGACCTCTTTGGACAAAGATGCCATACCTTTGTTTATAAATTACACAACATAGAATGATTTCATCACTTCCATAGACACATGATGGTCAAAGGCTAGACAACTGTCTGTGTGTCCCCAAGTCTCTCTATACTGGGTTGACTCTTGGGGATGTGTTGTCAATATGATAGTTACCAGGGGTTCATAGGTTCATAGGATGACACTAGGCTACTGGACTGGAAGCTGTTATAAACCTAGCCAAGAATTTCAACCATGTTCCCACAAAGTAAGCACCTGTATCTCCTGTCCCTCAGAGACACAGGTGGGATCCCATGGGTGTATTTTCTGTTTCCCATCCAGTCATCCAGGTTCCACTTAAAGGGGGCTAGAGAGGTACTCTGCTTCACATGGAGAGGGAGTCTGTTTGACAGATGGTGGAGTCTTTGAGACACAAATCTATCCTGCCAACAAGTTCTATTAATGTCACATACCAGGCTGAGGCCATATGTGTGGGTTGTGCGAGTGGAGTTTGACTTACAGATGTGCAGCAACTCCATCAAGGCTGGGTCTGAGATGGCTTTGTATGCCCGACACAGGTCACCTCTGAACAGTCTGTATGAGACTGAGTAGAGGGACAGGGCTTTTAGCCTATCTGTAGAAGATAGGTGTTTTGAGACCCTGGATTTTCCTGGTCAGGAACCTCTGTGGTCTCTCCAGTTGCTGCATGTGCTTGGCAAGGTACATGCCGAAGGGGGCATTGTACTTGATAATGGGTCTGATAAGGGAGGAGTACAAGGATGTCATGGCCTCCTTGTTCCTGATGAAATACCCTTACTTATGGGGTGGGCCATGTAGAAAGCCTTCCGTACAACAGAGGCAATGTGGTGGTCAAAAGTCAAGCTGCTATCAACCTAGGTGCCCAAGTCCATCACAACTTAGTGCATGCTTAATATGTTGTTATTAATGTGATAATTAGTGGGGATGCCATTTTCCCCAAAGGGGATAATGATGCATTTCTTGGCATTGAGTTTGAGGCCATGCTTCTGGCACCAGTCATTAGTTTGGGTAAGGCCATCTTGGAGGACGTTCACATCTTTAGGAGAATTTGAGACAGTGCTCGGCTTGCAGTCATCTGCAAACTTGGTCAGCCACAGATCACTATTTTTTGCTTGCATCTCAGAAAAGTACATCCCAAAACATAGAGACCCCAAGAGCAATCCTTGGGGTACCCTGCTCGTTACAGATCTACTACTAGAGGTGGCGTGCCCTATTTTGACTAAGTAGGTTCTATCAATGAGCCAGTTAGCTAGCCATGTGGTAACATACAGGTTAATGCCTAGCTGGAAAGTTTATCTATTATGCCTGAGTGGGGAATAGTAACAAGGTCTTTGGCTAGGTCAAGGCAGGCAGTGTGCACCATCTTACACTCATCTATGGCTTTGGTGACTGTTCCAAAGAAGTCAACCAAGTTTAACAGCCATGATATCCCTTTGACAAAACCAAACTGTGTGGGGTCAAGTGGTTGGAGGTTGTCAATGTCCTTGTTTATAAGGCCCATGACAATGCATTCTATGGCCTTGCAGATCAGGCTAGTTAAACTGATGGGCCTATTATTGCCTGGGTCAGTGGATGTTCCACCTTTGTATAGAGGGATGACAGTGGCTGGGATGAGGCCGGTGCTTGAGCTTTGGTTGAATAGGGTGCTGAATGGAGCTGAATGAGATCATGCCTGAGTTCATGTAGGATGCAGCCAGGGATGTTGCTGGGTCCCATGGAGACTGTATTTTTTGCTTTTGAGAGGGCATTAAACACCTGCTCCCTGGAGATGAGGTGAGGGGAGCAGCTGCTGGTGATGTACTGATTTACTGATGGGGTGGGGGGTGTAGTTTTCAGTGAAACTGTCTGCCAGCAGGTTGGCTATATCTACGGCATTTGTGTATGTGGTGTTCTTGACCATCATTTCAGAGAAGATATGGGTGTTAGCTTTGAGATTGCATGAATATGTGAGAAGGTATTGTGAATGGCTGATTCTGACTCAAAGTTAGCCTTAGAGGATTTCACTGGTGGATGGCTTCCCAAAGGATACTATTATGCATTTCTTGGCATTTAGTTTTAGTCCATGGATTTGACACCAGTTATTTGTCTGTGTCAACCCTTCTTGGAGAAGATTTGTTTCAGTAGGGGATTCTATGACTGCTCCTAATTTGCAATAGTCTGCAAATCTGGTCAGCCAGAGGCCCTTATCATTGGTCTTGACTTCAAACAAGTTGATGCTAAAAAGAAGCAGTCCCAGGACTAATCCCTGAGGGACTCCACTGGGGTCTTGTGTCTTTCTAGATGTGGACTCTACAATTCTAACTTCCTGAGTTCTGTCTGTAAGCCAGCTGGCTATCCACTAGGTGACAAAATGGTCTACACCTAACCTCCTGGGTTTGTCAACAATGCCTGAGTGGAGTATTGTGTCAAATGCCTTGGCCTACTTTTCCCTTGTCCATTGCTTTGGTCACCTTCTCACAGCAGTCCACCAGGTTCAGTAGGCATGACCTGCCCTTGAAAAAACCTAAACTGGGTTGGTCCAGTGTCCGGAGGTTTCCTATGTCATTATCCATCATTTCCATGAACATTCTTTCCATGACTTTGTATAAGAGTCTAGTGGAACTTATGGGTCTGTAGTTGGCCCATCTTTGTTCAGAAGGATGATGGTTGCTTTTCTCAGTTTGTGAGGTACTAAGCCCATTTGGAGGCTATGGCTAAATAGTGATTCCAGACGGCCTGATAAGTCATGTTTCATGCTGTTTAGAAGGCAGCTTGGAATATTGCTAGGACTCGGAGATGCGGGTTCTTGGCCTTAGAGAGACAGCGTTGAGGATCTGTTCCCTAGTGATAGCTGGGCAACTATATCTGACAGTATTTACTGAGTGGTGGCTGGGGAGGGACATATGGGTACATTTAGAGCTGAATTTGGCTGCCAGCTGATTTGTTATATATTCTGGCTCAGTATAGATAGCTCAAGTAACAATGAATTCTGCACACACTTCTGTATTGCTTTTGAGGTTCTAGACATAGCTAACGAATGTCATGCGGTTTTCCTGTGCCTGGGAGGCCATATTTACCTCAAATTTGTCTTTGTTTTGCTTTATTTGTCCTCTGAGTTGCTTGTTTAGTTTGATGAGGGCACTTTCATCCTGATGACTGCTACACCTCTTAATGTTTGCTATGATTTTCTACCTTCTGTTATACAGTCTATTAATGTTGTGATTCCACCAGGGTGGGTTATTTTTTTGAGTTAGTTCTGCACTTATTCCTGGTGGGTACACTTGCCTCTGCAGCTATTAATATGCTTGTATAGGGATTTTATAAGCAGTTCTGTGTAGGTGTTCTCAGGGTTTAGTGTAGCTGAAAAATGTTATCATGTTATCACCTAACAGTAGGAAGTTAGCCGTGGAGTAGTTGCTTAACAGTCTAGTGTTAGCTGATGTTTCGGGTTTTATTTTTACTTCAAAAAACTGTTTTGAATTTTTTTTTTTCTGAAATTGGTGCATTTTTTTGCTGTAGCATAGACTGCATTCAGACCTGCTGAATCTAGCTCTGTTTGTATAACATGAGCACCGAACCAGGCCATATTTTGTTGGAGAGGGCTCCCCTGCACCCTAGTGGCAGGAGTGTGCAGTTAGAACTTGTCTGATTGAAGGTTGCTGGAACAGGTTCAGTTTTGAGCTTTTTTATTGGTTAATTTGTTTAGATCAGTTTGCATGCGTTTGCTACATAAGCACCTCATTTATGCATTGCAAATTGCCGTGCAGCAATGGGCACCATTGGTGGTTATAGACACAAACACTTTTGCCTTCACATTTTCCCTTAGCACTCTGCTGGAGCTCCATCAGTGAGTTCTCGGGATTGTCCCTCACTGACAGGTGATACACTCAGTGAATCTCCTGAGGTACCAACACAGATCCTACCCACTAGCCCTTTGTATTTTTTATCCACTTCTCCTGTCCTCTACTTGAGCTGGTCCTTCCTGTCCTCTCACTGCTTTCTGACCGCATCAACTTACCTAGCATTATGGACGGACAATTTCCCACAGTTTCTCCAGCCAGCATGGCCAACATGGGCATCCTGAAGCAATGTAGCAATTGCCTCATGTACACTGACAACCCACTTCTTCTAGTCCACACAAACTCATTATGTGAGAGATGCATCTCTATCAAGAACCTAGAATCCAGGCTCTCTCACTCACCAGTCAGTTAATCTGATACTAAGCAGGTAGTCAGCATGCGCACCTCACCTCCTGTACCTACCAAACCAACAACACATAAACCTACATATGCAGAAGTCCTTACAAGAAGCTTACCTAAACATCAGAGAACTCCCAAACACAAAAACAAGCATGATTCGCATAATACAGCCTCTGCAGAGCATAGTACACATAATATGTCACACACCAGTGTCAAGCCCCTAAGGCATAACACAAAAGCAGACATTGTAGTCATGTGACTCAATAGTGACACAGACAGATGTCCCTCTCACCAGGCTGGATAAGGAAAAGGTCATGGTCAGTTGTCTGTCAGGTGCCAGGATCCACCACATCACACACACACTCAAGTCTCCCAACAACAGGCACATTTCTGACTCCGTCATAGTCCATGTTGGTGTGAACGACTTGAGATGTACCTCACTGGACTATAATGAAGACAGCCATGACTGAGCTCTCTGATTATGTATCTCTGACAGGTATGCCCCTAGCCTTAAGCAAAATTTTACCTTTGCCTAGAATGGTACCCCAATACAAACAAAAACAGACTGACTTCAACAATTGGCTTAGTTTCTTGTGTCATTCAAAGGGGATCCAGTATCTGTCAGCCTGGGATGACATGGTCGACAGACCTTGATGCTTTGCCAGAGATGGTCTTCATCTGTCAGCCATGGGATTTCAGTTACTGGCTAAGGCTCATGACATCCCCACAGTGCCTTTTTAGGCAATGCCACAAGAACAAAATTCTCAATGTAAAAATACCCTCTAAAAACAACCTTAAGGTTATGATGCTAAACACTAGGAGTCTAAACCAGAAACTGCACTCATTGGAAGCAGTCCTCACCTTGGAAGATGCTGACATTTATGCAGTCACTGAGACCGGTTTAAGGCTGCAGAGAGCACCTCAGCTATAACAGGTTACACTTCCTTCACACATTCAGACTACAAACTAAGGCATGAGATCTAAAGAAGGTTGTGTATCAGTATTCATTACAGATAAATACATCTCTAGATTAGTTAAACAGCACAATTCCCTTGAATTACTTCAGGTGCAGTTGACTGTAGGTAAGACCCCACTTCAAGTCATTGCCAGCTATAGGACCCACCTCCATGAATCAGAACACCCACTCAGCCTATTTGGATCTACTTGAGTCAATCAAGATACAACCAAACAGCCTGGTTTTGGAAGACTTTAATTACCTGTCCATAGACTGGGTAAATTGTATGTGTTCTAACTCACTTGCCCAAAGGTTTCTGGACTTCGTTAACTACAGTGCCATGGACCAGATGGTTGACACACCCACAAGTGGCTCAAACATCCTGGACCTGGTGCTCACCAACATGGGGGACTGCTGTACCACCCCCAGTGTGTGGTCATCCCTGGTGAAATCTGACCACAAATCAGTCTCACTAGAATTAACTAGAACACAAGACCCTGCCCAAGCAGCAAAACACTTCTCCAAGGCCAATTATCACCGCTTATATGATGGCATAAATAGTTTCACAGCCCCTCCTCCCACTGATGGAACAGACACCCATGCTGAGTTATACGTTGATACTTTATACAAGCACCTGTACAATTGTATTGACTCTGCTGTACCTGATCAAACTAAAACAAGAGCTTCAAGGAAAAGCAAACCTGCATGGTGGACAACTGCCATTAATAGGAGTAGGAGAAAGAAATTGCTGTCTAAAAGTAGAGGGGAACAGTCTCAAAACTGGAAACACTCCCTCCTCAACTTAAATAAGCAAATAAGACTCCTAGTGAAGTCCTCCAAAGGTAACTATGAATACAAATTAGCTTCCCTAACTAAGGGTAACAAGACGGTGTTCTTTAGTTACATCCGTAACCTCAAAGGTAAGGTCCAGATTTGAGCTAAACTCGTATTTAATAGTACTACATATATAGAATCTATGGATATAGCAAACCTGCTGGCTGGCAGGTTCAGTAAAAACTTCACTCACCTGTCCCTGCGACATATACCCCAAAGCATTCCTAACACCTGTCCCCAACCTAGTATCTTTGAGGAACAAGTCTTAAATGCCCCCCCCCCAAGGCCAATAGCACACCCTCTATAGGACAGTCAACATCTCGGGCTGTGTTCTACATGGGTTAAAACATGAATTAGCATCACCATTGGACATGCTTTTCAATCACAGCCTAAGCACTGGCTTTGTCCCAGGAGAATGGAAAACAGCAACCTGTCATCCTTTTGCACAAGGGGGGGGGTGCATCTACAGACTCTGGGAACTATAGACCCATTAGCCTGACCAACCTTATCTGCAAGGCCATGGAACAAAGCATCATGGACCTTATTAGCAAAGATATAGAAAATCTCCAAACACTCAACCCCACCCAGTTTGGCTTTGTCAAGGGGCGATCATGCCTGTTAAACTTGGTGGACTTCTTCGAGACAGTCACCAAAGCCCTCGATGAGTGCAAATCTGTACATACAGCTTAGCCAAGGCCTTTGACATAATCCGGAACAAACCAAATACACGCAAGGTGGAACAAGTGCACGGTTTCATCCAAGAACTTCCAAGTCAACCAAAAATGAACCAGCACAAAGGAGAAAAGTGCCTAAATCTTAGTTTATTGTGGCAATATCGGAATCTACATACTGCAAACCGGTTTTGGCTATATATCCAGCCTTCCTCAGTACAATAAAAATAAGAGTGATCTAGATAGCACATCCTGGTTATTCCTTATATACCCAAGACTATTAAAGGTGTATACACCTTGAAACAATATATATATATACACATTTCAAAAGTAAAGATTGTAAAATATATAATAAGTATGTATGTATACCATTTAACCTGAAAAAATAAATCCATTAATTTAAACAAAACTTCAAAAATTCATCAAGTCATAGGCTGGTACCAACTAACTAATTTGTTTCATTTAAACCAGGTTTGAATAAGGCTCCTAACCTGGTAATCCATGAGGATTCCATATTATTTAATCTGTCATGCCAGCCTGCTTTAAGATTTCTATGCATGTCAATTGTATCAATAATGGTGAATTTAAATTGTGCAGTTTGGTGAATCATGGTATGTTTATATAGGGCATTGGAGATTTTATGATTTCTGATGGCGCTGAGGTGTTCACTTATCCGATGTCTAAGTGGTCTTGAAGTTTGGCCTACATAAAAGGAAAAACATGTGCACGTGGCCAAATAGAAAACCCAATCAGTGCTGCAGTTACCAAAAATTTTTATCTGGTATACCCTAGAGGTATTACAACTAGTAAATTCTTTAGTCTTAAAGATATGTCTGCATGCACTGAAATGACCACAAGGAAAACAGCCTATCAATGGATCACCAAATAGAGTTGTCAGAATCGGTGTGGACGGATTATACCTTTTGTAATGTGTAAAATGGGAGTTGATGGTTCTACCCCTACGATAAGAAAAAGCACATCTTTCAGGTAATATCTCATTCAAATGGTCATGAGCCTGCAAAATATCCCAATGATTATTAATAATATCTGTGAATGAGGGTGTGTTACTGCCAAATGTAGTGACAAACCTAATAGGTTGAGATGTTACTGTCTTGGGTCTATCATGTGAATGTTTATATTGTAAAAGTTGTGATCTGGACATCTCTTTAACTTGATTGATAATTTGGGTAATGCGATATCTATTATACCCTCTACTTATCAATCTGACAGTCAGATCTTGTTCACATTCTGAATGGGATTCTTGAGAAGAACAGATACGTTTCATACATAAAAATTGAGATTTTGGGATGTTGTTAATGATGTGGCGGGGATGATAACTAGATGCATGCAAAAGTGTGTTGTATTGTGGAAATTTCCTATGTACACGAGTGGCCAGTGTATGATCAGCCTGTCGAGAGACTAATACATCCAAAAAAACTATTTCTTGGTGTTGTATGGTTAAAGTAAACTGAATATCCCATGTGTTGTTATTCAGATATTTAACAAACTCATGTACTAAGGTCGAATCACCCCGCCACACCATCCAACAATCATCTAGGTATCTTCTCCAAATATCTAGTTCTTTATGTGTTCTGTTTGGTTTTTGTTTTCTAAACTTTGCAGTTAACTGTCACTTGGATGAGTATGTTATAACAGAAAATAATAGATACATGTTTACCTAGGAACTGTTTTCTTCCTGATATAATGGTCTATCGGAACCTGCCAAAATATTAAACATTATTTGAACTTTATATTTTTTTGAGTGGCTTCTAATAGTTGGGACTATAAATACATCACCTAATATGTATCCAACTATACAATTTTGGTTTAATAACAGAATAATTTAGTGCATTTTTCAGTATATGAAATCTGACCTATTTTCAAGCAGTCAGTTATATTCCATAGTGTGTTTTACTGCTTCTTGCTCTTTTTTCACGTCTATGCTTGGGCCAGTTATGGACATTGTTCTTCACTATTGACAACTGTATATATTTAAAGCAAGTTGAGGTACTCTGGTGTAAGGGTTTCATATATAACTTGAGGAGTTTGGTGTGCATATATATTTTGGCCATTTATCTTTTGATCAAACATTGGATGCCTGTCTTTGACTTGTAGGTCATACATTTTATATTGAATTCAGCCAAAGCCACGTATATGTGGAATATTGTTTATATTTAGATCATATCGAGTGTAACAGGGCCTACCATTCTTTTTTTGCTCTCCTTGCTGCTTTATCTTTACTTTTAAAATTATATATAGATATTATTTACAAGTGGCGCGCCTTGATTAATATCACCATTGGGTGAGCTGTTAATATATGATATTGTTGGTTGAGATGTAGTTGGCCATTTTATGTCAAATATACACTATTTTCATTTACATTTGGTGCAACATACTGGCTGAGACGTAGGTCGGCCAATATCTCATATTTTCCAAAGGCTTTGGTAGAGATGTAAGTCGACCAACAAATATATATTTTTTCCTCCTTTTTTCATACACTGGCATTGGTTGATGCATTGGAATTCTATGGAAATATATGTAAAAAAATGTTTACATTACAGTAGTAGAGACGAAGGTCGACTACTTATATTAAACCAATTGGCAAAAATTTTTTCTCAAAAATTTTTTCTTAAAAATTTTTTCCTAAATATTTTTTTGAGAGCAGTGATTGATGTGTGGACCTTTTTTGTTACACTCTCCTTTTTTTGATGGGACTACAGGTCAGACATTGACATTTGTTTGTTTCATGATCATTGGCTTGGAGGCAACTCTTAATGCACAGCAACCTCAGGTTCATTTTCAGATAGGGTGATTTCATATCCATTTGAAAAATATTGTATGTTGCTACCATTTGGTACAAATATTTTCTATTGATTTTTATGTTTGAATACCTTATAGACATGAGTGGCACAATGGACTTAAAAGGTATCCTACAAGGGTTATTTGCAGACAAAGACAATCTGAAAACTCTCCAACCTGTCCATATTGTAAAAATCAACCGGCTGATCTTCTTCATATGTTCTGGAGCTGTAAATGCATATACAAGCTTTGGAATTCCCTTAAGATTCAACTTCAGAAGATGGGTTACCAAAGTACAACGTTGTCATGGAAATTTACGATTTTACATATTCCCCCGAAAGAACTCCCTAGATCACAAAGTACTATATATATTAATATTTTTTTATTAATGAAGCTCTATATAGCCACTAATTGGTTAGACCCATCTAAAACATCTTGGGAAAACTTTAGAGTTTTGGCAACAAGGCATATATTAGCTCATAAACTACTTTTAAGTCTGCATAATAAAACTATTAATGACCCAAAAATTTGGGAACAGATATTTAATATTATATTAGCATAATACTTTTAACTTGAAGGTATTCGCATTTATTTATATGTTTGGAGAGAATTTTGTATTCAAACTGTATATTACTGGAAATGTTATTAATTACTTTTTGTTTTTCCTCTATTCTTAATGTTTTACATGGAAGCATTCTTGTAAATATTGTATATTTGTTTGGTGTGATGGCTAGTGATATTAGTTAGTAGTCTTTTGTTTTGTTTTTTTCTAAAAATGTTGTTCTTGTTTTTAATTGTGTATGAAAATAATATAACAATAAAGATTTATTATGGAAAAAAAAAAAGACAATCTGGAAGTTTTTGGCTTAAACCTATCTGGTTTTAGTGATCCCAATACCAACAAGGGGGATGCCAAATATCTTTGTGGCATATTGTTCCAAAAAATAACCAGAAATATGAGGACTTTAAGAGCCAACTTCTGGCATCTTAAGTTATTTAAGGCATATAAATTGAAAAATATTACACCCTGGGGGTTAAGAATTCGTATTCAACCTCTAGTGGGTTTGATTGATCAACAGCTGTCCAAAGACTGGGCAGAAACCCAACATCAAGCCTCTATGTTATTTGTTGATACCCTTATTTCTTATTATGAACGTATGATCGATTCACAGACTGTAGAAATTTACAACAATTGTCTAGAGGCTCAACTTTCTGAGTCTGAAGACTTCTATAATAATCATTTAACAAATTTGGCCAAAGATTTAGCAATACTGGCGGAGCAACTAATCAAAAAGAAAACACATAAATTTCAACGTGATATGGCTGACTATGAAAAAGGGAAACCTTTTGTCACTCAGAAAAGTGTTTGATTTTTTGATTCTAGCAATAAAGCTAATAACAGGAGAAAAAGGCCTAGGTCTATATTTAGAAAAAATACTCAAACAACAAGTGGCACTTCAGAAGATGATACATCTTCCGCCACAGGTTATGACTGCCCTTCCAACCAGGAGTCCCCAGTGGCAAAAAGAAAACAATCAACAGACCCTTTAGACCCAGGACATGTAGAGGTGGTAGAAAACACAGGAAAAGGTACACACAGTCTGCAACTGTTGTTACAGAAAATTGTGAGTCGATAAATAATGTGCATAACAAATCTTCATTTGAATTGTCATCTGTACACAATAAATTACTCAACAAGGGTCTTAATTTTGTGCCGACATCTTTTGTCCCTGAACACATATTGGTCAATGAACTCAATGATTTTTGTAGATTGATGAACTCACACAGTCAAAATAAGGGACTCCACCTCCTCCAGCAGACCTGTAACCAGTGGTGTTCCACAGGGATTGGTTCTGGGACCCCTACTGTTCTGAATCTACTTCTCCGAAGAACAGGCTAAAACTAAAGGACTGGCTGACAAAGTTTGCTGATGACTACACACTGGGAGCAATCATTGAAACCCCTAGTGATGTCAACATCCTGCAAGAATGTCTTACGCACACTAACGACTGGTGCCAAAGTCATGGTCTTAAACTTAATGCAAAAAAGTGCATTATTGTCATTCTTCATTAATAAACATATTTCCCAAAAAAAAAGTGACTTTAAAAAAGAAATAGTGATTGTTTCTTTTAAACTGCTACATGCAATATACCTTTCCACTTCAGATGATCAGACGGGGCTTGTATTAGTATAGTACCTTGCAGGCTGGTCTGTGCAAATTTTTGTTCTTCATTTTTGCAGCGGGGCAATTCCCCATCCTGCCCCCACACCTCCTGCAAATGAAATATACTAGCTCCAAGATTGCACTACATTGAGGAAAAGGGTAAACTCAGAAAAATAAACAGTCTATAAATAAATATCACCTTTTTATGTTAATTTATATTAATTTAAAGAAACTTTTCTTTATTTACCTTTCAGTTTTGCACTAAACATCGGCGTGCTAATTATTTACTCACCGACGTCATGCACAACTTTTTTTCAGGATGGCAAGCTAAAATAATTCAATGAATTTAAATTCAATGTTTAGGTCATTAGCTGAATAGCAACTTCAACAATTGGGGTTCGATGATTAGTTTTTCGATAAAATAAAAGTTTGACGAAGTGATATAGACCCATAGCCAACATACTAGCTGATAAGTTAAAGTTCTGAGGAAGTTCTATAGTAAACGGGATGAAAGCACTAAACAAGTTGTTTCTCTGGTCCAGTGTTTTTTTGGTTTTAAGTTAAATTTAGTTCAGTGCCCTGCAGCCCTCCCATATATGACATCATATCTACATCCTAAAGATCAGGTTTGAGGAAATTTGAAGTGCTTTCTCAGACTTAAGCAGTGGTTCAGTGGGCCCTAAAAATGTTCTGGGATGTTTCCTTGTCGGTATGAAGTACTGTCTCACTGACCCACTCCTGAATCAGTTTAATCTCAACCTCTCAAAAGCTTTTGTGCCAGAGGTTTAGAGATAGACCTTACCATCCTTATCTGCAAGATAATGCAGCACATCATTATGGAGCTCATAAGTCTAGATATTGACTGCTTGCAATCCCATGACCAAAAACAGTTTGGGGTTATGAAAAGATAATCTTGGTTTTAGTCTAGTGAATTTCTTTAAAAAAGTCAAAAAAGCATTGTTCAAGGGGAACATCTGCACACATAATACGCCTCGACCTACCCAAGTCCTTCCAATCCATTTCATACCTAGACATCATAGGCAAACTAACCAAACTAAATATAAACCCTTATTTTACCTTATGACCAGTAATAGTGACTCACAAACAGAACACAGCAAATCAGGACAAGGGCAAACTGTCTCCTCTGAAAAGTTCACTACTAGTAGGATTCCCCCAGGACTCATCCTTGGGTCTGTTTCTGTGGGTGATAACACCACTCAAAATCAACGGTTAGGGAGACGAGCATGTTGTGGTGCAGATATGTCATTCTTTTCATATGTCTAAGCTGATGTCAGGAGTCTCTTGTTGATCAGGTTCACAGCTTATTTCAAACACAGAGCCATCATCAATTCTCCTGAGGAATCCCTGATCCTACAAAGTGGCAAACATGTACTGTACAAACCATATCAGGATAATGACCAACACTTAAATGCTAAAAAGTGTATACCATGGTCTGTAAAAAACATGAGCACATACCACAAAAGTGATAACCCCACTCAACATCAACAGTTAGGGAGAAGAGCATTATTGTGGACATTGAGCTGTCCTTCAACCACCATGTACCCAATGTCCTTAGAAAATACTGCTGGTGAGCAGTGATGATTACTAAAGCTATTTCTTATAGGTGTGGAGAGGTCATTTATTTATTTACTCTTTGGTGACTGGGTTAGTCCCACTAGGACAGTTCCCTCTTTTTAAGGGGAGACTCAAGGTGATATTAACTAGCTGACTTGAAGAAATTTAGTCAGAGCACTTGGGGAACTTCCTATGCTCTTTTTTTTTTGATAAGTGCTAAGGGATCTTTTACATCCACCTCTGCTACGACCAACCCAGTCTGATGGAACCTCAGTTTAACAGCTCATCCGAAGGATAGCAATGAAGCACCCCCTCCCATAGTGCACTTCAGTGTCAGTATAGGAAAATTAATCCAAGTATCTGGTGTGGGGAAATACTCCATAGTCTTCTGATCTCCCAGCACCTAAGGTTAGTGTGCTACCTGCTGAGCCAATGACATTGTGTATTCCTTCCATATTAGCCCCATGAGAGAACATAACACACCCTTTGATGTGTACTTATCCAGACACACAATCCTTTTTGAAAGACCCTCAATGCTTCCCCACTAAGAAAATCAATGGCCCAATTTATATCAGCTACTTGGCATGCCTTCAAATTCTATCTCAGTTTCCGCCTTTTAGTTACTTCTGTGGTTTGCGTCTACCTAGTCTACAAGCCCTTAAATGACACTGTCCCAAGTGACCTTCTATATGTTCACAACACTGGCAACATCACAAACTCCTGGTCAAATCAGTATTTACGTCTACTATGCCTTTTTAGGCAATACCAGTCTGATAAACCTTCTAACATAGTAAATTCGACTCAAGATAGCTGGATTTGCTACTAACTCACCTCACAACTCTCACCACTGCCTTGCACTCAACTCACTTCAATGGCTAGAATTCCCCCAACAACTCCAACTACCACAATTTCAAATCACACATTCCGTTCTATACAAACCTACTTCCTGCCCTTCTCTCTCCTCCCCCCTTGTATCCTACTTCACTCCCAATTGTCCTCTCCATACCTTCGATCAACAACTCCTTGAGATCTATAAACCTAACAAAAACATTGGAAAATTGCTATACAAATACACTCAAATCCAAGCCTGAAATAAACTCCCCTCGTACATAAGAACCATCTCCCACCCCAAGCACTTCAAAAAGGAGCTAAAAACTCCTACTTAATACAAAGTCCTGCCACTGTCATGACCCTACCTAATCCTCCACACCCCTTTGTCTCCAGTATCATTTAAATAAATATTACACTCCTCCTTTTCTCTCTAAACTCACTGTTTATTTCAATATATTAATTATGACATTAATTATTTCATTATTATTTCAACAATTGGCTAAGTTTCTGGTGTCATTCAAAGGGGATCCAGTGTCTGTCCGCCTGGGATGCCATGCTCTACAAGCCACGCTGCTTCACTAGAGATGGCTTGCACCTGTCACCCTTAGGTTTTCGAATACTGGCCAAGGCTCTTGCCACCCCCATAGTGCCTTTTTTAGGCAAGGCTCAAGAGACAAACCCACCACCGTAAATAGCACAAGTAACAAAAAACTGAGGGTAATGCTACTCAATGCCAGAAGTCTAAACCTCAAAATGTATGCACTCGAGGCACTCCTCAGTATGGAGAAAATCGATATATGTGCAGTAACAGAAACTTGGTTTAAGGCTCCAGAGAGCACCCCAGCACTACTAGGCTACAACTCATACCATACATTTTGGCCACAGAACCCAAACTGAAATACAAAAGGCGGGGGCGTATCCATATTCATCAAGGATACCCACACCTCAAGGTTAGTGGCACAACACAATGCTTCAGAGATCATCCACATGCTACTAACAGGCAAAACTGCAATTCAAATTGTAGCTTGCTACAGATCACCCACCATGTCCCAGGACCCCCATTCCATGTTTCTGAAAACACTGGGAAACATAAACGTCCTACCAAACACCCTAATATTGGGTGATTTCAATTACCCAAACATTAACTGGGAGAATTACTCAAGTACTAACTCCCTTGCCCAACATTTCCTAGAATTCATAAACTCAAACACCCTGGTTCAACTGGTCAACACTCCCACCAGAGGTGACAGCATATTTGACCTGGTCATCACCAACATGGGCAACCAATGTTCCACACCAGAGGTCAAACCCTTGCTGGTTAGATCTGACCATAAACAAATCACTTTGGATATCCACATTCCGCCCCCACCCCTGAAGAAGAAAGCCACCATGAAAAACTTTTCAAAAGCAAACTTCACATTAGTTAAGACCGAGGTGGAAAGTTTCAAAGCCCCCATGCTGAAGGATAACGCTGTCCAAGCTGCAAAATCCTTTACTAATACATTCTATGGGCACCTTCAAGAATGCATGGATCATGCCATCCCAAGCAAACCAAGATTCACTCCTCCAAGAAAAGGAAACCAGTCTGGTGGACTCTTGCCATAAACAAGCTATACAATAGAAGGAGGAAACTAGTACAGAAAAGAGTAAAATCCCAAGAAGGGATGACATCCCTGATCAGTATCAGCAAGAAACTACGATCCCTCATAAAATCACCCAAGGCGAGCTTTGAAAGAAAAATTGCCAAGGACTCCAAAGATAACCACAAAGCATTCATTAGCTATGTCAAGAATCTAAGTGGCAATGCTCAGATCGGCTCGGAGTTAGTGCAGAATGGAACAAAATACACTGAACTGACCAATATCGCCAACATCCTGGCAGACAGGTTCAGAGCAAACTTCACCCCCAAAAGGGCTCATAACCATACCAGAAGAATGTAGAGTCCTTGAAATCACAGACACTCAGGTTAAAACAGCCGTCTCCAAAGCTAAAAACACAGCATCAATGGGACCGGACGGTGTCCCAGGCTGCATCCTACATGAGCTCAAAGACGAATTAACCCCTCACCTAAACACACTGTTCAAACTCAGCCTCTCCTCAGGCTACGTACCCATAGAGTAGTGCACAGCAACAGATACTCCACTCCACAAAGGTGGAGCCACAACAGACCCCGGGAACTATCGCCCTATAAGCTTGACTAGCTTGGTCTGAAAGGCTATGGAGCGCATCATCATGGAACTCTTTAACAGAGACATTGGGAACCTCCAAACACTGGACCCTACCCAGTTCGGCTTTGTTAAGGGCAGATCATGCCTCCTAAACCTGGTGGACTTCTTTGAGACAGTTACCAAGGCTATAGACGAGAGAAAGGTGATACACACAGCCTACCTAGACCTCGCTAAGGCCTTCAACACCATTCCCCATTCTGGTATTATAGACAAACTCACCAGCCTGAACATAAACCCCTATGTCACAAGATGGGTTGTCAACTGGCTCACGGACAGAACCCACATGGTGAGAGTTGCTGGAGCTAGGTCCGACTCTAAACCGGTTACAAGTGGTGTTCCCCAGGGCTCAGTCCTAGGACCTCTCCTGTTCAGCATATACTTCTCAGAGGTACAGGCAAGCACAGGAGGACTATGGCTGACCAAGTTCGCAGACGACTGCAAACTAGGGGCTATAATTGACTCTCCAGCTGACACAGACATCCTCCAAAAGGGTCTCACTGAGACGGATACCTAGTGTCAAAATCATGGCCTCAAGCTAAATGCCAAAAAGTGCATAGTCATCCCCTTTGGAAAAAAACAAAGTACCCACAAACTACCACATAGGTGGTAGTCCCCTAAATACGGAAGACGTAATAAGGGATCTGGGGACCCAAGTAGATAGTAAACTCACGTTTGATAATCACATTGCCAAAGTGTTTAGAAAATCCTTATACGTGGCCCACCTAATCACAAAAGGGTTCGCATCCAGTTCAAAAGAGGTCATTGTGCCCCTCTACTCATCACTCATCAGACCCATCATAGAGTGCAATGCCCCATTTAGGATGTACCTTACAAGACACCTAAAACAGCTGGAAGGATCACAGAAGTACCTCACCAAGAGGATCACTGGCCTCAAACAGATGCCCTATGCAGCTCGACTGAAGAAACTACAGCTGTACTCGGTTGCATACCTCCTATTCAAAGGTGACCTCTGCCTAACATACAAGGCCATGTCCAACCCAGAATTGATGGACATGCTCCACCTGAAGAAAACCTTATCCCCTCGAGCCACACGCTTTAGGGATCTAAAACTCACCACAACAATAAATAGGACATGCTGGAGGGATAGATTCCTGTCCCAGAGACTTCCCATTCTTTGGAACAAGATCCCAGTCTACATTAGGCAGAGCTCCTGTCTAACACTCTTCAAAAGAAACCTTGATGAGTGGATGGGAAACAGAATGTTTACCTCAGGGATCACTTCAGTGGCTCTGCTAGACAGAGGCACAGGGAACTAATCTAAGGGGGCGGCGAAAGCCAACACATTCTGGCTAGGCTTATAAATGCCTTTGGGCAGATAGCCTAGTACCTACCTATGAACCTATGAACCTATAACTCCAGGGGCTAGGCTACTACATCACATGTAAATATATATATATATATATATATATATATATATATATATATATATATATATATATATATATATATAAAGCTCTAAAGCTCTACTGTAACTATCTTCTCTTTATTATAATTCAGCTCTACTTCAATATTTTCTCTTAAGACATGCCATCTACTAACACTGCTTTTCTTTTCCACTCTTACCTAATATCATCATTCTTTTTTTTCTTAAAAAGATCTCCCTTTTTCCAAATGGATTAATTATAACAAGTTTTTCATGTTTTATTTTTTTTTCTGTACTCATAAAAATCTTTTGTCTATATATTGCTACTTTTGGTCTGTACAACTCTGGAGCCTTTCTCCTCGTGTCTCCACTGAAAATGGGCTGCTGGTTCAGCTGGCCCAACCTGGTTAACAAATGTCTAATAAATAAAATAAACAGTAAGATAAACTAAAGGTGTTACTGCTCAATGTCAGGAGTCTCAGCAAGAAGCTCCAATCCCTGGAAGCTCTCCTCACCCTGGAGAATGTTGACATCTGTGTAGTTACTGACACCTGGCTTAAAGCCACAGAAGCCACCCCAGAATTGCAAGAATATAATGCTTCCACACATTTAGACCAGCTTCTGCACAAGAAGGGACAAGAGCTGGAGGTGTATCAATCTATATAAAAATTAAGCACACCTTAAGATTGATAAAAAAATATGATATGCCTGTGCTAATCCATGTTCAGTTAACCTTAGGTATAGTCCCGTATCATATACCTGGTAGTTATAGGCCCCCATCTATGACCCAGGATAATCACTCCACATACTTGAATGTACTGGAGTCACTCACAATGAAGCACACCACCATAATCATGGGTTATTTTAACTATCCCACCACAAACCAGGATACATACTCAACCACTGACATGCAGGATCAAAGACTCCTGCATTTTGTGAATGCAAACACCTTGCAATAGGTAATCTGCACATCTACTAGGGGTGCAAATATCCAGATACTGGTTGGGAGGATGGCCTAATGGTTAAGATGTTTGCCTTACAAACACAAGGTGCAGGGTTTGAGTCTCACATGGGATAATTGGCTAAGCTTAAAATGGCTCGAAAGGGCAGTTAGCTTAGTACTAACCTATGAACCTGAACAATATGAGGGAATATTGCTCCCTTCCTTGTCTAATATCATCACTGGTAAGATCAGATCACAGAATGATCATTCTTGAAATAAGTATAAAACCTGAACTTCCGGCAAATCCCAGAACCTTTAAGAAATTTTCCTTGGCTTACTTCCTCCTATTAAGCAATGGCATAGCTAAATTTCAAGCCCCCACAAACTTAGAGAAAATTGTGGCCTGTTACAGAAACCTTGTATAAGCATGTAAATAACTGCATAGAAACAGCAGTACCAAACCAGAATAAAATTAGGACAAACTCCAAAAACAAGCTCCCTTAGTGGACCCCCAGTATAAATAGGTTGTATAACAAAAAAAATAAAATGCTGTCCAAAAAATAGGGAGGGCTATGCCCAAAAGACAAAAAACTCACTCGTTAGTCTCAAGAAGCAACTAAGGGGAATACTCAAATCCAGCAAAGCCAACTTTGAGGCAAAAATAGACCCCCAGGCTACAGATAACCATAAGACATATTTCAGTTATGTACACAGCCTTAAAGTGAACACCCAAAAGTTTGCTGACCTAATAGTACACAGGGCTTCCTATACTGAACTGTGGGAAAAGTAAATTTGCAGTTTGATAAATTCTGCTCCAGTTTCACCCCCTGTCACCACCGTTACCCCCCAGAGAATACCCTCGACCATTTCTATCCAACTATTGCTAAAGAACATGTCCTCACTGCACTTTCCAGAGCTAAACACTGCATCAGTAGGCCCTGATAATATCCCAGGATGTCTCCTGAATGGATTGAAACACAACCTGCCAGGCCCAATAGAATCTCTATTCAACTGCAGCCTCAATACAGGCTTTCTCCCTAGGAAATGGATGACTGTAATGGTAGTCCCACACAGTACACAAAGGCAGACCATCAACAGACCCAGGGAACTACAGAACCATAATTTTGATTAGTCTTGTATGCAAGGCTATGGATGGACCCGATAAACAAAGACATAGAAAATCATCAAACACTGGACCCATCCCAATTCATTTATTTTTAAGGTCAGGTTATGCCTACTAAAACTACTGGACTTCTTCGAGAAGATCACTAGAGCATGGATGAGGGCAAACAGTGCATACTGCTTACCACTACCTGGCAACGGTATTTGACACAATGCCTCACTTGGGTATTATAGACAAACTCACAAATTTAGGCATAAATCCCTATGTCACCCAATGGATATCCAATTGGCTCGTGGATAGGACACATGAAGTTAGTGTGGGGGAATCCACCTACACCAAGAGGCCTGTTACTAGTGGTGTCCCACATGGCTCAGTACTGAGACCTCTTCTGTTCAGAATATACTTCTCTAGAGTCAAGGCAAATGTAGAGGGCCTTTGGCTGACCAAATCTGCTGACAACTGCAAGTTGGGTGCAATCACTAAATCCCCTAAAGATGTTGATATCCTCCAGAAGAGTCTGAAACAGACTAATAATTGGTGCCAGAACCATGGCCTAAACCTCATTGCAAAGAAACAACATAATACCTTTTGGAAAGATGATCATCCATGCAAATATTAACACTGATAACACTTCCCTAAGAGTAGACCCAGTAGTAAGAGACTTGAGAACTCAGGGTGACAGCAGCCTCAACTTTGATCACTGTGTGTCCATGGTGGTAAGAAAATCTGTCCATGTGGAACAATTTATAAGTAAGTGCATGACATCCAGTTCTAATAAGATCATAGTCCTCCTATACTCAGCCCTCATTAGACTAATAATTAAGTAAACTGAACCCTTCAGCGTGTACCTGACCATGCATTTGAAAGAGATGGAGCGACCACAAAGGTTACTCATTAAAAGAATACACAAGGAAAATAACATGTCCTATGTGGACTACCTCAAACCCTGTCCCTGTACTTGGCCTCCAACAGACTTCTGAGAGATTATGTATGCCTAAACATTAAGGTATTCTCTGATCCAGCCCTGTTGGATCTGCTGCACATTCTCAAAACAAACAGTACTATAAAGGAACTTAAGCTTGAAGGAGGGAAAAAAATATTTGGGAGCTGATGAAGGAACACCAATAAAACATGAGCAAATGCAGATAAAACTCTGAAAAATACAAAAAAAAGTTGGCTCCTGCCGTAATCCAGTCAGTGTACTCTGTAATAACCACGAATTGTTGCTTACTTAAAATAGCCAACTGGTTTATTCAAAATGGATAAAACTCAATACACACAGTCAAATAAATAAAACTATACACAGTCGAATTAGGCGCCTTTCATCTCTATCAAATCACGTGAGACTTCATCAGATACCTCGACTCTAACACTCCCCTCACTTAAATACCACATTAATATGTCACATGACATAATCCTATTTTTTAAAAACATGTGTATACTATATATAAATCCTCACAGTTTTACACTATATATTTTAAATTATTACTACCTCTGCCATTTGACCGATCTATTTAATTTATTCTACTGATCTATATGTATATCATTATAATCAGCTGCACCTATTTAAATTTTTTAAGTTTTAAGATACATAAAATAGAAGTAACTTCATTTATTCCTGGGTAACAACAAGCATTTGTATTTAACTGCCACAACAACTCTAACTTCTCTAAAATAAGATTGTCGGGCCCTCCTCTACCATCCGGACACACTTGGTCTATTGCCCAAAGCTTAAATATATGTTCTGGTTTTTCTGATACATGTTTTGCGAGTGCGTTCTCCATTTTTTGTTGTTTATACTATAAATATGTTCGTACACTCGTTCTCTTAGGGTTCTTATAGTTTTCCCTATGTAAAACACAGGACACTGCTGGCACTTTGCCAGGTAAATGACATCTTGGATTGGCAGTTAAATTTCTTTTTAGTAATATATTTTCTGTCCCTAATCCAATAGCTTTTACCTGTGTCAATGTGCTTACAAAAGTTGCACATTTCACACTTGGCCATTCCTGGGTTCCTGACTATACTCTCAATGTTACTTTCTAATATTGACTTTATGTTGTTCCCTTTTCTAAAAATTATCTGCGGTAGTTCAGAGATTCTTCTATTAATAAAAGGGTCACTTTCTCGCAGTGACCAATTCTTATTTATGATGTTTCTAAGATCTTCTGAATTGACGCTATATGTAGTCACGAAACTATAGGTCATAAGTTTATCCACTACCCTGTTATTACTATTTATATGTGGGGCTAAATTACTTAGATTGTTGATGTTTTGTTCGGACCATAGGATCGGTCTATACATCCCTATGTCCCTTTTATTCTAGATTTCATCAGTTAATTCTACTATTAAGCTCCGTGGGTAACCTTTATTGAGAAACATTCCTTCAAGTTTGATACATTCACTTTTGAAGTCTTCCTCCAAGCTTATCATTCTAGCAGCTCTCACAAGTTGTCCCTTAACAACTGATCTCTTCTGATGAAATGGGTGACAACTTGTGAAATGCAAGAAGCTGTTAGAGTATGTTTCTTTTCTATGTATGGTACTCACATATCTATTTTTACCAGTATCTTTTCTTAGCTCCACATCCAAATAATTGATCTTGGTGTCCCAAAATTCGATGTAAACACCAAAAAGTCTGTAGTGTTGTTACAATAATTAAGTAAATTATTGGCTGTTTCTTCATCACCTTTAATGACGACAAAAATATCATCTAAAAATCTTGTATAAAAGAATATACATTCTCTTATACTAGGATTATTATAAATAAATTCATCCTCCCAATTTGCCATCACCAAATTAGAAAACCTTGCACCACAGGGGGACCCCCATTGCGACTCCTACTCTTTGTAAATAGAAGGAATTGTTGAATGTAATATAGTTGTTACTCAAAATAATATCTAACAATTCCTCTATTAGGTTAATTTCACTTTTAGGTGCTCCTGATTTTAATAGGTGTCTTACAACCCTTTCTATTCCCTCTTGGTGTGGGATGGATGTATACAGATCTTTTACGTCTATTGTCATAAAATTGTGGTCTCTCTTAAATTCTAAATTGTTTATCTCCTTTAGAAAGGACCACAAGTCTTTACAGATCTGCTTTTCCCCCTAATGTACTTTTTTAGAACCGAATCCACTACTTTAGCACAACTGTACGTTATGCTATTTCGTGCATCCACCAAGGGTCTCATAGGTGGATTTACTAAGTCCTTGTGAATTTTTGGCACACCGAACAAAATGGGGATGCATGGTGCAACCATATTCATATATTTATGCATATCTATATCCACCTTTCCCTCGATAAATAAATCATTTAAGTAGCTTTTAATTCTTGCATATACAATGTTAAGCTCATTTTTGGTTACCCTAATATATGTATCACTGTTTAGTAAGCTTTCCATTCTATGATTATAATCTTCAATTTGCATAACAACTAACCGCCCTCCCTTGTCTGGATTCATGAATCTCAGTGGTAACTTTTTCAACTCATTAATTACCTGTCTTTCATGCATTGTAATATTCCTTTCCTTTTTTAACATCTTTCTGTTCTCAATATTAAACCTGAAATCAATTTCACACATTCTTTCAAACAAAGCAATACTATTGTGTAATGGTGGATTAAAAGTACTAGCTATATAAAATTCATTTGTATTACATTCATTTGATCCCATCATAACTGCTAAATTCATTTTGCATGTAAATAATTTTAAGTCCATCAGAGTTTGTGCTAGTTTTGCTTTCTCTGCAACAACAAATGTCTGGTCCTTTGCACATAGCTCAACTATGTCAGGTTCGATTATAGTCTCTGTATAATTAAAGACTGTATAATCGCCCTGTAAATTTGTTAAAACATTACAGTACCTTTTGTTTGCTATGTCCACATGATCTATTTCCTTCATCTCCTGTTGTTGGGCCTTTGTTGTCTCCCTCCTCAGGGGGTATGGTTCCTGGTTTGGTGATGGAAATTTTCATTGTTACCACTATTATACTGTTGGTTTGACCCCTGTTGACTTCTAGGTTTAGAATTATTTTGATTAATCCTCTCACTCCTACGCACCTCGTTGTTCTCAGTTGTGGGTACACTTTTTGTTGATCCAACTGCTTGGTTACTTGTTTCCGCTCCTTGATGTTCAGAGCTACTTCTCTCCCTCTGTGTCTCCACTGTTGTTCTCCATGCCTATGAGAGGGGAGGTTTTGGGTATGCCACTCCATTTCTATATGCTACCTTATCTCTTTGCATTTTCCATGCTTTTGTAGTTTGTAACTTGTATGTAATGTATGTAAAATGTAATACAAATGAATTTTATATAGCTAGTACTTTTAATCCACCATTACACAATAGTATTGCTTTGTTTGAAAGAATCTGTGAAACTGATTTCAGGTTTAATATTGAGAACAGAAAGATGTTAAAAAAGGAAAGGAATATTACAATGCATGAAAGACAGGTAATTAATGAGTTGAAAAAGTTACCACCGAGATTCATGAATCCGGACAAACAAAGCAATACTATTGTGTAATGGTGGATTAAAAGTACTAGCTATATAAAATTCATTTGTATTACATTTTAGGATTATTATAAATAAATTCATCCTCCCAATTTGCCATCACCAAATTAGAAAACCTTGCACCACAGGTCGTTATGCAAACTGAAGATTATAATCATAGAATGGAAAGCTTACTAAACAGTGATACACATATTAGGGTAACCAAAAATGAGCTTAACATTGCATATGCAAGAATTAAAAGCTACTTAAATGATTTATTTATCGAGGGAAAGGTGGCTATAGATATGCATAAATATATGAATATGGTTGCACCACGTATCCCCATTTTGTTCGGTGTGCCAAAAATTCACAAGGACCTAGTAAACCCACCTATGAGACCCTTAGTGGATGCACGAAATAGCATAACGTACAGTTGTGCTAAAGTAGCGGATTCGGTTCTATAAAAGTACATTAGGGATGAAAAGGAGATATGTAAAGACTTGTGGTCCTTTCTAAAGGAGATAATTTAGAATTTAAGAGAGACCACAATTTTATGACAATAGACGTAAAAGATCTATATACATCCATCCCACACCAAGAGGGAATAGAAGGGGTTGTAAGACACCTATTAAAATCAGGAGCACCTAAAAGTGAAATTAACCTAATAGAGGAATTGTTGGATATTATTTTGAGTAACAACTATATTACATTCAACAATTCCTTCTATTTACAAAGAGTAGGGGTCGCAATGGGGTCCTTCATGGTGCAAGTTTTTCTAATTTGGTGATGGCAAATTGGGAGGATGAATTTATTTATAATAATCCTAGTATAAGAGAATGTATATTCTTTTATACAAGATTTTTAGATGATATTTTTGTCGTAATTAAAGGTGATGAAGAAACAGCCAATAATTTACTTAATTATTGTAACAACACTACAGACTTTTTGGTATTTACATCGAATTTTGGGGACACCAAGATCAATTATTTGGATGTGGAGCTAAGAAAAGATACTGGTAAAAGTAGATATGTGAGTACCATACATAGAAAAGAAACATACTCTAACAGCTTCTTGCATTTCACAAGTTGTCACCCATTTCATCAGAAGAGATCGGTTGTTAAGGGACAACTTGTGAGAGCTGCTAGAATGATAAGCTTGGAGGAAGACTTCAAAAGTGAATGTATCACACTTGAAGGAATGTTTCTTAATAAAGGTTACCCATGGAGCTTAGTAGTAGAATTAACTGATGAAATCAAGAATAAAAGGGACATAGGGATGTATAGACCGATCCTATTGTCCGAACAAAACAACATCAACAATCTAAGTAATTTAGCCCCACATATAAATAGTAATAACAGGGTAGTGGGTAAACTTATGACCTATAGTTTCTTTTTTTTCACTAAATATTTTTTTTTTTATTATTTCAAATAAGATGTCTTAAACATTACATGAAATAAAGATAAATAACATATTTATAATTCTAAAACATGACCTATAGTTTCTTGACTACATATAGCATTAATTCAGAAGATCTTAGAAACATCATATATAAGAATTGGTCACTGCTAGAAAGTGACCCTTTTATTAATAGAAAAATCTCTGACCCATCGCAGATAACTTTTAGAAAAGGGAAGAACATAAAGTCAGTATTAGAAAGTAACATTGAGAGTATAGTCAGGAACCCAGGAATGACCAAGTGTGAAATGTGCACCTTTTGTAAGCACATCGACACAGGTAAAAGCTATTGAATTAGGGACAGAAAACATATTACTAAAAAGAAATTTAACTGCCAATCCAAGATGGTCATTTACCTGGCAAAGTGCCAGCGGTGTCCTGTGTTTTACATAGGGAAAACTATAGGAACCCTAAGAGAACGAGTGTACGAACACATTTATAGTATAAACAACAAAAATTGGAGAACACACTCGCAAAACATGTATCAGAAAAACCAGAACATATATTTAAGCTTTGGGCAATAGACCAGGTGTGTCCAGATGGTAGAGGAGGGCCCGACAATCTTATTTTAGAGAAGTTAGAGTTGTTGTGGCAGTTAAATACAAATGCTTGTTGTTACCCAGGAATAAATGAAGTTAATTCTATTTTATGTATCTTAAAACTTAAAAATTTAAATAGGTGCAGCTGATTATAATGATATGCATATAGATCAGTAGAATAAATTAAATAGCTCGGTCAAATGGCAGAGGTAGTAATAATTTAAAATATATAGTGTAAAACTGTGAGGATTTATATATAGTATACACATGTTTTTAAAAAATAGGATTATGTCATGTGACATATTAATGTGGTATTTAAGTGAGGGGAGTGTTAGAGTCGAGGTATCCGATGTAGTCTCATGTGATTTGATAAAGACAAAAGGCACCTAATTTGACTGTGTATAGTTTTATTTATTTGACTGTGTGTATCGAGTTTTATCCATTTCGAATAATCCAGTTGGCTATTTTAAGTAAGCAACAATTTGTGGTTATTACAGAGTACACTGACTGGATTACAGCAGGAGCCGCCATTTGTGTATTTTTCGCAGTTTAAGTGTTTTTTTTTGCGAAGTTTGTCCTGCAGATAAAACTCTGTCAGAAATACTACAGAAGACTAAAACCAATACTGAAAACAGCCTTGACATCAAGGAATTAAGTCCAAGCTATAAATCAATTTGCTCTTCCTGTTTTAGATTACAGTTTTGGTGTGACTGACTGGCCCCAAAAGATATTGGATCAGTTGGACAGAAAAACAATAAAACTGCTTCACACTTGCCAAATGATATATAAAAATCAGTTTTAAAACACAATGAGAGGAAGTCCAAGATGACCCCTTTACTTAGTTTAGCAGAAGCATTCAAATGGAAACAAACCAGTAGACAAAAATCAGACAGCAACTGAATGTGCCAAAAACAGAAGAATGTAAGGAGAAGGATCAGATGAGAAGGAAAGAAATGTGGAAAAGCCATAAATGGAATGGCAAGCATGGAATTCTCCTGGAATAAGATTGTACTGATCATGATTTGATACAGGAATGGATAAGGAGAGGCGAGTTGATACCAAAGGATGAAAGGTTAATAATGTCATCCCAAGACAGTGAACTACATACATGTTGCTTTACAAAGTCTATTGAGCATGTGGGAGAAGCAGACAAATGTAAGTTTTGTAAAAGAAAAAAATAGTTGAGAATAGTTGTTCACTTTCTTGGTAGGTATGAAACTCTCAAGGTAAAGGACCTATATATACACTGAAGTGCACAATAATGCGGTACGATTTTTCCCATTGAAGATTGTGCAGACACAACATTGCCATACATTGTGATTACACTGTTTCACATACAGTGAAACATAAAGTCATAACATATCAAGATTTTCAGGCAAAAAAAGAGATCAAGGTACATCAAAGATACCCAGACAGTTACAATAGTAGTAGCAGGAGTAGTGGATCTAAAAAAAAGGAATCTACAATACAAGTAATTCCCTATGAACCACAGCAGTCAATTCCAGGCCCATTACAGGAGCTGCAAAGAGAACTTTTGGCTAATATCACAGGTTGAAACACTACTAATTTCATGAACTTCAGTGATACCCTGACTTAGGAATGGGGTTCATTCCCATAATAGTATTAGAAACCCAAAAGGCTTGCAGAAGTTAAACCAGACGTCTCACACATTCATCTAAATATGTTTACAAAACAATATGCAACCTGTCCAAGTTTAACTCAGACATATTCATTACTACCCTATCATCTGTTAACTGGAATATCCTAAAAATCCTCCCCTTAGATGATGCTGGAAGCAAATTCAATGTAGCTTTCCTAAATAGCCTTGCACCTCCTAGAAGGAAAAAAACTAAAAACAAATAATGCAATTTGGCTATCCAATGCAGGATAAAGAAAAAAAATGGCAGAAATATAAATCATCATATCTCAAAAACTTGAGACTGCTCCACATCCATACTAAAAAGCAAAAAAAAAAATACAAAAAGCTATACTATGACAACATTCAGAGCAATAGTTAACACAGCCCTAACAATTCTGGTCAAACATTAAAGAAATATTACACCCTGGCCAAAATTTCAACCCTAATCCATTTCTCAATAACTCAGCTCTCAAAACTGCAATAGAATTCAACTATTATTTTATAGATAGTATAATGAGTATCCCTAACCAAGGACTTCCACATCTAACCCCTCCCCTGTCCAGCAGTCACATATCACTGTGTCCACTTTCACCTTCAAACCTGTGCCCTCAGCCTATATTAAACAACTCAAACTCAAACCATGCCCAGCTTCAGCCGATGATCTTCCAAGCAACTACCTTAAAATAGCAACCAATGGCATTGTCCATCCTTTCTCAATCCTTGTAAATAGGTTGGTCCAGGAAACATGTTCACTCTCTCTCTGGGAAAAAAAATCACACATCATTTTTATACACAAAAGAGGAAATTTAACAGACATGACTAACTTCAGACCTATAGTAATCTTAGGTTAATGGGAGAATAGTAGGCTAATTGTCCTGAAGGGCCATTTTAAGCTTAACTACTAACTTGAGGTCAAAATCGAACCCTGTACTTTGTGTCTATGAGGTGAAGATCTCAACCTTTATGCTGAACTTACCCTCTTTGAAATACTGGAAAATGTATTTAAAAACAATTGTTAACTATCTCCTGCAGGAAAAACTCATATTCCTCACACAACACGGCTTCCATACTTTCCACAGTAGTCACACTGCACTTCTAACCCTTACAGATACTGTCAGTAAAGCTAGAGATAATGACAGACTAGTACCAAAGCCACGGATTAAAACTCAGCATGAAGAAATGCATTAGTGTCTTTGAGAAATTGCTTGCCCAAGCTAATTACTGCATAGATAATACACCCCTAAAAGTTGACCCAATAGTTAGGGATCTGGGAACATATATAGACAGACAAAAAAGGCCAGCACTTTCCAAGCCCAATCCAACAACTTATTCTTTGTTTACTTGGTTTACAAATCATAAACATATACACACAGTAATCTGGCCTTTGACCAATATGTAGCCAAGCTATAAGAAAATCATTCTATGTAACCCAACTCATAAGCAAAGTTATGACATCCAAGTCCATGCAAGTTATAGTACCACTATACACACAGCTCTCATTAGACCCATTGACCCCATTCAGCATGTACCCAGCCAGGTACTTGCAACAGTTGGAATGCCCTCAAAAGTTCCTCACCAGGATAATCCCGGGTATAAATACCCAAATACCCTATCTAACTCAGATTAGCTTAAGGCCCTATATCTGTACCTGGTCTCCGACAGGTTATTATAGGACTATAGGATCATAGGAGGAGGTTACTAGGCTATTGGCCTTGAGGTCCTTATAAGCCTAGCCAAGAGTTTAGCTCATGTTTAGACAAATCAGCACCCAATGTCTCTGTCCAGCTGGGACATGGGTGAAATCCCAGGGGTAGATTTTCTGTTTCCCATCCAGTTATCCAGGTTGCACTTAAAAAGAGGTAAAGAAGTACTCTGCTTGATGTGGATAGGGAGTCTGTTCCATAGATGGGGGAGTCTCTGGGTCACAAATCTGTCCCACCAACAAGTCTTGTTGATGTCACAGACCAGGTTGAAGCAGCACATGCAGGTTGCTCAAATGGAGCTTGACTTGCGGATAGGCAGTAGTCCCATCAAGGTGAGGTCCATGATCACCTTGTATGCCAGACAAAGGTCACCTCTGAGGACTCTGTATGAAACTGAGCAGAGGGATAGGACTTTTAGCCTGTGTATGGCAGATGTTTGAGGCCATGGAGTTTCCTGGTGAGGAACCTCTGTGGTCTCTCCAACTGCTGTATGTGCTTTGCGAAGTACATGCTGAAAGGGGAGTTGTACTCAATAATGGGCCTTATAAGGGAAGAATACAGGAATGTTATGACCTCCTTGTCCCTGGATGAGATACCCTTACTCATGAGGTGGGCCATGTAAAAGGCTTTCCATACAATGGAAGCAACATGGTGGTCAAAAGTTAGGTTTCTATCAACCTGGGTGCGCAAATCCCTCACAACTGATTGCGTGCTTAGGATGTTGTTATTAATGTGATAATTTGTGGGGATGTCACTCTCCCCAAAGGGGATGATGATGATGCATTTTTTGGTATTCTGGCACTAGTCATTTTTCTCAGTGAGACCCTCTTGGAACATGTCCAGATCACTAGGGGAATTAATAACAGCACCCAGCTTTCAGTCATCTGCAAGCTTGGTCAGCCATAGCCCACTGGTTTTGGCCTGCACCTCAGAAAAGTATATCCCAAATAACAGAGGTCCCAAGATCGAATAGTGGGGTATGCCACTTATTGTAGGTCTACTGCTTGAGGTGGCTTCCTCTATTTTGACTAGGTGGGTTCTATCAGTGAGCCAGTTTGCTACCCATCTGGTAATATATGGATTAATGCCTAGTTGAGAGAGTTTATCTATTATGCCTGAGTGAGGAATAGTGTCAAAGGCTTTGACCAGGTCAAGGTAGGTGGTGTGCACCATTTTCCCCTCATTCATAGCTTTGGTGACTGTCTCAAAGAAGTCAGCCAAATTTAGCAGACATGACCTCCCTTGATGAAGCCAAACTGTGTGGGTCAAGTGCTTGGAGGTTGCCAATGTCCTTGTTAATGAGGGCCATGATAATCCGTTCCATGGCTTGTAGATCAGGCTAGTTAGGCTGATGGGTCTATAATTTCCCGGCACAGTGAAGGCTCCACCTTTGTGTAAAAGGATGACAGTGGCTATCCTCCACTCAGCTGTGATGAAGCCAGTACTCAGGCTTTGGTTGAATAGGGTGCCTAATGGTTCTGCAAGTTCCTGCCTGAGTTCACGTAGGATGCAGCCTGGGATGTTATCGGGTCCCATGTTGGCTGTATTTTTTGCCTTTGAGAGAGCAGTGTTGACCTGTTCCCTAGATATAAGTGAAAGGGGGCAGGTACTGGGAATGTCCTGATTTACTGACAGAGGGGTAAAGTTTTCAATGAATCTGTCAGCAAGCAAGTTTTTTATATCTATGGCATTTGTATATGTGGTGTCCTTAACCACCAATTCTGAACAGATGTGGGTGCTTCCTTTCAGACTGCAGACATATGTGAAGAAGGCCTTATGATGGTCTCTACTAGATGTGGCAAATTTGGACTCGAAGTTTGCTTTGTAAGATTTCACTAGTGCTCTTATTTGCTTGTTCAGGCTAAGGAGACATTGCTTTCAGTTGGGTACCTGCTCCTACTTGGTTTTGGACAGCAATTTTTTCCTTTTGTTATAGAGTTTATTTATTGCAGATGTCCACCAGACAGGTTTACTCTTCCTTGCGGAGGATGAATTAGTCCTGTTAAGTATTCCTGATTCCTGTTTTTTGACAGACTATTCATGCATAGCATGCAAGGTGTCCTCAGATCCAGTTGTAATTGGTCTCTTGCACATTTGCAAAACAAACAGCACCAGATACACTAGATAGAAAGACATGAACTTTGCCTGTGACATAAATAGAACATGCTGGAGTGACTGTTATGTTTCTCAAAGGATCTCCATGCTATGGAATAAGCTCCATATGTACATGAAGCAAAGTTCATCCCTTGATCCTTTTCAAAAGAAACCTTGATCATTGCATGGGAAACCATAAATGCACCATCCCAGTCTAGCCCTCATGTCCCAGATGGACAGAGGTCAACAGTAGTAAATTTTCATCCCCAAATAACATGTCCCCCCCCCACACACCATTTAGCTACCTCTTTACTAACATAATACACCATATATATGTCCAAGAAACTCGAGGAGAAAACAGGGTTGGGGGCGATATTGTAGTGGACTGGCTAATCAGATGCGCAGTAGCAAGCACCACCCAAACCCCACCCAAGATGGTTTACGTCAGTGGGTAACATTGAATATTCATTACCATGTGCCTCGAACCAGAATGAATGTTCATTACAGTGTGCCTCAAACCAGAACTTCCGCATTTTCAATGAATGAGTATATACATTTAAGTGCTGCATTTGCAACAGGTTTGCAAACAGAAGATTCGCATAGCATTGGCAGCAGCTTTGAAAACAGAATATTTGCATAGCACCATATGTAGCTATATAAAACAGTTTTGAAAATTGCAGGTATTTTATGAGAGAGGATGTATTAAATAAAGTATTTATTTATTTATTGTTTCCTACTTTGCTATACCATAAGAAATGACAGAGCTACATTCATTAATCACAGCTGCTCATCTACAGTCAATGTATGCATGATGTCAGTGGCTAATATGCATGGCATGCCAATCATGCCTCATTTCATATTCCGGCTCACTCGTCAGTCATCCGGGCCACTCCGACTCCTGCACGAATCTGAAGGTGAGTCAGTACACTACAATATCACCGGGTTGGGTTGTACAGCTAGGCTTGTAAAGACCTTGGTGGTCATTACTCTGGTATAAACCTATTAACCTATTACTTATGCACAAAACTTGGCACAAAAACACACTGAATACATCACTCATACCTATTTATTCCTACAACATATATTCCAAATTCAAGAGTTGGCATAGATAACTAAAGAGTATTTACATAATTTCTCAAAATAAAAAAATATATATTTAAACTAACCTGTAGCATCCTTCAGTAGGCTTGTAGGCATGTACCACAACGTCTTAACGAGCCACATATTTGTGTGAAACAGACTGCTGTTTCAGCTGAGCCAGCAGGAAAACCTACCCAGTATTGAAGCAATAAAACATGTCCAGAATCACTACCACATACAGCACCAGGAAGTGTAGTCAGAACTTAAGTTTCACAACTCCTTAACAAAACTAGTTCTAAACTTATTGTCACTACCCATAAAAGAAAAACACAATAAATGGTGATATTGAAGTGTATTAACCCACCCAATGCGCAGTAGCAAGCCACGTCCAAACCCCGCCTGTGACAGCAATGTCAGTACACCGTCCACCTTTTGATTGAAACCTGCCAAGTCATTTCTGCGCGAATTAGGGTTGGGAGGGTGGCCTAATGGTTAAGGTGCTTGCCTTACAAACACAAGGCACAGGGTTTGAATCTCACAGGGGATAACTGGCTAGGCTTAAAATGGCTTGCAAGGGCAGTTAGCCTAGTACTAACCTATGAACCTATGAACTGGTGGGTTAATGCACTTCATTACTGCCCAAATCCCTGCATGAAGTCATGTTTATGTATTTGGAATTTACAGAATGTAGTTTCATGTGCCCAGTTTAGATGCTGTTATTTTATTTTTTATTTATTCTATTTTTTTTTTTTCCCAGGTGTGGGCAGAATCCCGGTCTAAATAGGCATGTGCATTGTGGGCTAAGGTTAGATAAACAGGTGTGAAAGCTTAAATGTCTTGACAAACATAGTCGCATTGTACATATTTGCAGAATGTCCTTTTTGCCTCGTATGTTTGTTTTGTTGCTAATTAAACAAAATCTTGATTTTTTTTTTTTTTTGCTAGTCATTGAGGACTGGAGTTATCGAATAAGACCTCTCATTGAGTTTCAGTTGATTTGGGGGCATTTGAATTCTCCATTATTTTTGGCTTTGTTCAGAATTATCACACTAAGAGATGGACTGGTATGCTGATAAATTGATATTGTTCTTTAGTGTAGCAGATGTACACGGGCGGGACGGACAATTCCATAAATTAAGAGCATTTGGGCAGTTTCACACTAAGTGCATAGGCACTGTTTTGGGGATTGATCTTTATATTTTGAAAATGCTTCTTCATTTCTGAAATGTAAATTGTCTTTCTGGGCAGCAGCACATTTGTGTGCTCTTTTACAGCTGTGATGGCTATGCATACCTGTGGGAATAGTTTTCAAAAGATTCATTATGAGCCGAAAGCAGAAGACAGAATTACACATGGATTACATTCTAGTGTTTATGCTTATTTGCCTGTTAAACATTTAATTACATGACACGGAATTACAGTGTGCATTCCGTGTCAATCACAGCAAATTACCATTCTTAATTACCTCCCTCTGGCATGTCAGTCATGGTGGCCACGCCCATTCCTGTGCAAACTAACTGGTGGGTTAATACACTTCAATATCGCCCAATAAATATTGAAAAAAAAAACTATTAAGACACAAAAACATTCAACAATGACTGCATGCTCTCAGTTGAGCTAAAATTCTGCAGATCGAAGTAAAATGAACACGGTATCACCTTCTGCAAAACCAGGTTCCCAACCTATCAGAGAACAAAATAGCCAGTTACCAGAGTAAAAACACCCTTCCACAGACACACACTCACAAATACACCAAAATAACTGTACACACACAGAATGCAGTAAAACTAGAAAACTGTAAAAAATTAATCCTATAATACAAAGCTTTACACTATATAACTACAATGTGGAAACAAGAAGTACACCAAATACATACTTTCTACTTAAAATTATCCAGTAATTACACCAAACACAAGAGATGACATAAAACTTTTCACGTATATGTAATGTCCAAGTGTGTAGTCTAAACAAGTCCTATTAATTCTTCTAGCAGCCATCTCCTACAAAGCTGACATCTTCTCCTAATGACTTGCACAAAGTTTACATACAGCTTAAACAGAATACAGCCATTATCAGTAAAATTTACTGCAAAATTCAAGTCACCTATAGTTAATCATGACAGTCATTTATAATCTCACTGTCACCAGCCACAAAAAGTAAAAATCTTAAAAAAGTAGTAATTTATAAAAAAAGGCTGCACTGACCTCATGTCCAGCCTTCCTTCATGACTTTAAATTCCAAACTGAGCTGAATTTTGTAGAAAGTGACCCACATATCATTTCATAAAACACCATTCCCACCATCAAACAATTAAGCCAAACCTCGTCTCTCCACAGGATGCACCTAGACAAGGCCTGGATTTACTTTGTAATAAACATATTGATATATTACACTGGTTGGCAAATTCAAAGAAATACATGTAATGTAAGCATTTAAACCTCTCATTCGATGAAATGAAAATCGCTATCAAGCCAAAGCGCAATGTAGTTAGTGCATCATCAAGTTGAATAGGGCCAATTTCACCTCTGCTGGCACCCATCGTTTAACCCATTTATGTCCAAGAGCAAAAACACTTAACACATAGCCAAGGATGACTGCAGCAGTTTTAGAAGAATCAACAGGCAAACCAACTGACCCAGCTTTCTTTCAACAAACTGATAATTCTGTAACTATTTTTATATATTTAGTTAAACTTTTAGTTAACTGTAACAAGCTTTAAGAAACCATGGATGTATTTATTTGATATTTGATTACACAGAAAGTGTGACTTAGTAGAAGCTCATTTTCAGTGGCGGCCCAAGTGAAAAGCTCCAAATTATTACAAAAAAATTTAAGAACAATAATTTTATAATCTTCAAAAGTAAAACAAAAACATCTGCAGTTTAAGTTATTAACACATTAGACATTGGGCAGGATTCACGAAGGCTTGCACGGAGTGTAAGAGACGTGCAACACTCCATGCAAGCCTCGCGATCCAGGAACAGCCCTAAACTCCGTGTAAGAGACCAGCTAAAACGTCTCTTACACGGACTGGGCGTGGACATGCTAAATACCTCACTTGCATCCGAAAGGTATGCAAATGAGGTATATTAGCGATCCACGAAGCAGAAACCAGTCCGTGTAGGAGACGTTTTAGCTGCAGAAATGTACTCAGTTGACAACTGAGTACATTTCTGCAAAATCCACAACAGAGCGATGTTAGCTCCAAAAAAAGGTTGCATATGATTCAGGCAGCATGCCAATGGCCAAATATGTGGCCATTGGCAAGATAACCCGATGCAAAACTATTAAAAATATAATTTTTTTCGGGCGATCGCCCATGTTTAAACCCAGCGCAGCCCCGCAAACGGGCTGCGCTGTATAAAACCATGAAAAGAAGGTTATAAACCCACAAATGTGGGTTTCATGCAATACATTGAATGATAATGCAGGGACCAGCAGACTAAAACCAACATGGCCACCGTGTAGTGGTTGCTAAGGGGGGAAGCTGAGTCTAAGACATGTAACTAAGCATTAGTAGGCAATCTCATGTAAATGAGGGTTCGGATACTGAATCTCACAGTCACATACCAAATGAGCACAGTCTGAGTAGTGTAAGAGATACTAAAGGGGGAGGAATAGAGTAGGAGATAGGTGACATCACAGGGGGGAATGGTAGAAAGAAATGCAGTTCATTGGAGGCCAGTGTAACATGACAGATGACAGGCACAGATCATGGAAAGAGGTGTGCCACTAGATAAGTCATGGAAAGTCAAGAAATGGAAGGTGTACACTGTAACCTACACCAAAGTTTCTTGCTGGCGTGCATGTACGTAATGCGCGCCATGAAGGGTGAGTAGGACAGTGTGTGCGCGTGTAAGGCAGTCTGAGCATGTGGGAGCGTGTTGGGAGATGTTTAACACTGTTTATGCGGGTGTGCATGCGTGTAAGGCAGGCTGAGTATGTTGGAGGCTGTTGGCGGACGTGTAACAGTGTTTGCGCGGGTGTACGTTTAAACCCGAATAAGTAGATTCTGAACCGTGTAAGCACGTGTGCGCGCATGTAAGCCACTGTGAGCGTGTTTCAGATAGTATGCAAGTTGCTCCCCCCTGAGGAAACAGAGAGGAAAAAGGAAGCAACAGAATTAATAGGAAGCTAGCAGGGATAACTGCTGAAGCTAGCAGGTGAAAACAATTAGAAGCAGGCAATTACACAGGCAGAATAGTAGCCCAGCCCAGCACTTAAAACTCTGCAAACAGTAGTGCAGGATGTTTCCATTAAGAGACACTGCAAGACAGGAGTAAGCTAATAGAAGTGAAAACTGAAAAAGCTTCACTCAGAGCAGAAATGTTAGGGGCTGCCATAGCTGTCATAATGAGACATAGGCGACTTGCTGAGGGTGGTGACAATGCAGATGGTGCCAGACAACCCACAGTGAGGAGACGGAGAAGAGTGTACAGGCCCAGGGTCACCTACCACGGGTTACATGAGCTGGAGATAGTAGAGCTATAGAGTGGACAGAGAGCTCCTGCAGCAAATTGTTGAGCTGTGCAGGCCACGCCTCACACACAGAACCAACAGAGGGGAACCCATCCCAGTGGAAATCAAGGTATGTGTTGGCCTAAGAATACTAGCAACAGGTACCTTCCAGAGACCAACTGGCGATATGATGGGGATATCACAGGCATCAGCCTCCAGGGTACTACACCAGTTCCTGGATGCCATGTCAGCACATGTCGGTGATCATGTATATTTCCCCAATGCCCGTGAGGTATTGGCCAGCAATATGCCTCTTCCAGCAAATAGCGGAATACCCTGAGGTACTGGATGCTATAGACTGCACGCACATATGCATCAAAGCACCAGCAGGTGAGTGGGGTAGGGCCTACATTAACCGCAAGGGCTTCCCCTCCATCAACTGCCAGGTCGTGTGATGCCCAGGGCATAATAATGAATGTGTGTGCTGGCTGCCCTGGGAGTTATCACGATTCCCACATCTGGCATTTGACGCAGCTGTACCAGACATTTGCCAATGGGGACATCCCACACGGACATCTAGTGGGGGATGCAGGTTATACACTGGAGCCATGGCTGATGACACCCATCAGAAACGCACACACACCTGAACAGGAACGCCATAATGAGGCACACGCACAAACACGTAATGTGATAGAGCGTGTGTTTGGGCTGCTCAAGTCATGGTTCCGGTGTCTGGACACATCTGGTGGAGCCTTGCAGTACACACCAACTACATGTACCCAAATTGTCATGGTATGCGCTATGCTACATAATACGATCTTGCGAAAACAGCTGCAGCAGGACCAGCTTAGGGCCGGGCCAAACAGCCCCCCACCATTGCCAAGGCCATCACAGGCAGAGCATGACTCGGAGGAGGAACAACCTGAGCCTGCCCCAGTAGGCAGAAGGAGGCGTGCCCAGTATGCCCTGGCCTTGGCAAAGAGGCAACGCATAGCACATACACTGGCACAGTAGGAACCCTGGGAATGATACCCTCTGACTCACTCATATAGTAACAGGGATGCCTAACATGACACAACCTGCTCTCAAACATGTACAGGGATTGTAGTATGTGCATCCGACAGAGGCAGCCCTGCAGCACCACCTGAGGCATGATTGCCATGTGTTAAGCAATGTAACACCATCTAGTATATGCAAACATGAAGACCCTGCCTAACATCTCACCCTCACCAAGCATGATGCCACACTATGAAGACAAGAAAATCAAGTACAATAACTGGCTGAAGTAATGCAGTCAGTCAAAGGGGAGCCAATGTGTTACAGGCTGGGAAGATATGCGGAGTTTGACATGATGCACCACCTGCTAGGGGTAGCATGCACCTATCATGCCATGCCCCATGGATACTGGCAAAGGCTGTCAGTACCCACAGCATGCCCTGAATAGGTAAGTCTCAAAACACAAACCCAACCTCATAGGTTCTACAAGGGATAGGAACCTAGATGTAATACTACCCCATGACAGATGTACAAACAGCAAGATGTGTGCAGTGTAAACGCACACAGTAAGGAGAATGTAGATACCAGTCCTGTAATAGAGAACTGGGCAAGGCTCACAGCAGCACCCTAACACTACCAGGTCACACCTCATACTGTGCTGTACAGCCGCAAAACATGGAACAAGCTACAAAAGGAGGGTGACTAGCAAGAAATGGCAAGGATAACCACACCCCCATGTTGGTACCACAACAAGAAGCAGCATGGAATATCCATGGTCAAATACCAATGGCTAAAACTGCCTCAGTATATAGCCTGCTGCAGACCACTGTCCTAATACCAGGAACAGCACCTGGCCTATGTCGGAATACATGAATATATCAAGCCCCCCAAACCACATTATATTGCTCGACTGAAAATACCCAGACATACACCAGTAGCATTGTACTAGCACCAACACAGTAGGAGAAAATTACCCAGATTCCATAAACCAAAATGCCCAGGAACAATGTACTACCCCCACAAGAGGGGTAAGCATACTGGATGTGATAATCAGCAACATGTGTACTGGATGGCAAGATGAGAAGTGTACCCCTCACTGGTAAGACCAGACCATAGAGTAAGCACACTGGATATACACACCCTGACCCCAGCCCCTGGCCAGAATACCACAGTGAAAAACATGTGTAAAGTATAGGCTGCAGCCCACAAAATCGATGTTGAATCCACAAAAGGCCCTGTGCAAGTGCAGAATATGGGACACACCACAGAACATGTTATACAGGCATTCCATGAACACAGCCAGGAATGCTTGGAGTATGCAATCACAAATAACAACAACACACAATGCCATACACGCAGACATCTGGCATGCTGGGCTCCAGCCATTACCAAACCATGCAAGAGAATGAGGAAGATACCACATGATAGAGCAAACATAAAAAGGGAAGTAATCACTGACCAGTAGTATGGCAACAACATATGTCCACACATACAATCCACTAAGTCCAGCCACAACAAGTATAACCTTTGAATCCAGAGGCAATGTGACGCCAGTACCAAGTACACAGACAACCACAACACCCCCCAATAAATACAAACATATGTGATAGATGCATCCATGTATCCAAAGCAGAGGTTGAGCTCCAACAAGCCAGTACTGTCAACACTAGTCAGGAGGAGAAGGTAACCACATACACCACGAACCCAGTCCCACATAGACCTACCACAACTGTAAACCAAACACATAAACACAGACAAATATTCCCGGAGGCCTTAATTACAAACACACCACACCAACAGACGCCTCCAAAGTAGATCACAAGCAACCACAACCTTCAAACATAGCACATGCAACGAATAGTACGCAAAGCTGGTGTGCCAAACAGTCACAGGCCCGAAGGAGAAACAAATGCCTGATACAGTCGTAATAGGTGTCTGTATAGGCAGAAACACAGCTGTCCCACTCACCAGACTGAACAAGGAAAGGGTAGAGTAAGCTGCTTGTAGGTAGCCACAAAATGCCACTTAACACAAGTACGCAGGTCACCCCAAAGCAAGCAGAAATATGATGCACTCAATGTCCATGCTGGTGTGAATTACCTGAGATGTACCTCCTGGTCAACAACAAATGAGACATGGATGGTCCCTCCGAGTATGTACCCCAGGGGATGACACTGGCTGTGTGCAGCATCCAACCCTCACCAAGAATGATGCCACAGTACAAACACAGAATGCTCATGTTTAACAGCTGGCACAGTTACAGCTGTCAGTCCAAGAGGGTGTAATGTGTGTCTGCTTGAGATGTCAAGCATGACAAGCCATGCTGCTGTTACAGGGTGGCTGTCAGCTGTTACCCGTGTGCGCCTGGATACTGGATAAGGCCTATGCGCCTCCATAGAGCCGTATGTAGGCAAGGCCAAAAAGACTACCCACCACCCTAGAAAACATAAGTGGTAGGAAACATAAGGGTAATGCTGACCAATGCCAGATGTGTAAACTGCAATATGCATGCCCCTGAGGCACTTCCCATTATGGAGAACATTGATGCCTGTCCAGTGACAGAAGCCTGCTGCAGGCCTAGTGATACCACACCAGCACTACTAGGTTATACCACATACCATGTGTTATGGCCCCAACACCTGCACCAAGACATCAAAGAGGGGGGAGTATTCATATGCAGCACAGACACCCATATAGCCAGGTAACTGACAATGCACAAAGCAGCGGACACCACCCATGTGCACATAACTGTAGTCAAAACTGCTGTACAGTCTGTAGCATGACAGACCACACTCTCACACACAAGAACCCCACCCAGACATCCAAGACACTGGACAGTATGGATGTCCCACCAAATACCAGACAAGGTACACAAAGTACCACATAGGTGTCAAACCATTATGTATGCAAGGAGTCATCAGGGACCTAGGGACACAGGTCGACATTAATCTGTCATGTGACAGCCACAATGCCAATGTGGCTATGAAGACTGTTGATACTGGACGCCGTATCATGAAAGGATTCACACCAACATCAACAGAGGTCACTGTGCCGCTGTACTGTTCCCTTATCAGACCCATAATCTAGTACAATGACTCATATGGGATGTACCATACATGACACCTGCAGCAGTTGGAAGACGTCATAGTTACCCCACCAACAGGATAAAGGGTGCAAAATATATGTCATATGCTGCCTGGCTGTAGACACCCCAGCTGACTGCAGTCACACACTGCCTACACAGAGGCATTGTATGTCTGTTGTACCAGGCCATGTCCAACACAGGAGTAATGGACATGCTACACCACAGGAAATCAAAGCCATGAGCTGTGAGAGTCACAGATGTCAATCTCAACACATAATGAAATAAGATGTGCTGGAGGGACAGATGCATAACCCATAGGCCCCCCCACACCCAGAAACAGGATCCCAATCCATGGTAGGCAGAGCCCCTCACTGACACCCCTCAACAGGAATATTGCCAAGTGGATGGATGACTGTACATGTATACTGGGGTCCCACTGTGTCACGACCAGACAGAGGCACAGTGAAGAACCTCATAAATGGCCATAATTGAACATAGCAAGGGGTGGCGAAGACACACACACTCTAGCTAGGCTTACCAATGGCCTAGGGTGTATAGCCTACTATGAACCCATGAACCTATGAAGATACAACACGTACAGGACACTAAGGATAATCACAAGGCTTACCCAACTGATGGTAGGAACCATGTTGGGCATCCACAGATATGTTCAATCACACAGATATTACAAACAAGGTACCAAACACACACACATATTGCTAACATACAACCTGTTAGGTGCAGTGCAAACACCCCGAAAGTGCAAAAAACCTATCCCAGCAGATGGCCCCCTGCCATTGCCGATGCTGGGGTAACAGCCATCATCTGCAAAGCAGAACACACAGCAGCAAGGTATGTGATGGTGTCCTGTGCTGAGGCCAACATGGACCCCAAGAGTAATGGAATGCAAAATCACACTACTGGCCAATGTCAGCCTTACCACAGGGTATGTACCCAAAGAGCAGTGTACAACAACAGTGGTCCATCACAACAAAGGTGTTGCCTGAATGGATACTCCAAACTACCACCCCAGGATCCTGACAAGCTTGTTCTGCACAGCTATGGAAAGGATCAGTATGTACCGCAGACAGAAGGCTAATGTGGACCTACTGATACCGGACCCTACACACTGTGGCTGTTGTAACTGCAGAACCGGCCCCTAAACATGTCTGACCCATTTGAAGCAGTCATTAAGGTCATTGATGAGGGCTATGTGGTCCACACAGCATAGCTGGACCGTGCACATGCTTCTAGACAATACCGTATGTGTTCATTATGGATATCCAGTAATCCACTAAACGTACTTTTTATTCCAAAACAAGCAACGTTTTCGCTACAGCTCCTGCTATAGCTTCATCAGAGTACTAACACAAGTCTGTAACAGTTTCTATTTAAAGCAGAAAAAGCGCGCCAAAAACATTAAGCAGTGTCCCATTATTAAAGGTACAGAAAGTGTACCCGTGCAATTCAGCAGTTAAAACAACTTATCTTGTAAGTAAAGATAAAACCAAGCTGTTAAAAACACACATTACCAACATAAGCCATAATATTCAGTGACATGCAGCAATCGGCACCTGTCCGAACTGTTGTTTTCCTAGAATTCTGAATAAAATCGGCATATTTATCAAGCCGTATGTAAGCGAACTGTCAGAGATATAATAATAAGCCAAGAGGACATGGTATGTACATGCCCCTGTTGCAGTACCTGACCAACAGTATAACCCTGGTCAGGTGCAACAACTACTAATCATTTCAAGTATACAA
>NC_056747.1:1339098040-1339361084 GCF_019279795.1 Protopterus annectens
TCGTAGTTGCCATATGTTGCTTCTGAATTAAAGGTCTTGTTCAAAACTGCAACCTTTGTATAAATATAATCTTTAAACTATTGTAACCTATAGTGCTATTGGAGCTTTTCTCCCCAGGACTCCATTGAAAACGGGTTCAAATGACCCAATGGACTATCCTGGTAAACCAACTGCAAATAAATAAATAAATAAATAAAATATATAATCTAGAGCTCAGGAACTGCAAAAGGTAGGGTGGGTTCTGTAGCACAGAACACTGGACCCCTGATTGCAAACTTGCTGACTCAGGTTTAATTAGCAAAGTCAATCTGTGAGGAGTCAGCCAACAGGATAGGGTAGAGCAGCAGTTTAGCCATCTCATCTGTCCTCAGGTAAGAGTCAGGGTTTCCAACCAAAAAGCATCAGATTGTGGTAGAGGCAAAGGATTCTTATACAATAACGTGCATATATAATATACACTGGGTATTGGGTGGGACAGTGTATACTGAATATCAGAAAAGGCCCTCTGCAGCTCTCAGGACAGTACTATACGAGGATGCTGTGATCTCTTCTCTGCCTACTCTGGTCACTTATATAAAGGTTTCCTCACTTTGCAGGACAATGGTCTGTGAGTAGTAAGCTGGATTTACCTTGCCTGAGTCACCTTTAAAGCTACACATCCATTGAACCTTATGAGACTAAAATGTAGACAAAGTGAGTGCAGATGGTTGCGCTTCAACTGGTTGAATATCTAGTTTGCTGATTTGGTGGTGCAGTGAGTTTTTAGTCAACGGTGTTATTTAGGTTGTCTGCCACAGTTCAATACACGTGCTACTGCACTGTAGATGAGGTTGTGCAGCCATGCAGTTGGTATTCATAAGTAAGGGTGTGTGGGTCCAAACTTTATTGTTGTGCAATGGTGTGTGCTTTTGTTTGTGGTGTTATGTGCTCTGTCTGTGTTGTGATAGCAAACGTATCACTTTTGACATGTCTCAGAATGCCAGTGACTACTGCAATCTGCAGATAAACAAAACCTGCTACTCATGTAAGCATTGGTGCTCTCCCTCACAGTCACTTTCCCACATACACAAGTACACATTCAAACACACAGACACACACACACACACACACACACACACACACACACACACACACACACACACACACATCATAGTCCCCATACCCATACCCCTGACTTGTCTGCTCTCCCGTGATCCCGCCTGCTCATACAGTCACTGTAATAGTTTTAAGTGCTATTATGGCAACCGTGTATGGCCTGGTGTCTACTGTTCCTACCCTTTGATCTCTGGACTGCTGTATAAGCTGTTATGGCACTTAAAGGTAGAAATCTCTGGTGTCTAGTATTTCTCCCCACCCCCGATCCCAGTAATAATGTTGTTGCCATTATGACACCTAAATGTTGAGAAGTCTCTGGTGTCTAGTGATTTTCTCCACCCCTAATCCCCGTACTGATGTTGGTGCTATTATGGCACTTAACTGCTGCCTTATTTCTCGTATCTAAAGATTCCCCCATCCCCCAATCCCTGTAGTGATGTCTGTGCTGTTATGGCACATTACTGCTCCATTGGAATGGGAGTATAGCTCAGTGGTAGAGCATTTGACTGCAGATCAAGAGATCCCTGGTCCAAATCTGGGTGCCCCTGCAAGGGTGACTTTTGAAATAGAAAGTTCACTCTGGAGATCACTCCAGTGGCTCTACTTGATAGAGGCAGTGGGAAATAACGGTGACATGATGCCAGGGCACTTCTATGGGCTGGGATTGTAAAGGCTCCAGGGCCATTGGCCTAGTACACACCTATGAACCTGTTGTTTATGGTGTGTAGTGATTCTCCCACCTCTGATCTCCATACTGATGTTGTTTCCAGTATGATGTTAAATGGCTCTACCTTCTCCCTGATCTCCTTATCACTGTTGTGGTAGGTAGTTGGAAATGGCCTTTTGGCTGTGTTCACCACTGTGATGTTGTGGGGTCGGCCATGCTGATATACACTGCCAAGCAGCTTCTTGAATTGCTTAGCATATAAATATTTTTATGTGGGTAGTTTCTAGGGAGAGATCACATGGTTAATTAGCATATGCCTCACCCCCATACTGCCTCATTAGCATTCAGCATGGCCATGGAGCCAGCCCTACATGGTGCTGCACATCTTCATGGTAGAGGACCGTGCAGCACCGTATTAGGGCAGTTGTAGAATACCAAAAGGTTATGTTGTGGTACTTTCGTGAATTCTCCCCTAGAAACAGAGACTATTACATTATGACTTAATTCTCAGATGTTTGTAACAAGCAGTTTATTACAAGTTTTATAGATAAGATTTATTTTAATACATTCACAACAAATGTTTTTCTAGTTATTTACAACTCAAGATATAGTATATAAAGGTTGAATGCATGTATAGGCAGATAGATAAAAAAAATTGCACGTTTAAGAAGAAATAAATTATATATGGTTGCAGTCTGCACGAGCAATATTCAAAAGAGTAAAACTTTTGTATTTCCTTGTTTTTCAGCCCACCAGCTGTTTTGCATGCAAAATCATGGTACACTGGGTATTGGGCTTTGCCCTTTTCTCACTGTTGTGAGATCTTGGATTTGTTATGTACTGTATGTGTTTTTTTTTTTTTTTTGATAGTTTTTAGGTTCTGTCTAAAAACATCACTCTTTCTGTCTTCAGGCTTTTGAGCATTTAATATTTGATAAAGCAATCATATGATTCTACGGGTTCCGTTCAGATGCTCGAAATACTGAAATCTCGAATTTCAGAATTTTGAGCCCAAGAAGCCAAATCCACATAATAGCGAATGTTTAGAAGCGTGAAACTTAAAACCTCGAATACCGGACGTTTTGAATTCCGCGCTTCTAAAGTTCCACTATGGTTATGTATTCAGGTAAGTGTGTGTGTGTTAAGGGTTTTGGGTAGGGGCTGTGGTGTGTGTCAGTGTGTTTTGCTGCTGTGATGTGTGCGTGCGAAGAGAAAGTAGCCTGTGTGGTGGTGTTTTGTGTGTGTTTGTATGTAGTGCGACCTCGGAGTGAGAATATTTAAGTGGGGGGGGTGTAGCAGAGTGATTGTGTGTGTTTGTGTGGTGGATGGTGTGTGTGTGTGTGTGTGTGTGTGTGTGTGTGTGTGTGTGTGTGTGTGTAGTAAAACCGCGAAATTCAGAACTTCCGGTATTCGAGGTTTTGAATTTCGCGGTTTTTAGTTTTCATTGTTTTGTGGATTCCACTTCTTTGGCTCGAGATATTGAAATTCGAAATTTCAGTATTTCAAGCTTCTGAAGTGAATCTGATTCTACATACTCTGGATGTGCATAAGCAGCTTAGATATTATCTTGTCAAATTTAAGTCCTGTAGAAATGCTGAACAGCTCTTTATTTCTTATGTTGGGACTAAGAATGGACAGCCTGTGTCAAAACAAAGTATTTTAGTTGATTATCTTAGACTATGGCTATAGCCTTTTGTTATACCCACCTTACTAAACCAGTTCTGGGCAGTATCAAGGCTCACACTACTAGGGTCTTGGTGGACTCTAGAAGTGCTCTAGAGGCATCTACATGGTCCTTACATATTTATGACATTTTAAACTGGATTTTTTGCTATAGGCAGGACTGACTTTGATAGGACCATTCTCCAGAGGCTCCTGGATTCATATCCTTTTTCCTTCCAGGTTGGATAGGTTTTGGTAATCTACTCATATAGCTTAAAGGCTACAGCAGCATTGGGAATTATGAACGTAGTATATTTGTAGTTTCACTTACCCATAACAGTAATTTGAATTCCTCACTGATGCAGTAGCCACGCCTACCCTCATTTCCCCTCCTGTTGTATATAGTTCTTAATGGGAAATAGTTTGGCTGTTATTTCTTTGTTTGTTTATGTGACATAGGGAAATACTGCCAGCCCAGCTATCTGGAATTTTGTAAATAATTATGTCATTTGTGAACATTAATATGATTTATATAGAAGTGTGACAGAAGGAGATACTGCCAGCACAACTATCTGGAATTTTGTAAATAATTGTATGTATTAGAACTGTGTGTTACGTGTATATTAAACTGCTGATATAAAAGTATGTGTTGAACAGGGTTTATACAGTACTGAGCTTCAAATATATACCCACAATCTACCCTACTGGAACATAGAAGATTAACTTGCAAAACGTAAGAATAGTTAAGGTTAAGTTACCTTATTGCTTGGCCATAAACATAAACATAAACTGAGTTTCAGTCCAGTAGCAGACACAATGTGGAGAGCTAGAAGTTTTTGTATTGTCTTGGAAAAGAAGTAATTACTAGGTTTAAGATGCAGAAGTGCTTTATTGGTTTATGACTTCCTAGCAGCTGCACAGCTCTGAGCAAACATCTGAGAGATATGTATTTTTCACAAAGAGATGCTAAATTCTGTTAGTTTCTGACAAAAGGGGGTTTAGCCTGGGAACTGAAGTCAGGTGACAAAAAGTAATGTCATCCAAGCTAACCCAGCAGTAATATTAGATATTAATTTAAGAACTCTCTCAGAGAGAGAGACTGGGCATTTTGTATTTTGTCTTGGACCTAGCAAGAACATCCACTCATCACCACCTTCTGCATTTGCCTTGCTCTGTAAGTACGTTTCTAGGGCATAGTAACGTTTTTAGAGACAGGAATATAGTAAAGACTGGTTTAGATGTTTTCTGTATTTATTTGAGACTGTCCTGCAATGTTGTTTTAAATATTTCCTGTGATTTTGAACTCTGAAATTACTGTATTGATTTACTGAGTATTGTCATGTTCTTTTATTGTTTATTATTAAATATATTTAAACCTATCTTTGTGGCTGATATTTGTGAGACATATTTAAACTCTTAGAGTACTTGCATATCTATTTGGTGACACTGTACAGGACACTATTAAACAGCCTTGCTCTTGGTCAGACTACCATTTGGATTAATACTAATATTGCACAGTTGGATTAGACATCCTTAAAAGCAGCTGATAAGAGTGGTTGATGGCAGTGGAAACTACCTTATAGTCTGGGCAGAAGAGGGCATTACTTGTAAACCCGTGCTAGCGTTTCCCAGGAGTGTGTGTGTGCTTGTATATAAATCAAACCTCAAAGAGTGCGTGTGTGTCAGCTTCTTGGGCAGGGACACAAAGAACTGGTTAGACAGAGAGGGTGCTGGAGGTTTTGACTTGGCCACTCAGCTGAGATCTCAACCCTATAGCTGTGCCAGTGGGGAGTCTTACTGGAGATATGGAGAAAAAGGGAGAAACCATCTCTGTGTGCTGTTAAGGGAAATTGCACTTTACTGTGTGTATACATGTCATTCTCCCAGTGTGTATGTCCCCTGGCTGTTGCCAGTGGTGAGGATTGAGGCTCCTTGATTACTGAGCCGGTGCAGGGGCTTCACAGTTTATTTCAGGATGATTATGCTACTTGCTAATTTTTAGCCAACAAAGTCCTGAAGATTTTCCCTCCACTGGACTGACCGATCAGCAGTCAGAGTAGAAATGGGGGAGGGAGTTAGAGCTTTTGGAAGCTCTCCAGTTGATGAGTCATGGGGCAAGACACATCTCATATAGCCTAAAGGCTACTGTAACAGTGGGAATGAATAACATGTAGCATTCTGTATGCTAAACCTATTTCTATATAGCGAGAATGCGTAACGTAGCATTCTCTATGCTAAAACCTGTTTCTACACAGTAAGAATGAGTAACATGTAGCATTCGATATGCTAAAACCAGTTTCTATACAGTGAGAATGAGTAACATGTAGCATTCTCTATGCTAAAACCAGTTTCTATACAGTGAGAATGAGTAACATGTAGTATTCGCTATGCTAAAACCCATTTCTATACAGTAAGAATGAGTAATGTAGCATTCTCTATGCTAAAACCTATTTATATACAGTGATAATGAAAAACGTAGCATTATCTATGCTAAAACCAGTTTCTATACAGTGAGAATGAGTAACCTAGCATTCTCTATGCTAAAACTTGTTACTATACAGTGAGAATGAGTAACGTAGCATTCTCTATGCTAAAACCCGTTTTTATACAGTGAGAATGAGTAACGTAGCATTATCGATGCTAAAACCAGTTTCTATACAGTGAGAATGAGTAACATGTAACATTCTGTATGCTAAAACCTGTTTCTATACAGTGAGAATGAGTAATATGTAGCATTATCTATGCTAAAACCAGTTTCTATACAGTGAGAATGAGTAACATGTAGCATTATCTATGCTAAAAGTAGTTTCTATACACTGAGAATGAGTAACATGTAGCATTCTCTGTGCTAAAACCCATTTCTATACAGTGAGAATGAGTAACCGTAGCATTACTTATGCTAAAACCAGTTTCTATACAGTGAGAATGAGTTAGGGTTACCACCTGTCCCACTTTGCAAGGGACAGTCCCTCTTTGGGCACTTGTGTGCTGCAAAGAAATTGAAAAAAATGACAAATGTCCTGAGATTTTTGGGACAATATTATCTCCTATATTTTATGTAATAGTTGCATAAAACAGTTATTCTGTATCTGAAACACCTAAATGTTATAAGAAACAGAATAATCAACTAAAATGCTACAACAATAAGCTTTTATTTAGGCAAAAAAGTGAAGTTCTGTCCTTTGTACTGGCTGTGGGTATGTTTTGCCCTGCAAAATCTGACATTTGTACCAAAATGTCCCACTTTGGGCATTTGAAAAGGTGGCAACCCTAGAATGAGTAACATGTAGCATTCTGAGTGCTGAAACCCATTTCAGTACAGTGGGAATGGGGAACATGTAGCATTTTCTATGCTAAAACCCATTTCTATGTATTACCTGAGACTACTGATCTGGTTAAAGGAACTGCTCAGACTCTCATGGTATGCAATTGAAAAATGAGGGATTCAGACCTAGTTCAGCTCCTACCTTAATTCTTTTAACTATTTGTGTTTTTGTCAGCTAAGGTAGAAACAGGGCTGATAGAGATAGAAATGTCTCTTGGGTGGAATTTTATGCACTTAATGTTGGCTACAGAAATTTGGTTTCATACACACGATACATATAACACAATATTATACAAAATATTTCCAGTGGCATTTCGTGTGTCTCTGAATATTTGCTTTAACCAGCCTGTTGATATCAGATTATCTAAAGAAAGTTGCATTTTAGCCTTGAGAATATTAAATGTTTATAAAAAAGTAATACATTCCAGCATTTTGTTTAGCCTTCTGAACTGACGCAGTGCATCAGAGTAAACCTGTAAAGACAGGGTCACTCTCCTAACAGAAGCAAATGGCTGCAGCTTGTTTTTATTTAGTTTTACTATTTTTGTCCACCTGTAGAAAGGTAACTGAAGTACAGATTTTAACATTGTGCATTCTTGACAAACAGCGTTTAGACTATGAGTGACTGGCTACTGAAATTTAAGTATGAGGCTAAGCACACAGTAAAGGAATGCTTTGTGTCTCATTTTGTTCTCACAATACTTCAGAGTACAGTATAAATGTCATATCAGAAATGTCATTAGAGTTGGAAATTGCCACCCTAGCATTCGGCTCCCTGCTGTATCATCTAACAGGAAGATCATTGCTGTGTCATCACAGCAGGACACCATAGCTTCAACAGAGACAAGCACACAATGTACTTTTAAGCAAGATCCATTTTTTTGTATATTTGATGCACTGAAATATCAAGTGCTTTAGATCCATACATTTTAATTAGCCAAGTCTGAAACCAGTCAGTATCAAATGGCTGCTTGCTTGCATTATTTTTATTTATTTTTTTATTAAGATCAGACCTGAGTAGGCAGACTGGTTCAATGATTATTTTCAGTAATAATCCAAGCTCAAAGCAAATACATACCTATAAAAGTTATATGCAGCTGTCTGCTATAAATACTTTGTTATATATGTATATATTCTCTATTACCACTGTTATATAACCCATTCATATGGCTTAAATCTGTAACCCTGAGCTGAACCTGAAAATAATCGAATGTTATCAGTGCTCTACTCCTGTTAAAAATAAATAAAAATAACTAAACAATAAAATAGACATTTCACAACTGAAAATACTGTTAATTATGATCCCAATTCAGAGTTTGTTAGATATATGAAATATATCATAATTAACAGTCAGAATTTCCTTTACAAACCCTTGAGTTTTTACTTTAAGGAGAAACTTGTTGATCATAGCGACACCCCAGAAAATGTAAAGCGCATCTGTATTCTACTGTTGACAGGCACTGTGCAAGCCTTCTTCTTCTTCTTTCGGCTGCTCCCGTTAGGGGTCGCCACAGCAGATCAACTGTCTCCATTTCTTCCTGACCTCTGCATCTTGCTCTGTCACACCAACCACCTGCATGTCCTCTCTCACCACATCCATAAACCTTATCTTAGGCCTTCCTCTTTTCCTGTTACCTGGCAGCTTCATCCTTAGCATCTTTTCCCAATGGTTAATAAATAATAAGGCATGAACTTTGTATGGGATAGATGCACATTGTAAGTAATCCTTAACTGGGCAAAATACAAGTGGAATTCATAGTCATTGCACTATTGTGTAAAGGCAATCTGTGCTGTTTGTGCATTTCCACAGAAAAGTTATGATTCACAGAGGCCATTTACACAATAGCCATGAATCAATTTAAGCAAATGAACTAATGTTTGTGTCTTTTGTCTTTTCCCGATTAGGGGTCGCCACAGTGGAACTCCAGTCCACTAATGATTGGCAGTAGATTTTTACGTACTGGCTTGCCGGGCCTAACGCACAACCTTCAATGAAGGAACACCCATTCACGCATGTCGCTACACAGAAGATGCTCTAACTGAGAATCGAACAGGCAAAGTCTAACTGTGAGGCAACAACGCTACCACAGCACCACCACCGCAGTTAAGCAAATGAACTATGAACTAATAATGAGGTGCAAATAAGAAATGATCTAAAGCCATGTATGCTAATAAGTCTTTCTCCTGTCTGTGATTTATAATCATAATGTGACACATTTGCACTCTGTCTGGAGATTCATTATAAAAAGCACAATCTCAGTTTTTTGACCTACTTTGCATTCTGTGAAGATAGCTTTTCCAGCCGCTTGTCTTGCTATTTCCCAGTGTAAGCCGCTTGTCTTGGTCTTGTCTAAACCATTTGTGCCCAACAGCACTTGCATGGTAAGAAGACTAAGATAAATACAGAGAATAACTCATTGTAATTTTGATAATCAAGAGATACTTGACAGATTTAGAGTGGACAGGGATATTATAAAGGTCTTGGTGAGTATGTCTGTCCCCCACAGAGGTACTGGGGGTGTGTGGCCTTCCTATCCCAGTGGATACCAAGGTATGTATAGCCCTAAGTATACTTGACATGGGAAGTGTCCAGAGTTACTAATATGTTGCGGGCATAAGATCCTGACATTAAACTCATCAAATTCAAACATCACTGCCATAGATTCCTTTAATACTTATAAAATTACATTAAAAAAATCACTATCTTAAAACTCACATTTGCCAGTGCTCTTAACTAAGACCACCATCCAAAATCTATCTCCCTTGACTTTCACTTCCATCCCTGTTCCTCCCTACATCACTACTATTTTCTTCATCATACTACCTTGGCAACCAATCTTCATCATACTACCTTGGCAACCAATCTTCATCATACTACCTTACAACCAATCTTCATCATACTACCTTACAATCAATCTTCATCATACTACCTTACAACCAATCTTCATCATACTACCTTACAACCAATCTTCATCATACTACCTTACAACCAATCATTATACTACCTTACAACCAATCTTCATCATACTACCTTACAACCAATCTTCATTATACTACCTTACAACCAATCTTCATCATACTACCTTACAACCAATCTTCATCATACTACCTTACAATCAATCTTCATCATACTACCTTACAACCAGTCTTCATCATACTACCTTACAACCAATCTTCATCATACTACCTTACAACCAATCATTATACTACCTTACAACCAATCTTCATCATACTACCTTACAACCAATCATTATACTACCTTACAACCAGTCTTCATCATACTACCTTACAACCAGTCTTCATCATACTACCTTACAACCAATCTTCATCATACTACCTTGGCAACCAATCTTCATCATACTACCTTACAACCAATCTTCATCATACTACCTTGGCAACCAATCTTCATCATACTACCTTGGCAACCAATCTTCATCATACTACCTTACAACCAATCTTCATCATACTACCTTACAACCAATCTTCATCATACTACCTTGGCAACCAATCTTCATCATACTACCTTGACAACCAATCTTCATCATACTACCTTGGCAACCAATCTTCATCATACTACCTTACAACCAATCTTCATCATACTACCTTACAACCAATCTTCATCATACTACCTTGGCAACCAATCTTCATCATACTACCTTGGCAACCAATCTTCATTATACTACCTTACAACCAATCATCATACTACCTTACAACCAATCTTCATCATACTACCTTGGCAACCAATCTTCATCATACTACCTTGGCAACCAATTTCTATATTATTGATTCTAATTGCTCCTTTCCAGCCTCTTGAATTACTGCCTCTATAACTCCCTATCGTATTCACAAGTGTCCTCTTCTTAACTAATCTCTCTCGCTGTCTCAGTATACCATCTCCCATAGCTTGCTCAAGATCTATCACTTTAACCTCCCCATCTTATCTCACACAATTCTCTCCTATACATCATAGATCAAACTCTCACATCCGCCTCCCTATTCATCCCTCATTTCTTCCAGTCTCCCTTACCTCTATCACTAACCTACACAATCTTTCTCTTCCTCCTCCTGTCTCCACCTTTACCAAGCTTTATCTTCGTCGACCACAAAGTCTAACTACTGTGTTTGACAGCTTGTCTGCTTTACTAATTATGTCTACAAAGCTCACTGATCTGCTACTTGAACCAACTATAATGAACCTTAAATTGTAATCCGCTTATGTGACACTTTGTATTAGCCCTAGAGAAGAATGTATGTCCACTTACTCTGCAAATCTGTAAATGTCTGTGTCTGCTCTAGACACAAATGTAATGCTTAGTTATAATTGTTTAATCTTTACTGTCTGCAGTTGTTTAGATGGAGCTTTTCTCCCTGGTTCTCCAGTGAAAATGGGTTCCTGACCCAGTTAGACTTTCCCGGTCACCAAATGTCAATAAATAATAATAAATAAACTTAGCAACTGTGTTGTCTCATAAATTTAACTATGTCATCATCATCATCATCGTTATGTTCACAGCCATTCTGCAGATGATATCCTGTACATTTACTGGTATACTGGAACTGTTTGCGTCTGCTGCTGACCCTGTAAAGAATTAATTGAATACCTTACTATTCAGGCACTGTCTTACACTATTGTATGCTGTCCAAACAGGTTCTGAGGACACTTCCCATGTAGACTTTATTCAGTGTCATTATGTGCAGAAGTGGAGGGTTCACCTGTTGATAGTAATTGTCATGTGTTAAATGTAATCATTCCATTTCGGCATTCAGTTCTGTATATAATTATGTGACTGTTGTCAAACTAACCTTCCTGAGATGATGTCTGTTGATGCTGCAGACGTGGATAATAGTCAGTGTCCACACCACTTTTGATTATGCCAGTGCTATCGCTATCTGTGTCACAGTCATCCCCATGAATGGAGAGGAGGTACTCCTCATCGGGGGTTAAATGGATAAGTGTAGGAGAGCCCTATGGTACTGCTACATACAACTGCATTGTGCATTACCTTTCCTCTGGCACATCCTACCATATTGATGGCCCTCTTCTTGCAGTGTGTTAATGTGTGGTTCCTAACATCAACAGCTTTTATATCTATAACCACTTGATTCCAGGCCTTTGCCCTCTCAGCTTATTTAGGTTTCCCTCTTCCAAAAAGGTATTTTTTCATATGTCCTAAAGGTTACCATGAGGATGTGGTTCTCTTCATGGTTCAAGTTGTCCTTTCTCTGTCTGGATCACTACTACTGCATTATTAATGTACCCAAAACAACATGCCAAAGTCATACTCTGAAACTTTTGATCCAGTCATTAAACAACACATCAATGAAAGCATGACTGATTTCATCACAAATAAATCAATGATCTGAGTACAAAAACAGGTTTGGTGACACAGCAGTCATAGTCATATACACATGCAAAGTTGCAACCCAGCAAGTTAAAGTTGTGTTCATAGGTCTATAGGAGGTAAACAACCACTAGGTCCCTTACAAATCTAGCCGTGCAACCCAAATGTGACCCAGAAAGTTGATTTATAGGAGTGATTTACTGACTGCCTCTGTCCATCAGAGGCATAGGAGCCAGATCAAAGGTGAATTTCTGATTACCAATTTATTGGTCCAAGTTGAGCTTAAATAGGGATAGAGAGGAACTCTTCCTCACATAGATGGCAAGCCTGTTCCAGATAATGGGAACCCACTGAGAAACAGATCTGTCTCTCCAATGTGTCCTGTTATAGCAAAACACAGTAGAAATGTGTACAGAAGTGTGGACCTTAAGCAGCTGCAAAAATAACTTCAGTGTCTTGATGAATAGTAAACATAATCAAAATCATGTCAGAAATACTATAAAACACACAACTGAGATAAAATTATCCTCTATGTGTACTGTATGCAGCAGAAGAGGAGATTTCCCATAATTGTGCACAGGAGAATAGGAGGCACTAAAAGACTTACTCAGCATGCTTGTGAGTATGCAAAATATTTACATTTAGAAAAAATAACTTTTTCGATTTTTAATTTATTTTGTCACTATAAATGCAGAAGTAAGTCATATACAAAGATAGTAGAAGTAGCAGAATGCTTTCTCTACGTAACTGCAGCACAACCTATATCAGCCAGAAACTCCAAGTGCATTACTTATGCTACACCAGCATATGCTATTAGTATAGTAGGGTGCAACTGTGAAAATCACCACCACTTCATTTCAATATATTGATTGTTTCCATGTTTCCAGAGCTATTTCCCATAATCTTCCTTTATTTGAATAAAGTTTTAATAAAAATAAAAAATAACTTGTAATAAAAATTGTACTGATGTATAACATTATTAGTGAATTTATTTCTCCATTTCTTGTTTGTCTCTCTACCTTCCCCTTTCTTTTTCTTATTCTAATTATCCATTCCTTTGTATTTCTTTATTTTATTTCTCTCCAATTTCTGTTAATTTTTCCATAAGTCCAGAATCCTTAGGATCAGCCCAACTGCTTTCCTCCTAAGTCAGTGAGTGTTCAGCCACTGCCTGTCCAGTGATATCATTACAGGGTTGGGGCAGTAGCTCCAGTCCTGTAGGCACCCTGGCATGAGGCAACCTGGCTGGCCTCACAGATCACAGTTTGAGGATGTGGTGGAACAGCTAGTGGAGAGATGCCTTCAGTCAGTCCACGATACTCATCTGTGGGATGAAGACTCACTGGCGTGGTTGGTGCCAGCCACCAAGCTACCATAGTCCCCTACCCCTCAACACTGGTGTCCCCCACTGCAACACCATCAGTAGTATTAATGTTTGAGGTCCTGTGGATGAGGGCTTCCTCCTGGTTCTTCAGCTGCCCTTCATCCCTTCCTTTCCTAATCCTCTGTCCTCTACCCTCTAAATTACTTCATACCTAAACTGCCCTCTAACATAAAAAATGATTTTGAAAAACAGAGTTGGAGTCTATCCCCCAACAAAAGCATAGTACCTCTCCTCTCCAGCATCTGCCAGCACAGCTGTCTTTATGTTTTCCTTCTGTGTTTCCCCCTTTCTTATGTCTCCCCTTTTCTCCCTTTCCACTCTTTAATCAAACCAACAGGATGTCCACATAAGGGTATCTCTATATAAAACATATAAAACCATTTGTATGTCTAAAAAGTTAATAAAAAAGCCCTTCTGTATGACACTTGCCTTAAATACTTTGTGTGCTTAAGCATAGCTGCATTCATTCTCAATGTATGAAACCATACAAAAGGATATGAGTACTTACATTTTCTCCTAGTACTTTGCACATACTAAAGGATTAACTTCAGCTTCTTTACTTTTTGCACAAGTGAGCATTTTTTTTAAATGCCTTCACGTGTACTTTTTCAGTGTGAATAATTTACAATCAATAAATTAGCATATGGACTTAGCAGTGAATTTTGTGGTTAACCACTGCTCAAGTGCAAACCTTGGGACTATGAATACAGCCCTTATAACTTAGAACACAGAATATTTTTATTATGGCATACCCAAAATATCTGTCAGTTCATGTTTGCATTTTCCTTATTCAAAAGCTAATCCCAAACAGATGTATGATAATACTTAATGAAATATTTGAAAGTAAAGTGGAGATTGCATGTCTTAGATATTGCATTACTACCCTGTATATCATCAGTCTTTAAAAGTGGCAGATTAAGGTATTTGACAACCTTAATTTTGAAGTGAAGATGTGTGTTACGGTTGGCATCCATCCCAGACCAAACAGATCATCTTCTATACTTCAAGAAAGTTCAGAGTTCTGAAACAGTTTCTTAAATTTAGACATAATTTTGAATGACTTTATTAAGGACAGGATATATATGGACCATTAACTAAAAGAAAGCTGCTGTCTAGAAGACCAGAGACAAGTAATGTAGCATTTAGCAAGTAGTTGGCAATGCCAAATGTTGACTTACAGAGTTCTGGTATTGTTGGATTAGGGCACAATGCAATGATGGGATGGCTGCTTAGTTGAAGTAATACAGCTATGGGTAAGCATCTCTGAATGTGATTGAGTAATACTACATTTAGATATTAAGCTGTGCTTCACAGTTTTACTGTGCCTAATACGATAGCTTAGCATGTGGAGACTGTATTAAGTGCACATGGGTCCAGTCTTCTACAGGCTGAATTAGTTGTACTGTGTAAATATCATGTGCTATATTATTGTATGCATTAGTAACAAAAAAAAATTGTCATTAATGCAGCCTGTTAGCTTTATTACGTTTTGCAGTCACAATTATTTTTCTTTAACTGCTGGTTTACAGCAAACTGCTAAAAAGTAAAGTAAGGCTTGGGCACACTTATTTTATCTTGACAGACTCACTAGATTCCCTTTGCTCTTCCATGCTCGATGATTTGATGATAACAAGCAAAGTGACTAATTATAACTGGGGTGAAATGGGTGGCTGCCCAGGACCCCAGCTTCAAGGCACCCATAACCAGCCAGCAAAACGATTTCATTTTAATTACCAATAGGATGACCAAAAAAAGTAGGAAGCAGGGACTACTGAACAGGTAGTTAACACAGAGCTCCACCCATTCCACCCCCACAGCCAGTAGTAAGTATAGATTCAACCCATTCCAGCACCACAGCCTGTAGTAGGTATAGATTTCAGCCATTTCACCACCACAGCATGTAGTAAACATAGATTCCACCGGAACAACTTGTAGTAGAAAACACAGAGCAATGGTACAGGAATCCAACATCAGAGAGGAATGCTTAACACAGAGCTGCTGCTATGCTGCCGAGTGGGATGGATATGCTTTGCTTTAGCTAAGTTGCTGCAATCAATAACAACCAACATAAACACTCACACTCAACATGAAGGCTTTTTAAATTTGATATGCTTGTAGCTTCTGCATTCACAGACCCAACAACATGACTGCTGACAGAGCTATAAGTGTGTGTGTGTGTGTGTGTGTGTGTGTGTGTGTGTGTGTGTGTGTGTCTGTGTGTGTGTGTGTCTGTGTGTGTGTGTGTCTGTGTGTGTGTGTGTGTGTGTGTATTTTATTATTGTTATTATTATTCAGCACCAGAAATGCTCTACCAGATAGTGCTCCTGTTGATAATACAAAAATACATCTGTAAGAAGAAAAGTGACTTACTCAGAGTCAAACCCTGTACCCTTGACTATACAAGAATTAGCTCATTCAGAGCTTAGAGCCTTTATCATCTGCATCTACTGCCAGACATTCTCACAATTCTTCATTTATTTTAGCTAATATCCAAAAGCCTTGGGGAGGGGGGAGCCCATTCTTGGCAAAGCAACATGGTCTGTTGACCATGTCCTCCCATGCTGACAAATATTGGATCCCCTGTAGTGACACAAGAAACTAAGCAAATTATTAAAATTAATTATTTTGTGTTCATACAGTGGCATCATTCTTGGTGAAGGTGGACTGCTGCTCATTGCAAGGCTTGTACCTGTCTGTGACACCTATTCCAAGAGATCCATTATGTCTCTTTTCATATAGTCCAGTAAGGTACACCTCAGGTCATTTAGACCCACATGGACTATGATAAAATCATATTGGTAACTGGGGTGCAGTGACTTAAGTGTGAGCATGATATTGTGGATCCTGGTTCCAGGTAGGCAACTAACTGTTATCATCTCCTTGTCTAACCTGAATGGGGCATTGGTATGTTGCACAGTGGTGTCCCCAGTGACAAGAGTATTAGGCTGATGCTTGCATTATTGGCTTTGCTCTTGGGGAACATTGGGTATAGGTTTTTGTGAGATTTTACATGTTGCTTTTTTAGAGGTGTAAGGTGTGTGTGTGTGTGTGTGTGTGTGTGTGTGTGTGTGTGTGTGTGTGTGTGTGTGTGTGTGTGTGTGTGTGTGTGTGCGTGCGTGCGTGCGTGCGTGCGTGCGTGTGTGTGTGTGTATTTGAGGCAACCTCATTTCATGCAAGATTTTGGCCTCTAAGGAAATTTACATCTCTCACAGACCTTGTTATTTTCTTTAATGATTAACTGGTTGTCTGAGAACATGAGACAATTGCTAGATTGCCTTAGGATAATGAGATTATATTAGCTGGAATTTTTGTACATTTGACAAGATTATTCAAGGCAGTTGACCACAACTTCCTGCTCTCTAAATTGGCTAAATTCAGCTTTGGCCAAAGTAGTAAGTGGTTCAAACATTATCTCCAAAATATGACATTCAAGTCCACTCTAAAAACAGCTATCCACCCATGGTGCACTTAATATGGGATTTCTCCAGGGGACAGTTTTAAGACCTCTCCAGTCATTAATGGTCTCCTAGATGAACTTCCTACATTAAGCATCATTCTTTACGCAGATGACATCCTTTTACTTCAAGCAAATAAATGCCCATCCACCTTTCCAACTTATCTCTAAGTCCTTTACCAGCCTATGTCACTGGACCTCCTCTAATAAAGTTCTAAGTAGTCAAAGCAAAATGAATGTTATGCTTTATTCCTGCCCCCGCAAATGCTACTATCTATAAGCTTTTATTATTTATGACAATAACATCATTCCTTTTGCCTCTGAATATTAAGTACCTTAGGCTTAACCCTTTATCCATCTTACCTTCTCTGTGCATAATAACAGAACTATTAATGCTATTCTTTCTCAATTGAAACTCTGCTACAGACTTTTATACCTTCTCTCTGCAACAGTTAGAAAGACATTGGCCAAAAACTTACTTCTTGCCAAGCCTTTATACTCCACCTATAATACTGATAGATACCAAAGCACAGAAAACAAGATTTACAGATTTGCATTGCTTACTGATTCACATTCTTACAATTGTTACCTTCTACAAAAACTTAAGTGAATCACAGTTACTGAACGCTCAAATTATTTTAAAAAATCCTAATGTCCAAAATACTAAAACAAGGATATTGCCCCCCATAAAAATAATTACCCATTAGGGAACAGGCATACTTATTTTGGAATTCTCAAGATGGCAATATCAGTCTAACTAAACCTCCTTTTAAAACCACTGTGGGTGACCAAGCTTTCTTCAGACTAGGCCTTGTTTTATGGAACAAACTGTCTTCAGAAATGAGGTTTAAATAATTCCTTACTGACTTCAAAAAGTTCTGTCACAGCAGTTCTATAATAATTCTGAATGCAGATGTTTTAAAGAACATGGTTAATCATTTGTACAATATACATACACTAGGGCTCTCAGCCTGCCAAACAGCTCCTCTTTTATGTACTCATCATCATCATCATCATTATTATCACCATCATCATCATCATCATCACCATCATCGTCATCGCCATCGTCATCATCGCCATCATCATCATCCACCTTTTTCCCATTTTCTACATGGGGTCGGGGTGCTGTGTCATCTGCTGCTATCTTTCTTGATTCAAGGCCACTCTTCTACCTTCTTTGACAGTCGTATCTGCCTGTTGCGTGTCTTTTCCCACACAATCCATCCATCTCTTTGCTGGATGCCCTTATTTCCTGTTGTCTTATTCCTGTCTCTTCCAAATCTTATTCATAAGATTGTTTTCTGCTTTTTCCATATGTGCCCATACCACCTTAATCTATTTTATTTGCCTTTCTCTGCAATTGGAGCTACTTTGGCTTCTGCCCTTATGTACTCATTTCTTCATCTGTCTCACAGTGTGCATCCTATCACCCATCTCAGGCACTTCTTCTCCATCACCTCTAGCTTTCTCAACTGCTCTGCCTTTACTGATCAGGTTTCTGTACTATACAGTAGTACTGGATGCACAAATGTTTTGTACACCTTGCATTTCAGCTTCTTTTGCACTCTTCTGTCACACACAACTCTTGAATCTCTGTGCCATTTGGCTGCAGCTCCTCTCATTCTAGCTTTGATCTCCTCATTCAGACTTCCTTCTATTCAATCCCCCCTCCCAGATACTTGAAGCTGTAATTACGTTCTACTACTTCCATTTGTACCTCAATTCTCAGCTTCTTCTGATTCCCCTATTTGCTGTCATTACAACTGCCTTATCTCTACCCAGTTTCATCTCACGTGCCTTCAGTTTTGCATTCCACCCTTCTGCCTTTTCTAAAGTTCTTGCTCAGAGTCTGCTTGCAAATTTTACATCATCTGCATCATAACCGGCCTTAGGCATAGGCCAACTAGCTGGCCGCCTAGGGTGCTGCTCTAGCAGGGGCATTTTTTCAGTAATCTGGATGGTGTAGGTAGACCAAGGTGGGGGCACAGGGTGGTGTTGGGGACGCTGTTGAGACCTTTTGCCTAGGGCACCAGTTGACCAAAGGCTGGTCCTGATCTGCATACAGTAAGTTTGTTGCCCTGTCCCCCCATCCTGTTTGTTGATGTAGTCCATCACCAATGGGCTCAGAGCTGAACCCTGATACATACACACTCCCAGTGGGAGCCCTTCTGTGTGACTGATTGCTGTTTGTACTTGAGTCACTGGGTCCTTGTACATAGCCTGCACAAATTCTACCAATGTTTCTGGGGCTTCACATCACCACAGGACTGCTCAAATCAGCTTTCTTGAGACCTTGTCAAGTGCTCTGTCCAAGTCTGGGAATCCCCAATTCGATTCCTCATTTACAGCTTCTTTTCAGCTATCTGTCTCCCTGCAAATGTTCGGCTGGTTGTGCTGCATCCTGACCTGAATCTGAACTGCTCATCTCCATCTTACTTTCTATTACTTTGCTTGTTCATTTATCAATCAGTCTCATTCAGAACGTTCATGTAGTGTGACAGGAATTGGATCCCTCTGTATTGCCCACAACTGAGCATGCTCCCTTTGCTCTTGAACACTGGCACCAGTATGCTTACTCTCCAGACATCTGTGACACACTTTCTTCATACAGCTATAAGTACCCTCAGGAGCCATTTCTCCCCTCTCTCTCTCACAAACATCTTAATCATATCTGCTGTGACCTCGACTCAGCCTGCTGCTTTCCCTGACTTCATTTTCTTTTGTACTGTTCTTACTTCTTCTATGGTGGACTCCTCCTCTTCTCTCATCATAGGCTGGGTCTGTGGCAGTACAGCTTCTGTAAGATTTGCTTCATTCAGAAGCTACTGAAGCAGAGCTGGATACAGCTCTAGGAGGCCTAGGTAGTTGCCTATGGCCTGCTGGTTTGGGGTGCTGCCCCAACATTTAATTTTTAATTAAAAAAAAAAAATGACATTTCTTTGTTTAAGAATGCACTCTGCTACATTTTATAAATTTGCTGTGTGTGTGTGTGTGTGTGTGTGTGTGTGTGTGTGTGTGTGTGTGTAATGCCCTAGTTAGGAATGGCAAATGTTAATTTGCTGAGGCACAAACCCTCTACTTTGGTTACAGGAAACAAGAGCCTGAATACTCTAAACCACCTACCAGACTGCTCAAGTAATGTGAGTTTCATTGCATCTTAGTGTTAGCTTCAGTGCATTTTCAAGGAATTGTGAGCTTCAAGGGAAGAAAATTTACTGCTGGTCATGCTGTTTGTTTTCAATGTGCAACTGTTTTATTTAGCAAATAGCCATCAGTGTTTATGCTATAGAATTTGAAAGCAGTGTTAATAGTACAACAGGTAGCATACTTGCTATTGGCACAGATGTCTGTGGGTTCTACTCCCACATCATGTAGCTAGATTGCTGATACTGTAGTGCCCTTTAAAGGGGGGTGGGGGTGCTACATGAAATGCCTAGAAACTATGAACTCATTGTTAGTTTGATGGCCATTCCATATTACCAGCTCACCATTTTTTTGTTTTTTAAATGTAACAAGAACATTTTATTCTTCAAGGACAGTAGGCACTGAATTTGTGCATGAAAGACTGGAATGTAAAGCTGTTTGCCAGCAGCAACATCTTCATTAGTTATAGAGCTCTTCAATGTGGAATTATTCAGGAGACTTACGTCTGCAGAGATTGGGTATATTGACTGATATTGGTGGATTGTAATGATAGTAGTAGTATGAGTAGCCTTTTGTGGTTGAAATGTTTTGTAATAGGTAGCTGTGCCATTATTGGTTCATACATTTTGTTTCATTGCTTACTGGAAAAATGTTCAAAACTACACATTTAAAACACATTCCAACAAGTGGCGCTGTATTATGCAAAGAATATAATTTAATACAATCAGGAAGGTGAATCAAAGAACACATGCATGTATGCATGGTCATAAAAATGTGTGCAAGGGACCTATGGTTTGAAAACAGCCCAAAGGTAAACTCAGTATTACACTGGCCAGATGCATTTTCTTTGAATGTGGGTTTCAATGAATGTGAGTTTCAAGGGCAGACTTAGAAATAACGAACACCAAAACCAAATAAAAAATATATGAAGAGGATCACCAAAGGAATACTGCAGCACTAAATCCAGAAAATTTATTGAAAAAAGTTAAGCGTTTTCGTCAAAATCACAAGACTTCATCAGAACAGGTTTCAAGGGCAGAGAAATGTACTGTTCATGCTCTGTTTTATTGTGTGACTGTATTGCTTGTTTAGCAAATGGCTATCAGTGTTTGTGCTGTAAAAGGTGAAGCAAAGTGTTAAATTAAATCCAGATATCTGTAATTGTTGTAGAAATAAAGAAATAAGTATGCACACTGACAGGTTTGAACAGTGTTTTTGGTAACTGGGGAGAAATAGAAAAGTAATGGGATACTGGAACTGCTGAATAAAAAAACACAACACACAGTGGTAGATATAACAACCTCAGGTTTACTCATCCTGGTACCTCGGCTATTCGCCTTCATGGGATATTATACATCAAACAAAATCACAGTTTTTATAGTATTCTAATTCAAATACATCACAAGCCCATCCCATTAATTAAACAATTAAATCGTAAACACATACAACACCTAGTGAAATGCAAACCCAATATATAAAACATGATAATTGAATAAGTTAGTTATAGAAACAAAATTTGTTATATTTATTAAACATTATATGAATACATATCTACTAATAAATATATATAAGTTAATCTATAAATTTTAAATAAATATATTATATAAATATTAATTTCCACTTGACTCCCTTTATTCACAAACACTATTAAAATATCAAAGCAACATCTAAATGAGTGAAAAACATTACAAAACAAAGACTAAGAAAATGAATGAAATTGCATAGATACCTCTTGATTCAACTCCCCCCAGATATAGAGTTCTAAAATTAAAAATGAAGGTGGTTTCCAAAAAATGTAACCTGATTTGGACATTATTCCCAAATCCTGTAATATCAGCTAGAACACTAAAAATCAATGAACCACTGTCTCCTTCATGCACTGTCATAAAATGCTGAGCTACTGGACTTTCTCGTTTCCTGTTCCTAATATCTGACAAATGTTCCAAAATTTGAATCCTAACTTTACGCTTTGTCTGCCCTATGTACCATCTGTTATTGGTACAGCCACAACCCAATATATAAATGACACCACAAGTCTTGCAATTAAATCTACCCCTAGTTTGATATTTCCTACCATTCATAACTGTGTTAGATAAATTCCTAATCCTAGAACATATATTGCAGCTGCCACAAGGGAAGGCTCCATACCTCTGGTTTGAATCACATAGCTTAATGGATTTGTTTAATAATTCTCTCAAATTATAAAACCTTTTGTAAGAGAAAGTGACCTTTTTTGGGAAAACTTTTCCCAAGGCCACATCTGAACTTATCATAGGCCACAATTGTTTAACCACCTTAACTATCCTCTCAGAAAAGGCACTATATTTCATGACATAAAATATGTCATCCTCTTTCACTTTGGACTTGATATAAAAATCAAAGGTATGGCCTCTCATCTCCCTAATCCTACCACTGTCCATTACTTTGTTTTTGGCAGCTGTAACTACTTCAGCAGAATAGCCCCCTATTTAATAACCTACTTTCAACTAATTCCAGTTCTCCTTGTTTTTGTCCAAACTGGGATGTGTTGGACCAAATCCGTTTAAATTCCCTCTGAGGGTAGCGCATCTATCAAATATCTAGGATGCAAACTCGACGCAAACAGAAAATTGTTAACAGCTGTTGGTTTTCTATATGGCTTAAAATGAATCTTATCATCTTCAACAAAAAAAGTCAGATCCAAAAAATTCATAACTTCTCTATTCATTACATATTCTAACTTTAATCCATGTGTGTTATGATTTAACCCTTCAAAGAAACTTTCAAAGTCTTTCACGGGCCCCCGACAAATCATGATCAAATCATCAATAAATCATTTATACATGATGACATTTTTCTTAAAAAATTCCATTGGATATATAAATGTATTCTCAAAATGTCCCATATATATATATATATATATATATATATATATATATATATATATATATATATATATATATATTTGCATATGCGGGGGCATATGCTGCCCCCATTGCCATACCCTTTTTCTGTGAAAATCTTTATTGTCAAACACAAAATAATTATGTTTTAAACAAAATTCCAACAGCTCAATTATATAAGATGACCGTGGTCCTTCACCTAATGTCCTATAAACTGCTTCCAAACCCTTAGTTGTAGTAATATTGGTATATAAAGAAACCACATCCATAATGACCCAAAAATAATCATCTTGCCAGGTAACATCCTTCATCATATTACATAAATGCTGGCCATTCTTGATGTAAGAAAAAATTTTTAACGTGTGAGATTTAAGCAAAAAAATCAAGAAAAGTTCCAACATTATACATAAAGAATTCCTACCTGACACTATTGGTCTGCCAGGTCAAACCTATCCTTATGCATCTTAGGTATGGCAAAAAAAAATGGATTAACAGGATTTACTATGAATAATTTTTAACATCTTGACTATTCAAAAAACCTAGTCTCTCTCCTTTCTCCAGTAACTCCAACAACATCTTATTAAAATTTTGTAATGAATTGAAAGTTAAACAAGTATAATCTTCAGTTATTTCTAACAATTTCATAGCCATTCGATTATACTGCTGAATATACATGACTACCCAAATATCCCCCTTATCAGCCACACAGAATACTGTATTATCAACTTGTGCAGGAAGACTTTTCAGACTTTCCCATTCACTTTTTGTTAGATTATACTCCTTACAACAAAATTGTTTAAACAAATTTTCTATGTTGTAATACAACAACTTCTCAAAACAACATAAAATTTGATTAACTTTTGGCGGACAAAAGGAACTCTTATGAAAAGGTAGTCTAGGTAAACATAAGCGATCATACCCTGTATGAAAACTAAATGTATTTTTTTCATTAGCCATTATGTTAGAATCAGAGGTATCATGTTCAAAAACATTTTCATAGTCATAAATAGATAAGTTGAATAATGAGTCATTGTCCATAGCAGAACCAAATTCCAAATCTCGGTCATTACTTTCTTTGGTAATTTTAGAAAAATGGACCTTAAGATGCAGTTTATGACAAAACTTGTTTGTTTCAATAAGAACCCTCGCTAATGAAGGTAACGTAGTTGGTACGAACTTTGCTCCTTTCAATAACAAATTCTTTGCATCTTCAAAAAACTCAAGGTCTAAAAGATTTATAATGTTCAAACCACTGCTACGAACACTAGAAAAATTATCTGTTATATCTTCCCTTTCGCTTAGATTTGCCATTCCTGCTAGCTGCTCCCTCATCAGCTCTCTGCTGTTGTCCTGATTGGACCGCTCCCTCAGGTGATGCCTCGCCAGGGATACTTTCAAAAGAGATGCTCTTTTTGGATACTGGAACTGCTGCCTGGGGAGTTTGCTGCTGAGGGGGGCTCTGATCCATTATCCTGCCTAGGCCCCCATTTGACCATAATCTGAATCTGTCTGAAAGCACTCCTTCTATCTGCCTTTGATGTCATGTGGGCTGGTAAGCAGGTTGTTGCTGGCATCCTTTATGAAGGGTGTCTGACTATCTTCTTTATCTTTCTGTTTTTGCCTTGCAACCTGATAGTTTCTTTGTGCCATCTACCGAGTCATTTTCCAGAAGCTGGTAGAGTGCCTCTGATACCTTATTCTTTGTTATTGCAACTCCTCCCTTAGCCTCTTTGTTAGCTCACCAGTATTCCTTCTAAGCCTGGTCTATCTTTTCTCTCTCTCTCATTTTTTTTTCCTGTACTTCTTTCTTTTGATGACTTCCTGAACTTCTGCATTCCACCAACAACTTTCCTTATGTACCTTTTTTCAGTACCTGGCTCAGCCACATACCTGTTCTATAGTCCCCACACATGCTATTCTGTGGCCCTGCCATTCTTCAATTCTACCTACGTTCTCTTCTTTCTCGGGCACTAGAGTCCTGAGTAATTCCTTGAGCTCTTTTGATTTCCCTTCCAGTCAACTTCCAGGTCTTCTGCCTGGTCTCTGTTGACCTTAGAGCCTTCTCAGATGATTGCTAATTGAGGCAACCAGTGGTTTATGCTGTGGGCCAACTGCTTCACTGGGGATGACTTTACATTCTCTGATTCTACCCCAACTGCCTTTTCCTTACTAGGAGGAAGTCTACCTGAATTGCATGTTGGCCTCTCTTGTATATGATCCTGTGATTATCTCTCTTGCCGAACAATCTGTTGGCCACCATCAAGCCATTTGACAAAAGTCTAGATCCTGTTGCCCCTCCCCTGTGGACCAAGGCAGTCCTCATATCCTGTTCTGTATGTCCTGATATGTTCATTCAGGTTACCCAGTATCAACACCAATTCATGTTGCCCTGTTTTATCTAGTAAGTTCTACAGTTTCTGTCTTTTCTTAACTATTACAACCCTGCTGTCAGGCATAGGCTAAGATTATGAATAGTGCCCTATCCTTTCACTGGAGTCTGATTGTTATGAGTCTGTCACTAATTTGGATGACATCTGTCACTGTGTTCTGAAGCCTTTCTCTCATCACAATTCCCACACCATTTCTAGTTTGTCCTTCTCCTCCTGTGTTGTAGACTATGGACACTGAACCCAGTGACTGCTGCACTGCCCTTCCATCCTGTATCTTTGATACAGAGGATGTCCAGCCTCCTCCTTGCTATGTGTCATCCACCTCTAAGTTCTGTCCTGTCAGTGAACTTACACTGAGTGAAGCAATTCTTAGTTCATGTACGGCAGGTTGATTAGTTTTGATTTTCAGCTTTCCCAGGTAACAAAAGTTGGGCAACTGGACATTGGCTGATCAGTACCTTATTGATCTGCTGCTGCTGGGCTTTATGGTGGGCATACACTGGCCAATAGGGGAATATATAGCCCTCAAACCATCTCTGGCATAGGTTGGAGTAGGCCAGGTCCGCAAAACATTTATCACTGACAAATACCCGTATTCATTTTGATGACATTAGTCAACACGACCAAATCACCTAGAGCCATATTTTACACCATTGATGTGATTAGCCCTGATATGGCATGCCATCTGTGATCTGTGATCTCCTATCTTGAGGATACTGCACATCACAGTTGCCCAAAGGGGTTGGTCTATACAACTTTGCCTCTATAGGGTACCATCTAGAGTCTGTGCTGTTGCCTACAGCTCCATTCTTGGGTGAGTTTAGGTGGAAACACTCAGCATGTTTTTGGGAAGTAAGCGGAACCCCACAGAGACCCATCTCCATGCAGACAATGTCCGGAGGTCAGAACTGAACCTTATACCTTATGCATAAGAGATGAAGACCTAAACCAGTATGGCTAATACGGTTACATATTACTGCAGTACTGTTGACATAAATTATATTTAGTTCTTATTGTTCGTCACATTGCTTCATTACTTATTGTTTTATCGAATTATATTTATTTACTTTAAAATGTAATACTTCCTCTCCATGTACCTCTGGCTTTTATAGTATTTCATTACTGTTTCATTAATTTCTCAGCTTTTTACACTGTTAGAATTCCTTTGTTTGGGTCATACAAGAAAATGGTATTCGAACCTGCCTATCTACCTGGTTATCAAATTTTAAATAAATAAAAAAGTAAGTAAAACTGAAAATATTTTTTTTTTTCTGTAATAGCCTTTTTAAAGGGAAGGCAACCAAAGACAGACAAAAAAAATTGAGAGGTTGGTGTTCGCTCTCACTGAGATAGAGGGAAAGCAACCTAAAGAAGAAAAAAAGAAAGAAAACTGAGAGGGTAGTATATGCTGAAAGACCCACTAACCTAAAACATGGCCTTAGTGATATTACTGTTCAAAGTACAGGCTCCCTTAACAGTAGAAGTTAGGCACGATGCAGCGAGTTATAAACGATATGAGCATGAAAAAATGAGTATGGTAGAGATAGCAACTGACATTGCAGAGTATATTGGGAAAAAGATGCTAAGGATGAAGCTGCCAGGTAACAGGAAAAGAGGAAGGCCTAAGATAAGGTTTATGGATGTGGTGAGAGAGGACATGCAGGTGGTTGGTGTGACAGAGCAAGATGCAGAGGACAGGAAGAAATGGAAAGAGTTGATCCACTGTGGCGACCCCTAACGGGAGCAGCCGAAAGAAGAAGAAGAGATAGCAACTGACATTACAGACTACTGATATAAACTACTTTTCTTGGGAAAAAGAGTTAGACACTGAATCCCTGGTGCCTACATTGGTAGGAAGGGAGGCAGCATTATGACACACTGACCTTGAGGAAACTCTAGGGTTTGCTGAGATTCAGGCAGGAGGGGTAAACTTTAGAAAGGCAAAACGGAAATATAACACCTTGAGCACAGCAAGGGAAAGTACAGCTAAGCTGAACAAAATGTTCCTCCTTGCCAACCATGCTTCAGGTATCAGAAATGACATATTGTACAGAGTAAGGACAGACAGGAAGTAGTATGTCAACTATTAGTGCCCAAACCTTCCAGAAACCTAATGATGTGGTCAGCACATAGTCGTACTAAGAAGGGAATTGACATGTGAAGGCAAAGGCACAGATCCCAGTAATGTTTTACTAGCTACGAATAATGAAAGGAGCTAAGAACTTCTCACTGGATACCCTAAATACCAGAGGAAAACCCCGATCCCAGGCTCTAAAAATCCTTATGATTCCAATGTCCATCACAGAGGTACAGTTTGAATATATTGTTAGGCCATTGGTAAAATCCAGCAATGGCTTTCAGTCATTTTAGTTATTCTGAACCAGGCAACTTAGAACCCGAGGCTATTTCCCTGTGTAGGTCTAATACTAAGTTTATGGTTAAGGAACTAATCTTACTATTTTACAGAGTAGGAGCATCTAAGGCAATATGCACCAATCACAAAACTCTATTTATGTCCAGAATAATGTACCAACTGTGTTAGTGCCTTAAGGTCAAGCAATTAAAATCCTACATACAATATTTCCTGACAGATGGGTTAATGAAGCATTTTAACTGAACATTAAAGACCATGCTGAAAAAGGTTATTGGGGAAGATGGAACAATTTGGACAAGTTAATCTTAATTGCATACCTTCTATTTGTTGTTAGAGAAGTACCACATCCTTCAAAGGGGTTCAGTCCTTCTGAGTTGCTATAAGGCAGGCACCCTCACGGACTGCTAAATATTGCCAGACGAACTTGGGAAGACGTGAGAGCCCCATTTAAAAGTGTCATAGACCACTATATCAACTTACCAGATAAGTTTATTATAGCAACTTGCAGATAAGTTTAAAGTGCTAATGCGCAATATATAGGGACACGTGACAAGAGCTTAGGCCATACAAGGTGTGTACAATAGAAATGCAAGTACCAGGGAATTCTAAATTGGCAACCAGGTTCTCTATGCAGAAAATAAATTCTTGGCTAAACTGAAGGGTCTACTTGAAACCGAAAAAAATTAAACAATGTGAGCTACAGGGTTAAATAGACTGCTGAAAGAAGACAGAAAAATATGCCATATTAACATATTCGAACAACAGCTAGAAGCATAAACCTCTGCAGTTAGTTTAGCAGCAGAAACCACCAGATCTGTAGAAGAAGGAAAACTCACCTCTTTGTCTGCAGTTCAGATAGATGACACATTGTTGAAGACAAAGAAATGAGATGTAGTTCCTGCTAAGAAACAAAAAAATTGTTTTCAGAACTACTGGCAGATAAGACCTGAGTTAAACACCATATTGAGACAATTCTGGTGAAAATGTTACCCTCAAACATTATAAAATACAAGTCACAGAGAAGAGCTGAAGTGTGTCAGGTACTTGAGATGGGGTAATAGGGGCAAAAAAGTGAATGGCACAGCCCCCTGGTGTCTCAAAGCCCAATTAAACAAGCAAGCTCTGTAAGATCTTTAGGAGACTGAACAGTATTTTATAATTTGATAGTTACCCAAAGCTTGGGGTTGATGAGCTAACAGAAAGGCTGGGATACATAAGATTCCTGACCACATTAGACGTAACAAATAGTTACCGGCAGATCTCTGTAACAGGTGAAGCACATGAAAAGACACCTTTTTCAACACCAACGGACCTGTTCTGTGATCTTTCAGAGATTAATGGACAAAGTCCTACAACCCCCATGTCAGATTTGCTGCCTCTTGCCTAGACATCTAGTAATATAGACCAAACAGAAGGATTTCCATCTAGTTAAGATACAGCATGTACTAGACTGTCTGAGAAAAGCCAGGTTAACTGTCAATGCCTCTAAAATAGAAGCTACACATGACAGAAGTTAACTGTCAATCCCTCCTACAGCATATTAGGTATGACAATGGAAAAAATACCTAGGTTATGTCATTGGTAGGGAAATGGTTAGCATCAAGAAAGAAAAGCTTGAAGTTGTAAGAAACTTGTCTATTCTTAGCACAAAGAAGCAAGTGAGGGCATTAATGGGGTTAATTGGACACTATGAAAAATGTGTGCCCTGTTTTGCATCAGTAGCTTGCATTCTTACAGATTTGACCAAATGGAAGACACCTCTTGTGGTGAAATGGACTTTACAGGCCAGACAATGCTTTTAATCAGTTCAAGAAAATAGTATGTTCAAAGACTTTATTAGCATCTACAGATTTAAACAGGCCTTTTGAAGTCCGTATTAATGCATTAGAAATAGGCCCAGGGACCATATTGTCACAGACCTTTGATGGAGATGAACATTCTATATGTTTTCCGAGTCAAAAACCGAGTAGAGTAGAAACCAGATGTTGCAGTACTAATAGGGATAGTTTTGCAATCAAGTGGGCATGAAGTTCACTTAACTACTACCTTCTTCACTGAGTTACACTGGTTAAAGCCCATGCCCCACTGCTGTGGCTGAATAAATGGCAAGGTGAGAACTGAAAACTATTCAAGTGAACACTTTCCTTGCAGCCATTTAAATTTGCAATAAGACAAAGACCAGGCATGGTCCCTCATGATGCAGGCTGCCTGCAGTCACAGGCCATGGCTGTAGCCAATGGCTCACAGGCCATCTAGTGGGCTCAAATTAAGGGTTTCAAGTTAGGGGGCATAGTGTGGTGGTTCTCACCACTATGGTGTCTGAAATGATGTAAATAAAGGCTGTGTCTTTATAAAAGTATGATGTTGCCAGCATAGCTGAAAGCCTGTATTAGCTAGCTAGCTTAATTATTATCACATGATTTGAAATGTGTAAAAGAAAGGGCTGCAGTCCCACCAAGCCAGAAGAGTTGGCCTCTCATAGAGGAGTGAATGACTGCCTGGAACATCAGTTCTAAGCATCATTCTGCAGCCAGAAGAATCATTTGCTGCATTTGTGAAAGTAAGACCTGGACGTGGTCCAAGAGGAATCTGTTGAAGCAGATTATTGGTTAGTAAAGGATTCCAGTGTAGAAGGACTGCTGGACTTTTTCTAGAAAGTTATTGTATCCTTTGATTTACTGAGCACATGACCAAGTAGGATACAATTTTACTTTATTTTTAATTGGAAAAAAATCAGTATTTTGCTAAACGTGGACTTTATTGCTTTTATGTGCCACTATTTATTTTTATTTATTTTATTTTATTTTCAGTTTGATTACCGGGGAAGTCCACTGGGCCGAGAAGTGCCCATTTTCAGTGGAGGCCCAGGTAGAAAACCTCCAATAGCAATACAATACTATGAAAGGTTACAAAATACAATAAAGGTTGCATAATGTAGAGGTAAAATCTATGTATATAGATATGTATATCGATAGATACTAAGATAACATGGTGATTCCACAAGCAGGATACATGGGACAGATATAAAAAAGGTATGTAGCATGTTTTTAGATAGAGTCAGTGTGATAAGCAAGCTAGCTGTATTATCTGCTGGGAAAATAGAGTTATTACACAAGAGCACTGCTGTTAGGAATTGAAGCTGGGACTGGTCCCTTCAGCCACCATTACCTGAGGGAAACGTAATTGACGGCAAGTGTTCACCTGTGACCATTTAAGACCTAGTCAGGAACATTTAGTGGTTGCTGAAAATTTGTTGGAAGATGTTGCAAAGCTATAGCTAGTTGTTGCAGTGAGAATACAGTGGAGACCAGAGAATACCCATGGAAGGAGAGTTGAATCAAGGCCAGAGCATTCGGCTCTGAGATTAGAGACTACCTGGATATCTGTAAACATCAGTGAAAGTCCTGGTGACAAAAACTCTAAATACTTTTACCTGAGACTGTTGGTAAAGACTTTACTTTCTGTTTCTGTGTGATGCATGTAGGATTTGTTAGAATTGGAATTGTTTTATTTGCACCTGAACTGAATACTGCCACTAACTTGACTAAAAGGCTGAACTGTTTTTTAACATACTGCATTGTTCTCTAAACTATTTATGGCTTTAATTTTCCTGGCAAAGTTAGCATCGCTTTATGTTAACAGAATAAAAATTACTTATCTGCAAGAACTTGTTAGTGTTACTGCTAAAAATGCCAAATTTGAAGGATGCAACGGGCAACTGAAATTTTAGTTGAAAACTCTGAAGTTCTGATTCCACCTGTTGCTGATAACCAATGAAGATAATTTCCCCATGGTCAGTTAAAGGAACTTTTTTTCTTCCTCTTGTGGCAGATTGTACTATTACTGTTTGGTTGTTGTCCCTGAAGTGTCTTCAATCTAGAGATGTGTAGCAGGTCCCAATGAAACATTTATGCAATGACCATAGTAGAGCAGCTGCTGCAGACAATAGCTACTACTGCTGATGGAATTCAGACGATAGTTACTGCTGCCAATAGAAATCAGACAATAGTTATCACTGCTGATGGAATTCAGACAATAGTTATCACTGCTGATGGAATTCAGACGATAGTTACTGCTGCCAACAGAATTCAGACAATAGTTACCACTGCCAATGGAATTCAGACAATAGTTATCACTGATGATGGAATTCAGACGATAGTTACTGCTGCCAACAGAATTCAGACAATAGTTACCACTGCCAATGGAATTCAGACAATAGTTACCACTGCCAATGGAATTCAGACAATAGCACTGCTGATGGAATTCAGATTATAGTTACTGCTGACGATATAATTCAGACAATAGTTACCACTGCCAATGGAATTCAGACAATAGCACTGCTGATGGAATTCAGATTATAGTTACTGCTGACGATAGAATTCAGACAATAGTTACCGCTGCCGATGGAATTCAGATGATAGTTACCACTGTAGATGGAATTCAGATGATAGTTGCCAGTGCAGATGGAATGGTATCAGTAGGCAATCAATGGCTCAGTTGAGGTTTGCTCCTCCACTCAAGACATTCACCAATAAGGAAGATCTTGAAATCTACCTGGTAACATTTCGGTATAGCCAACAAGGTGAGTTAGGATTGGTCCAAGTGAGCTTGAATACCAGTGGCTTAACTCACGGAGGGCTCCTTTGTGCTTACAGGGCTATGCCAAGTTCAGAATGTAGCAATTATCTTCTAGCAAGGGTGAGTCACCTCTGAGACTCAAGCCCTTAAGTTTAAATTTTACGACTGGCCTTTTTCTAGTAATAAAAATGGTAATTGGGGCAATTGCTTGAGATAAAGTATATTGTAAAACTGCATTTGTACCTAAAGGGTCATAATAGTAAAAGGTACCATGATAGAAATACTTGTTACAAATAGGTTTAACAGAGGAGTGTCGCACAGGCCCACAAGACATCAAAAACATTTTCACCTTAATAGTAAGAATATGTTATGAACATATTCTTAAGGAATCATCTGCCAAAGCAACAAGATAAAAACTGTGGTCAAAGAATCTTCTGTTTTTATCATTCAAATGTGGTTACTGGGAACATTTTGTTAAATACTTTAGTGGAGACAGTAAGACAGAAACTGTGATAGAATAAACTGCAGAGTGGAGAGGGACTGATGATGCCATAGAAGATGATTGAGTTATGACCAGGTTGGGCAAGACCACATTATGTTACTGGTCCACTGCAAAATTGAAGTGCCTAATAAAAATAGACAGGTATGAGTTACAAGGACTACCAGATTCTGTCAGCATAATCACATAGTGAAATATGTGTGTTGAAAGAAAGCCCAATCACACAAGTTTGTTAAGTCATCTATATATGAAGAGAGAAAAAGTGTTATCAGGTTACATATATGGAAGTACAACCAATTATGGAAAAATCCTGCACTGCTAGCCATTTTCCACATCTCACCCATGACCTAATTATTTGGAAGGACTTCTTTTTTGAGGAACTTTCGAAACAGGGGGGAAATTTAGATCTAAACAATTTGATACAGACAAAATTGCAGAAATAACCCACTTCTCACTTGGCATAATACAGACATACCTACTGGTTTAGTGACATATACCAGGGGTTCTATGAGACCAGGGGTAACAGTAGAGGACCCTGGAAAAAAACAAAGTCTGAGGGATTTGAAGGTCACATAAAACCACACCAAGAAGGGTAGAGGAAGGTAAGCACCCAAAGATGAGATGAAATCCTAGGAAACAAAAGTTGGGATGAGACCTCAGGACAAAATAAACAAAGGTGGAGAAACCCTGAGGAAGAGTGGGGCTTTGAAGTGTATGTGGGGGGAGGTGGACACCAAGAAAAATTCTTTACAGTACTGGAATGAGCTATCCTTCCTTGGAGAGGAGTGAGATACTCAGATTTCCATGCCTAGATTAGTAGGAGAGGAGGAAGAAGCTCCAAAGCCGTAGTGAAGGAGCTGGTGGTGATATTTTCCCAGGAAGGCATGTTAGAAATCTTAATGGATCAAGGTACATATTTTATGTCCAACATTATTTGACATCTCTACTAAAGTTTTTAGGTGACACAACTGATAACCTGCATTTACTATCCTCAGTTATATGGGCTGACAGATAATAGGACCCTGAAAAATATTAAGAACAATCATAAAAAAATGGGAAAAACTGAAGAGATGTAGCTTCATTTAATCATTATAGTTTAGGAGGTGCTCCAGCTCTGTACAGGATTCATCCCCTTCAAAATATTGCATGATAGATGACCCAGAGGGCTAGTAGACATACTCAAAGAGACATAGGAAAAGGAAGAGACACCATTTAAGAGTCTTTTAGGCATTACATTGGTTTACAGGAGAGAGAATAAATGTAGTAATGCCAATTGTACAAGAACATAATGAGAAAGTACAAGGATAGCTGACAAAGGACTTAAAATAGGAATGCCCAGAATAGGGGATTTCAGGTGGGAGATCAAGTCCTGGGTTTGATCCTTACAAGTGAATACAATTTCCTGGTCCAGCAGCAAGGACCCTGTAAAATGTCTGAAAGAATAAATGAAGAGGGCCATATAAGGTAAGTCAAGTAGGAAAGTGGGATATAGAGCAAAGCTAACACGTAACTGTCCTAAAACCTTGAAGAGACACACACAAGTGTGTGGTAAGCACAGTGTCTGATCCTAGGGACCAAAAGGAGAAAAAACAGATGCTATTCATATCCAAGGTGATAGTGGACGACACCTTTTCAAAGCTTCTGAGTCGAGGAGTCCAAGAGTTCCTTTTGGGAAACAAAGATATATTTTTCTGAATTACCTGGAAGGACTACTCTTATCAAACACCACATAGAAATAGTCCTATGGAGAAAGTTAATCAAAGGTCATATGGAGTACCTAAAGCCCATAAATAAGTGGTTTAAGAGGAAATACAAAAATGTTGACATTAACGAGTAGCAGAAGAATTATCTAGTGGTTAGAACAGTTCTACTACTGTGGTAGTTCTAAAACTGTATAAAAAAATAAATAATGATGCTGTTCAATTTTGCAAAGACTGCAGGAGACTTGACAGATGGTATAATGGTTAAAGTGTTTACCTTACAGACACAAGGTGCAGGGTTTGATTCTTACATGAGTTAATTGGTTAAGCTTAAATGGCCCACAAAGGCAGCTAGCCTAGTACTAATCTATGAACAGTGTCTCCAAATCTGACAATTACCTTGTGCCAAGGGTAAATGAGGTTGGAGAACAGGGAGGGTACAATTATTAACTTCCCTGAATCTTACATAGGGATACTACCAGATCCTCTTAACCAACAAGGCTAAGGTGAAAACTGCATTTTCCACAATAGATGGCTTGTTTCAGTACACTGTCCTCCCCTTTGTTTCCATGGGTCCTCTGGTTATGTTCCAATGACTAACAGATTGTGTACCAAAGTCTCACCATTAATATGATATCGTATTCTACTTGGAATACTGGGATGTACATCTTTCCACGTCCAAGTGTTGTTGGATTCTATAAGGCAGACTGTACTCCCTTTTTTATTATGTAGTTGGGAGGGGTTAATCAAACTAAAAAAAAAAAAATATATATATATATATATATACATATATATATATAATGGCAAGTTCCCAGACAAAAATAAAAGTGAGCGTTCTTACAGCTTTTGCAGGATATAATAGAAAGGTTCCCCTGAAATTTCTTCTGTATCCTGTTCCCTTAAAAACCTAACCGAAGGGATGATACCTGAAGAGGTTCATAGGTAGGTACTAGGCTATCTCTCCAAGGGCATTTATAAGCCTATCCAGAGTGTGTCAGCTTTTGCCGCCCCACTGATCCTCTGTCAAGCAGAGCCAATGAAGTGATCCCAGGGGTGTATTTTCTGTTACCCATCCACTCGTCAAGGTTTCTCTTGAAGAGTGTTAGTGAGGGGCTCTGCCTAATGTAGTTTGGAATTTTGTTTCAAAGCATGGGGCGCCTCTGTGACAGGAATCTATCCCTCCAGCATGTTCTGTTTATTGTTGTGGTGAGGTTTAGCTCACTAGAGCGTGTGGCTAGCAGTGACTTGGATTTCTTTAGGTGGAGCATGTCCATCAGTTCTGAGTTGGACATGGTTTTGTAAGTCAGGCTGATATCACCTCTGAGTAAGCGATATGCCACTGAGTACAGCCGGAGTTTTTTCAGTCGGGCTGCATAGGACATATGCTTGAGGCCAGTAATCCTCATGGTGAGGTACTTTTGTGGTCTTTCCAGCTGTTGGAAGTGTCTTGTGAGGTACATCCCAAAATGAGGCATTGCACTCTATGATGAGTCTGATGGTGACGAGTAGAGGGGCACTATAACCTCTTTATTTCTAGATGCGAACCCTTTAGTAATTAGATGGGCCACATAGAAGGATTTCCTAACTACTTTGGCAATATGATTGTCAAAGGAGAGATTACTATCTACCTGGGTCCCCAGATCTCTTATTACCTCTTCTGTATTAAGGGGGTTGCCACCTATGTGGTAATAGGTCAAGCTGGGCATAGAAAAATTAAGAAGCATTGCAGAAACCTAGAGAGTTTATGCTCCACACCAGTTCTTAACTCTCCCTGACCTCTCTAGACCAGTCACATCATACTCTGTATAGATGCAGGTGCCTACCTAGGGCAAGGCCGAAAACACAATGGCAGCATACCTCTCAACTGTATAGATTTTCGCAGAATGTCCAGATTTTTGCCTCATATATTTAGTCTGTTCCTCATACATTTGTGGTTTGCTAGTAAATTATTGAATATTGAAGTCACTAAATAATATTAAATAAAGACAAACATTTGAGTTTCAGACTTTATATCCTTCAGAAAATATGTAATAATGCAAAACCTTTTATTCTAGGAACTTTCTAGGTTTATAGGAATAATATTTAAATTATGTCCCTATTTTTGGGCCTTTGTCCCCCCATTCTTTCTGGCTTTGTCCAGATTACTTGCACTAAGAGGTTGAGAGGTATGAATGGCAGACATCAAGTCAGATAGCCCCAGAGGAGTCTAGAGGGATCTATGGAGAGTACACCACTTAAGAGAGTATATACCTGAATAATCACTAATGGAAGTCTGGATGTTGGAAGCCAAATTTCTCTATCAGAGTGGTGAACAAGAGGTGCATATGACTCCTGTGGTGGTATCACCTGAAAGCTGATTTTACCAGACATCTTCAGTTGTATTATTGGTTGCTAAAGGATGCTTTTTCCTACACAAGCCAGTGGTAAGACATGTTTTATTTTTATTAAGCAGTGTTTTACTCCAAAAAGACTTCTACCTCATTTTTTTTACAATTGATTTTCTGAGGCACAAAACTGACACCACATTATTCAAGCAAAAGGTCCAGTGAAAAACTGTTCCTTGAATTGTGTTCTCCTTAAACATAGTCCCATGCACTTTGACCTGATAAAAGCGGCTTTGCTTTACTTTAGTTCTGAAAATTTCTAGTCTCCAAATGTCCACTGAGGAAAAAAATGTTTCTTTCATTGTTCTGTAAATGCAACCACAAACTACTCACTGGTGAGAAACTGGGAAAAACAGAAACAACTGTTACGTGTTTTAATTTGTTGCACACACTCACTAGTTCAAGATTTGGAAAGAGAAAACAGTTACTTCTTTTACTTTGCTGGCATTGCTAGCTATTCAAACACCTGAAACGGCAAAAAGAGAACACCAGATAACTTTATTGTAGCTACTTGCTAGTGTAAGACCAATAAGGAAAAAAATGTCTGTTAAAATTTGTGCATTTAATGACAACTGTTCATTAAGGTCAGACCAGAAGAGACAGAAAATTAACAGATATTTTGTTCTGGCCTTGTAAATAAAACCACTCACTCCTGCAATAGAAACCAAAAGAAACCTTTTTTATAAGAGAGCCCACAGAAAGGGCTGTCTGTAATGAACTATCACATTCATTAAATTTGTGTTTTCCAGGTGGCACTATATTTCTTTGTGAAAATGTCCTTTTGGAGTTCTTCTTGAAATAAAAGTGATCCAAGTCTCTTGTTCCCCTCCCAGGAGTAACTATAAGGCCTGCAATATATGCCCTCATTGCTAGGTTGCTAGGAAGTGCACAAATCACACCTATGGCTGCCTAGAAGATGTTCCTTAAGATGGTTATTGCCCCTGTGCTGGGGGTACCCAGTATGGGGTACTGGACTCAAGTCTGGTTGAGGGTAACTTGATGACTGACGAACATAAGGGGTGTGTGTGTCTGCATATATGTATAAAGTTTTCCACTAGTCTCTGAAGTAGTACAACCTCAGAATTATTATACAGTTATGGAGTTTCACCTCTTTCAGCACAAAAGGAAGGGGATACAATCCTGTGGCTAGATGGATTTCTTATTTATTTTACATTTTAATGTCCTTCACTTCTCTGTATTGTTATTAACATTCACATACAACATACACTCTTTGTTCATTTTTTTTACTAATTACAGCAGCTGTTATACTTACAAACCCCAATCTGTGTTATATTGTTAGATGAATTTATGTATGAAACATATAATACGCAAAGTTAGTTTTGACCTCTACTCAGACTTGTGTGTATAATTGCGTATTGAAAAGTTACCTTACTAACAGTAAAAATTTAAGTTGAAAGAACTTCATATATTTTAGTGAAATCTATCAATCAACTATACTGCAAGAATAGAATGTGGTATTTTATATTAACGATAGCTTCAGTCAACCAATCCTTTACTTAGAATTCAGGTGTATATGTTTTGTAGGTATATAGAGTTTTTGATGAGAGTAACTGGTTAAAAAAGTAACAGAATTTGGAATATGTCATCAAGATTACCAATCATAGTTTTGTGTGTGTGTGTGTGTGTGTGTGTGTGTGTATGGATTCCCAGTTTACAAGAGTGAGTGTTAACAGACTGAACTGGAAACATGGAAAACCTGGAAGGTTGAACGACAAAGACCTTGATTATATGGAATCGCTCTACAACAGGTATTGGAGGCTTGCTCCTTTCCCTACTGTATGTGATCTCTGAGCTTGTATATATAACTAGCAAGTGGTGTGAGGAGTGCTTGGGGATTTGCCACCACACTCACACAAAAACACAGATTTTGTGTGTTTTTTATTTTTTAGACTTTCTGTGTTTTCGATGTTCCTAATTCATTTTTTTGATGTTCACGCCTGTGATCTTTCGTCCTTCTGAGAGGGAAATACACACACAGACACACACACACACACACACACACACACATATATATATACATATACATATCTCTCTCTCTCTATATATATATATATATATATATATATATATATATATATATATATATATATATATATATATATATATATACACACACACACACACACACACACACACACACACACACACACACATATATATATATATATATATATATACACACACACACATATATATACATATATACATACATACATATACTGATCCCGTTGACTTAGCCAACCTGCTAGCAGACAGGTTCAGCACAAACTTCAGCCCCTGTCCCCCCCTCAAAGGCCCATTCGACATCCCTGATACTTGCCCTGCACCTCACATCTCCATAGATCAAGCGTTAAATGCCCTATCCAAGGCAAAGAACACAGCTTCCATGGGATCTGATAGTAACCCAGGCTGTATTCTGTAACATCTCCAGCATGAACTAGCCTTGTCATTGAGCACACTATTCAACCATACCCTAAGTACAGGCTTCATTCCAGCAGAGTGGAGAACTGCCATGGTCATCCCTTTACACAAAGGTGGTGCCACTACTGACCCTGGAAACTATCACCCCATTAGCTTGACAAGTCTGATCTGTAAGTCCATGGAGCATACTATTATGGACCTCATAAACAAGGACACAGGCAATCTCCAAGCACTTGACCCCACCCAGTGTGGATTCGTCAAGGGCAGATCTTGCCTGTTGAACCTGACTGACTTTTTTGAGACTGTCACCAAGGGACTGGATAAGGGAAAGTTAGTACATACAGCTTACCTTGACTTGGCCAAAGCTTTTTGACACAATCCCCCACTCGGGCATCATTGAAATGCTAACAGAACTTGGCATAAATCCCTATCTCGTCAGGTGGGTGGCCAGCTTGTTCACTGATAGGACCCACAAGGTCAAAATAAGTGCCACTGTCTCCGACAGCAGACCTGTCACTAGTGGTGTCCCCCAGGGATCTCTCCTGTGAGCCCTATTGTTTGACATCTACTACTCAGAGGTCCAGGCAAAGACAAAAGGCCTGTGGCTGACCATGTTTGCAGATGACTGTAAGTTGGGTACTGTCATTGACTCCCCATATTATGTTAACATACTTCAAGAGGGTCTTACAGCAACAAATGACTGGTGCCAAAGTCATGGCCTTAAGTTAAATGCAAAAAAATGTATTATCATACCATTCGGCAAAAACACAACCGCTACTGATTACCACATTAGTGGCAACTCCCTAAGCATGCAACCTGTGGTGAAAGACGTGGGTACACACATTGACAACAGTCTCACATTTGAGCATCATGTAGTGGCAGTGGTCAGAAAAGCCTTTTACTTGGTTTATCTCATAACTAAAGGGATTTCATCCAGAAAAAAGAAGGTTATTACCTCACTGTACTCCTCCCTCATTAGGCCAATAATTGAATACAACGCCCCATTTGGTATGTACCTCTCCAAACACCTACACTGACTGGAAAGGCCACAGAAATAGCTCACAAAGAGAATCCATGGCCTCCAACACCTGCCTATGTGGACAGGCTCAAACTACTATTACTCTATTCTGTATTGTACAGATTGCTCAGAGGTGACCTGTGTCTCACCTACAAATCTGAGGGTAATGCTACTCAATGCTAGAAGTCTAAACCTCAAAATGCACTCACTCGAGGCACTCCTTAAAATGAAGAACATCGACATCTGTGCAGTGACAGAGACCTGGTTCAAGGCTCCAGAAAGCACCCCTGCATTACCAGGCTATAATTCATACCACACCTTTCGGCCACCTAACTTAGACCGAAGCACTAAAGGCAGAGGTGTGTCCATATTCATTAAGGATATTCACACCTCCAGGCTAGTTGCTCAGCATAATGCATCTGAGATTATCCAAGTGCAACTAACTCTGGGCAAGACCGCAATGCAAATTATAGCTTGCTACAGATCCCCCACCATGCCCCAGGATTCCCACTCCTCATTTCTTGATACACTGGAAAGATCTGATGTGTGTGTGTGATGTTCTTTGTGGGTAGCTGGAAAGGCAGGCCCAAATTCAGAAGAATTTGAGAAATCCACCACTGCACCTCTTACTTCAGAAAGGGCAAGAGAGGGATTTGGAAGCCCAGAGAATGTTAACATTGAGACCAAAAGCATCTTTCTCATGTGCAGTATTGCAAATGGTACCATGGGTATAGTGACTGCCACATAGCCCAGCTATTAAGATTTCTCTTGTTCAGGCAGATTCCAGGGATAATAGGGAGTGGAACAAGCTGGTCAGGAATAGGGCTTTCTCCTTGAGGAGAAAGGCTGTTACAGAAAGAGTATTCAGCCTGCAACCTAAAAAAAACAGATTCTGGGAGGGGATCAGGGGAGTCTTCTTGAGGTTGAGGGAAAAACCTAGCCTTTTCAGAAGTGAGATAGTGAACTGAGATACAGTCGTAGGGTGTTCTGGGAAGAGGCTTGGATATTTGTATTCCCTAGGTTTTGCAAAAGGCAATGGCTGGCATGAGGCACCTTGTAAAGGCCCTAGGAATGGTAGATAGACTGAAGGGTAAAGCAGAGAAGTGAAAGTATGATGAAAAGACAGAGAACCTGAGGAATTTCTTGCAGGAGGGTTGGATAGAGATATGCAGGTATGCATCCTTTATGTCCATGGAGACTAGAAAGGCTTGAGGGAGAATAAAGGGAAGGGACAGAATCTTGAAAGATGGCCCTTTTGGGATGGCATTGAGATGAGACAAACGGTACTGGTCTCTAAGGGCCCTCCTTCCTTGGAAACATGAAATGTTCTTATGGGATGAAGGATCATGGATGATGAGCTGAACCTAGTTGGACAGTGGTGAAGGGATTTTCCTCAATGAGGGGTGCTCCCTCCAGGACATTTTGTAACCATATTAGATGATGGACAAGACCCATTTGTATGTGATAACGAATTCTCAATCTGGGATGGAAAAGTGATGCTTTTGGACAAGGGATGTTTTGGACCAAGGAGGGAGGTACAGGAGACAGAAGACAGGCTGAAGATGACTTATCTGGAAAAAGTTTTTTTTTTTCCAGGTTTGGGATCTCTGAAGAGTTTTTTCTGAAAAATTTTCCTGGGCTGTTTCCTGACATTTCATAAAATTGTTATTCTCTATGGACAAAGGAAGTTGGTTTGGAAAGATGATTCCTTTGACATCTAGGAAATGAAGAAAGAAAAATCTGTTTGAAATCTTGCATAATCTTTCCCTTCTGCAGAGATGTGAAAAGTTTAGCAAGTGGACCCGATGAAAGGTGTGTGTGTGTGTATGTGTGTGTGTGTGGGGGGGGGGGGTCCAGTTACTTTGCCTTGTTATCCTCAGGCAGGGAGATGAGATGAAGCCAAGCAAATCTATGTATGACAGAGTCAACGGCTGGAGTTCTGGAGGAGGCCTCTGCAGCATCATAGCTAAATTTACAAAATGTCTGGCTACTTGTGTAGTCTGATGGAGTATGGCAGTGATCTGTGCCTTATGCTCAGAATCCTCCTAATTAGCCACAGTTTTATTTAATTTCCCCTAGATAGGCAAAATATATTTGGTAATTTGAGTTTGACAATTTAAGGCCCTAAAAGCCATGGTGGCAAAAGTATAGAGCTTCTTACTATATCGGTCCATGGCCCTTCAATCTCTGTCTGAAGGCAACACACTAGATGCAGGTAAAAGCTTAGTGGGCTTATCGGTTGAGCAGAAAAGACTGAAGGATTTGCTATAGGATTTCTATACAGAAGCTTCATGCCTTCAGGGACCTTCTAAAACCTGTCATGCCTTTTGGGAACTGGATGTTGGGAGTCAGGAGAAGTAGAGACACATGGCAAAAGCATCCAGAATGACTTTTAAGGTGGGGGGACAGGGGTTTAGGGGCTCCTACCTCGAGCAAGTCATAATGTCTTTTTTTCGTATGTCAGTAACTTGTCTTTTATGTCATTTATAATGTTGCACCATCTTAATAATAGTTTCCCCAAATACATTTTTCATCTATAGGGGAATTGGGGCTAGGGTGTCTTCATCATCTGAAGCAAGCTGCCTGGGAGAATGAATGTGAGATGAGTGAGCAAAGGGATCTTCATCTGAATCACATTCATCTTCCTCCTCAGTTGATTCATGGTGTCTTTTCAGGGTATGAGGAGCCTGTGAAGGAGTGGTGAAGAATGAAGGAGGTTCTAAAGATAAAACAGTATTGTATAAGCCTTATGAGAATTGCAGCCATTCCTTTTCCTGAGACATCAGCAATGGAAAAGCATGCTTAGTTTTCTCTTTCTTGTCTGAGGTGTGATGTCTGTTCTAACATAGAGCAGTGGATCAGAACCTTATTGTACCTCAAATGAAGTTCCAGAAACCTCTTCCGTAACAAGGATCTCAGGTATGCCCTGTGGTACCTTGGAAATAATCATCCTAGGTTCTCCCTTCTCTATCGTGGTAGGCTGCCTTATCGGACTTGCAAGTAACAGACACCATGTCGACCTCTGGTAGGCTCACAGTAATGAATGTCTGTGAAGGAGTCAGACATTCCATGTATTGGTGCTGCATCGCAATGGGAACATCCGAATCATACTAGGCAGCAGAAGGTTCAGGCCTAGCTTTCTTGACCTTCTCTATGTCTTAGGTGAAGAGTACCATCATTTTGCTTTGCACGAGACTCTTTAGATGTTGTGTTTCTAAGTAAGTATTTATAGGGGAAAGTCTGGTTTTGTAACTATACCAAATGAAAAGCACTTCATGTTCATTGTTTTTTAACAAATAAATCTGTGGACTGAGAACCGAGGACTGTTTCTTCAGTTGCTGTTGTTATTCTTTGTATTTAGCTATGTTCAGCCCTTAGACAAAACCAAGACTGAGTGGAGGTCTTTGTAAGGAATGTGCCTGTCACACTCACACTTCCCCCTCTTAGCTGACATTAACAAATCTTTTATATCAGAAATAAGAAAAAAGTAGGTTTCCAAGTGGGGTACTTAGCTGAGTAAGGCTAGGCAATCATAGCAGGAATGACAATGCAGTGCTTAGACCAATGGGAGTGAAGATCCTGCATTTGAACTGGCAGCAAGATAGTTTGAAGATCTTATGTTCGTACATCTGCTTATGTACCGCTACACCCATGGGCTCGATGTCATACATTGGACAAATAGAATTTCCAGAAGGTTTTGGCTTTGGTACATCAGACAGATGTCATGTTACCTCGGCAGGATAATCTAAAATGATTGGAATACTTAACAGTGATCCAAGGAAGGAAATATAATGATACATAAATTATTTCCACCTAAATCTCATTTCTTTGAATTTTTGAGTTACAAAGGGGTTTCCCTTTTTCCCCAGTTTGGTGTGACCTTGAAGTTTAAAACATTATTTAAGTTGGTCTTGGGTATTTTAGGGTTTTCCCCCCTTCTACAAAAGTTTTCAGAATATTTAATAAAAATGAGTTTTAGATGAAAAGCTAGTTATCTAGATAGACAGAAGCGATGGATATACATAACCGATTCATAAACACATGCGTTCATTTAAATTTTATCCAGCACTTGCAAAGATTAAATAGCTCCAACACACAAACAGTTGTAAATTATTACACCTTTAATCACAGTCTCAGTGTACACCTATGTGTCAAAGTATATATTCCCTAACAATTATACTGAAAATGTTTGAGATATTGTACTATATGCATATGAGCCAATGCTGGCCTGCAGAACGATTAACAGAGTGATAATGTGACAATATACAAAACTCCAGGATAGACAGTTTAAAGAAAGGTTAGATATATGACATAGCCTCAAGACTGGAAATGCAGTATATACATATAACTTACCTGTATTGAACCGGCACAACTGTGCATCTAAAATTCATAGATATTTAGGCATAAAAGTGTATTTTTTGTTAATCAAAGTAAACGATCCAAAAACATCCCAGAAATGGCAGGGGCAAAATGGCCTCCATAACCTCAGCACATGGCTGCTTGTAAGGACATGAAATCATAATCCAAATTTAGTACTTCCCAAGTCTCAAATTATAATTTCAAAAGTTTTACAAAGAAATGTTCAGCAACAAACTGTACAATGGTTTTGCAATTAGTTTTGCTACTTCACAAATCTTGGTTCTTTAGTTCAGTTTCTGGTTGTGATACCTCCTAAGCAGGGTCTATGTGTTCTTTGTTTGCAGGGATTCCAGTTTCCTACCACATCCCAAAGTTATTCCATAGGTGAATAGCTGAATCTGTAAAGTGTGTGTGTGTGTGTGTGTGTGTGTGTGTGTGTGTGTGTGTGTGTGTGTGTGTGTGTGTGTGTGTGTGTGTTCTGCAATAAGCTGGCATCCAATCTAGAATTTGTTTCTTTGCCTTGCTAACCCTTCATATATATATATAGATACATATAAATACATAATCACAGAAAAGTCTTCAACTAGTCTTACCTAGATGAGAAAAAAATGATCTGGGGTCTCCCAATACCAAAAAAAAAAAAAAAAAAAAAAGTAAAAGAAAACATGTTGCACAGATTCTCACCCCACCCCCATACACACATAGATACTCATACTTGAAATAACTAAGATATGGAGAAATAAGAGATATTCTTCTTTTACAGCAAATTTACAGTTAAAAATACATTCATTGACTGTTAACTTTCTGCATTTCACTTGATTCCATAGTTTTGAATAAACATTTTCAAACTTGTTTGAGTTTGTACAGGAAGAGGTTTGTACCTTCTCTGTGAGACTGGACTCACATTTTGAGAAAAGCTGCTTTATTTTATTGCCAGATTCCCATTAATGGTCACAGCATGAGACTGCAGAAAAAGATCATGCAAGGCAACTTACATCTACCTGTAGCTAATATCCTAGTCAGGTTATACATTTCTGCATCAGCAATGCTTTACCTCAAAGGTTTGTTATGGCTGAGTACAGTGAACCTATTATTCAAACTTATAATATTATAAGTTAGTATATTCTCAAACAGCTGTACTTTATGCAGATAAATAAAAAGTTTAACAACTAATTTTTTCATTATTATTTCTAAGAAGTTGGCTTTGTCCCTGCTCTAATCCTGACTGACACCTCTTTCCCCTTCCTGCGCTCCCTATACTCCTCTGCTCTACTGCTCTATGTGTTCCTGTGGTAATGAAAGAATAAATTTTTAATTATTTCTATTGATTGCTATCTCTCAAATGCTTGCTATATGTATTTGTTTTTAGCATATACTGCTCTGTTCAAGTCTAACTGAAACTCAAATATAAACTATATACTGTCTTTCTTGGAACTATTACTATATATTGTATTTTGTCTCTGCCATTGCTTGGAGCTTTTCTCCCCGGGCCTCTACTGAAAATGGACATATATCCAGCTAGACTAGCCCGGTCAACAAATGTAAAATAAAATAAAATAAAAATAAATAAATAAAGTTGATGCCATACTTAAAGATCAAACATACCAGCTGAAGTCAGATTTTGCTAATAATTTTTAAGCTCCCATTTGTTTTCAGTCTATTCTGTGATAATGTACTACACCAAACAGTAACACTAAAGATGTATCTGTAAATATTTTATACATTAAATGCTAGAAAATGAAATATGTAGTGTCATATTTAATGCATTGTTAAAGCTGAATGCATATGCATAAAGGGTGAATAACATGTAAATGCGTATAAATGCCTTTGCAGCTAAAACAAACAATTAATATGTAATCTGTCTGATAAATATATTGAAATAATATAAAATCAGAAAGTAAAAAGTGTCCTGCAGTAGTTCTGCACCAATCTGTGGAATTAGGAAATGTAGATTAAGCAGCAAATTGGAGTTTTAGAGATTAAATATTCTGACTTTACAAATAGTATGAGAACTAAATTCTAAGAATATTCTCTGATAGGTAGATAGACATATGAATAGACTGTGTGTGTGTGTGTGTGTGTGTGTGTGTGTGTGTGTGTGTGTGTGTGTGTGTGTGTGTGTGTGTGTATATATATATATATATATATATATATATATATATATAGATCCCTATCACAACACCGACACGCCACAAACCCGACACTCAAAACAACTACACCAAAACACCGAAAACGCACAAAACTGACAACTCACAAAACCGAACACCATAACACCGACACCCAAAACACTGACACACAAAATGTAAACTACACACTACACACAACTATACATGCACTAACCCTAACCCAAACCCTAACCCTAAGGTCCGACACTACCGCACAATTACCCTACCCGCACCCTAACCCTAACTCACTTAACCCGCCACTAAACCTACATTCTGTCACTATCGCACACTTACCTACCCGCACCCTAACCCTAACTACTTAACTCGCCACTACACCTAAAGTCCGTCACTATTGCACACTTACCTTACCGCACCCTAAGTCCGACACTACCACACACTCAGACCAAGAAAGAGAAACCAAGAGCTTAAGGCAAACAAACACTTCCAGGACACCACAAATTGAATCCCAAAAAAATAGAAAGAGGAATCCACCAACGTCGTTGTATGCGAAAATCAAGTACTTGAGAAAGCCCAGTACCACTGGGTGAAAGCGCTTGTTTGTATTCTGTTGGTTCTGTATTAAAGAAGATTTTCGCATACAAAGACGTTGGTGGATTCCACTTTCTATTGTTTTGGGATTACTGGTTTTTGAAAGCCAATATCTTTACCAAAATATCCACCACTTTAGTTTGGTACAATTTGTTCTTCAATTTGTGGTGTCCTGGAAGTGTTTGTTTGCCTTAAGCTCTTGGTTTCTCTTTCTTGGTCTTTGTCGGAGTTCTTTTTTGTTACTTACTACCACACACTCACCTTTCCCGCACCCTAACCCTAAATCCCACACTATCTCACACTTACCTGTCTGCTCCCTAACGCTAAATACCTCACTATCGCACACTTACCTGTCTGCTCCCTAACGCTAAATCCCTCACTATCACACATGTACCTGTCCGCTCCCTAATGCTAAATCCCTCACTATCACACACTTACCTGTCCGCTCCCTAATATTAAATCCCTCACTATCACACACTTACCTGTCTGCTCCCTAACGCTAAATCCCTCACTATCACACACTTACCTGTCCGCTCCCTAACGCTAAATCCCTCACTATCGCACACTTACCGACTCGCGCTCACACGTTGCCCATGTCGGTGTTTCGGCTGTCGGGATTTCACCTTGTTGATCATCTGTCTCGTCGGTCTTCTTAGCGTCGGTGTTTCAGCGTGTCGATGAAGTCAAGGGGACCCATATATATGTGTGTGTGTGTATAAATCTGGCAGTGGAAATTAATTTTCCCTAGATATATATATATATATATATATATATATTTGGGTCTATATTAAACAAAAGTTTATCTTATCGAACGCTGACATTATCAAAAATCCCGGAACTCGAAACTGCAATTGTGGGGGGCTGTACCCCCCACACCCCCCGCTAAATATATATTCCAACTCCGAGATCGCACTATTGTGACAAAAGGGCAAATATTCCCATCTGCACTGTACTGCAATCTCACAATTCCGGTTCCGGGATGTTTGCTCATGTTAGCGTTCAGTAAGATTAACACACACAGACACACACACAGACACACACACAGACACACACACACACACACAGACACACAGACACACAGACACACACACAGACACACACACAGACACACACACACACACACACACACACACACACACACACACACACACACCCTACCTTGCCTCGTTCGTTTCAAAGAAAGAAACTGCCATTTCAAAGATGCTTGTCCTGCCAAGTTCGTTTGTTTCAAAGAAAGAAGCTACCTGCAAAAACTTGTTCTGCGACTCCTTCCTGCATGCTACCCAGTTCAAATCCTTCCTGCAGTACTCTCTAAAAGCCCACAACTCCTTCCTGCAGCACCACGAGAACAGGCTGCTGCTACCCAGCCTGCTGATATTGCAGTCCAATCCCCTTCTAGTCTATGCAGTTGTAACTGCATAGACTTCTAGGAATCTCTGCTGTTGAATGCTGTCTTTATAAACCGGACTGCTGGTGAGACAGTCTGGATTCTGTGAGCATGCTCCAGGCTGGCTCACCAGCAGTCTGGATATTGGGAAATGCTGCTAGTGCATATGCGCAACTTGCAATGATGTTTTTCTTTTATTCCATTGTTTTTTCTTTTATTTCATTTTTACAGCTGGGGGGCTGCAGTCCTGCAGTCCAACAGCACGAGTTGCCCCTGATACATATACATGTTTGTATTAGAGAGACAGAGGTGTACTGGTTGATGCATGCATATTGCCTTATGATGTCTTAGAAATGCTGCATTTAATGGGACATACATCCTACATAATATGGTAAAGAATCTGGCTGAGGTACATATACTACAGCATATACAGTAGTTGCACTAATTCAGATAATGTGAAGCTCATAATGGAAAATAACTGAGTGAGAAACTTTATTGAAAGGAAAGCCTGGTAACAGAGGAACGTAGGACATCTCATGTGAAGATAGACTGATGTCTAAAATAAATATTCTAGGTATTTTTTGTGAACAGAACCTGCGGTGAAGTGCAAAGTAAAGTGAAATTCAAAGAAGTGAATGAACTGAAGTGGGTGTGGCAATCGGGCCTGTACCTGGACAAAAAAGCACTGCAGGATAAAGCTTTGAACTTAATCAATTGTGAATTGTTTGCCAAACTGCCACTAACTGAAGTGAACTGTAAGCTTCAAACCAGCTGTTGTGTTATCGAAGAATGAATTTTTACTCCATGACTCTAAATCATGAACATGTCTGTTTTATCACTGCAAGTAAACTGCATCAAAGCCAAGTCAAGTGATCTGACTGCCATGTTGGTATTGGTTGACACACTAAAATTGTACTATTTTTTTTTTTTTACCAAATTAGTTGCATTTTGTTGCCACATTGTAACCTGACAGTGCAAACATTTTGACTTAAACTTCAACACCAGAAAATAAAGCTCTGCCTGATGTGTTTTACATTAATGGAGGAACTTCTTAGAGTTATTAGACTCTAAAATGACAACAGATCAATGGCTGGTCTAGTTTCAGCAGCAATTAATGTTGGCAAGAGTACTGGCCACCCAAGGACCAACCCATCATTGAAGAAACTCTACAAGGACAACAACACAGAGGCATATCTTTTGCCTTTGAAAAGTATGCTACTCAGGAGAACTGGACTCAATACACCTAAGTCACTTGAGAGGGCCTGAGAACCTACACATATTTGTATGAGATTATTTGAACTATCAGTGAATGAAAAGAAATAGTTAGCTACAGAAGGTGTGTTTCCTGAGACACAAGCAATGAAGTTTTATAACTACACATTTAGTTCAAGCAAAATGCTAAAAGCACAAAGGTGAAATTAAAAAAAAAATCTAAATTTATGGTCAGAATCATGAAAAGCAAAATGATAAGACATTCTGGTGACTGACAAATTCAACTACTAACTACTTTCCATAAATGGGCTTTGCATAGTGAGCCTAAGAATACAGATAACTTGGTTGTGTTAATTGAAAGGTCACTAGATGATGGAGCATTGTCAAAGACTAAACAGCTTAAACCCATATCTAAGAATGAGCATGTCTATAAAAATGAAAAGAAAAAAGACACATAGTTAAAATATTGTTTTATCAATAACAGGAATGCTATATTTACCAAAAATATGATTTGTAACCAGCATGCTGAGAATGAAAATACACCTATGGAATATGATAGAAGAAACATCTAGAATGACAGAATCAGCACACATTTTTTACTGCTATAAGGTTACTTGGTAGCAACTGATGGGAAAGAACTAACCCCGGGAACTACCGCCTCATTAGGCTAACGAACCTGGTCTGCAAGGCCATGGAACTTATAAACAAAGACATTGGTAATCTCCAAACTCTGGACCACACCCAGTTTGGGTTTGTAAAAGGCAGATCATGTCTCCTAAACCTAATAGACTTCTTTGAAGCAGTCATCAAAGCCGTAGACGAGGGTAAGGTGGTTCACACAGCCTAACTAGATCTCACCAAGGCTTTTGACACCATCCCCCACTCTGGAATTATAGATAAACTCACTAAACTAGGTATAAATCCCTATGTCACAAGATGGGTTGTCAACTGGCTCACTGACAGAACCCACACTGGGAAAGTAGCAGACTCCAAATCCGACTTCAGACCAGTGACAAGTAGAGTACCACATGGTTCAGTCCTGGGTCCTCTCCTGTTTGGTATCTACTTTTCTGAAGTACAGGCTAACACAGAAGGTCTTTGGCTAATGAAGTTCGCAGATGACTGCAAACTAGGATCCATAATCGAAACTCCTAACGATGTGGACATCCTACAAAAATGGCTCACTTAGGCAGATGCATGGTGTCAAAGCCATGGCTTCAAGCTCGATGCCAAAAAGTGCATTGCCATCCCCTTTGGTAAAGACTCTGTACCCATGAGCTACCATATAGGTGGTAGTCTACTTAACACTAAAAGTGTGATAAGAGACCTTGGGACACAGGTGGACAATAGTCTCTCCTTTGAAAATCACATTGTCACAGTAGTCAGGAAATCCTTCTATGTGGCACACCTCATCACAAAAGGTTTCTCATCCAGGAAAAAAGAGGTCATTGTTCCCCTCTACTCATCACTCATTAGACCCATTATAGAGTACAACACCCCTTTTAGCATGTACCTCACAAGACATCTACAACAACTGGAAAGGCCACAGAAATACCTCACAAAGAGGATTACTGTCCTCAAATAGATGCCCAGTGCAGACTGTCTCAAAAAACTCCAGCCTTACTCCATCGCATATCGCCTACTCAGAGATGATCTCTGCCTAACATACAAAGCTATGTCAAACCCACAGCTGTTGGACATGCTCCACTTAAAGAAATCCCAATCCCTCTGAGCTACATGCTCTAGGGACCTAAACCTTCTCACCACAATAAACAGAACATGCTGGAGGAATATATTCCTGTCCCATAGACTTCCCATACTCCGAAACAAACTACCTATCTATATCAAACAAAGCTCCTCATTAGCACTCTTCAAGAAAAATCTTGATGATTGGATGGGAAATAGGAAATTCAACCCGGGGATCACTTCTGTGGCTCTGCTTGACAGGGGCACAGGAAAATTATTTTCTTGGGTAGCAAAAGCCAGGGTACCTTTTTGGCTAGGCTTATATAGGCCCTAGGGCCAATAGCCTAGTACCTACCTATGAACCTAAGAGGGTTATTGGATTTTGGAAGTATGGTTACCCTTATTAAGAACCGTATGTTTGCAAACAAAGCAAATGACAAGAGAAAAGTGGAAGTAATGCGTGTTCATTGATATTGGAAATAATATCCTGTAGCATATGTGGGAAGTTAAATGTTGTTAGTTCTTAATTTAAGATATAATGTTCTAATAGACTGTCTTTCCTCAACTCAGGGCATTGTGGAGACTCTGATGTGAAAGAGCATAGTTTGTACCTCAAGTAAAAATTGGGAGGGGGGAAAAGCCTGACACACTTCTATGCACACAGCCCTAAATATTAGTAAAAAATAGGGAGGCAAAAACAGCCTGCAACACTACTGAAAGTACACAGTCAAAACACAGAGAAAGAAATAGCTGTAGAAACATAGGTTCATAGATTTATACTAGGCTAATGGCCCTGAAGCCTATATAAGCCTAGCCCAAGAAGATTCCTGAGCATCATGCCACCCAAAGTTAGTTCCCAGTGCCCATGTCAAGCAAGGCCACTGAAGTGTTCCCTGGGGTGAACTTCCTATTGCCCGTCCACTCATCAAGATTTTTCTTAAACAGGGCCAGTGAAGTGCTCTGCTTGACGTGAATGGGAAGTTTGTTCCAGAGTATGGGAAGTCTGTGGGTTAGGAACTTGTCCCTCCAGCATGTTCTGTTTATTGTGGCAATGAGGTTTAGTTCCCTGGAGCATGTGGCATGGAGGGATTGGGATTTCTTTAGGAGTAGCATATCTAGCAGCTCTGGGACAGACATGGCTTTGTAGGTCAAGTAGAGATTGCCCCTACATAGGCGATGAGACAGAGTATAGCTGGAGTTTTTTGTCTGTCCATATAGGACATGTGTCTAAAGGCTAAGATCCTCTTAGTGAGGTATTTTTGTGGCCTTTCTAGTTGTTGTATGTGTCTAGTGAGGTACATACCAAATGGGGTGCTGTATTCTAAATTAGGTCTAATGAGGGATGAGTAGAGAGGGATTATGATCTCTTTCTTCCTGGATGAGAAACCTTTTGTAATGAGATGTGCCACATAGAAGGACTTTCTGACTACAGTGGCAATGTGGTTATCAAAGGAGAGGTTGCTGTCAACCTGTGTCCTCAGGTCTCTTATCACACCTTCAGTGTTTAGTGGACTACCACCTATGTGGTAGTTCATGGGCACTGAATTTTTCCCAAAGGAAATGACAACGCACTTTTTGGCATTGAGCTTAAGGCCATGTTTCTGGCACCAGTCATTGGTGTCAGTGAGGCCTTTTTGTAGAATGTCTACATCAGTTGGAGAATCAATAATGGCTCCCAGTTTGAGTCCCTGTGTTGGCTTGAACTTCAGAGAAGTAGATATCAAACAGGAGAGGAGCTAGGACCGATCCCTGTGGGACACCACTTGTAACTGGTCGGTAGTCAGATTTGGAGTGCTACTTTCACAGTGTGGGTTCTATCAGTGAGCCAGTTGGCAACCCATCTTATGACATAGGAGTTTATGCCTAGTTTAGTGAGTCTATCTATGATTCCTGAGTGAGGGATGGTGTCGAAGGCCTTGGCAAGATCTAGGTAGTCTGTGTGAACTACCTTGCCTTCATCCATAGCTCTGGTGACAGACTCGAAGAAGTCTATCAGGTTGAGCAGGCATGATCTATGTTTCACAAACCCAAACTGCATGGGGTCCAGACTTTGGAGAGTCCCTATGTCCTTATTCATAAGGTCCATGATGATGCACTCTATAGCCTTACATATCAGACTTGTCAGAATAATGGGGATGTAGTTCCCAGGGTCTGTAGTTGCTCCCACTTTGTGGAGTGGAATGACCATAGCAGTGCGCCATTTGGTAGGAACAAAGCCTGAAATGAGGCTGTGATTGAACAAGGTACTCAGGTGTGGTGCCTGCATCATTTGTAATTCATGTAGAACACAGCCAGGGATATTATCAGGTCCCATGGAAGCTGTATTCTTGGCTTTGGACAGTACGTTTTTTACCTGTGTAGCTGTGATAATAGGGACTTGGCATTCCTCAGATACTCTGATAGGCCCTTTAGGGGGTGAAAGCGGGGTAAAGTTCGCACTGAACCTGTCAGCAAATATGTTGGCAATATCATTTGGTTCTGTATATGTATTGCCATTGTGCTGTAACTTAGAGCAGATCTGAGTATTGCCATGTAGATTCTTGACATAACTATAAAATGCCTTGTGGTTGTCTTTAGAATCTGAAGCAATTTTGTTTCTGAACCTTTTCAAATGGGATTACATTTTGCCTTTGTCAGGAAGAGGTAGAAATGCCTTAATGTAGTCATAAAAGCTCTACACAAGACTTCTGTCACTCTCCTTTCTCTTCAACACAATGAGAAGACATCATAAACATGGATGTTCGAGTGTCTTCACTGCTGCACATAAATGTGGATGTTCGAGTGTCGTCACTGCTGCAGTAATAATTTCTTGAGAATTAATTGCTATGGAAGCCCTTCACAAGCCCAAATAACAGAGATTTTAAATCTCACCTTTGTGCTTTTCCTACCTCTTCAAAATGCTGGGGTCTAAGGATCATTTGTTGGTGCCACTTCCTAAAGTCTTTACTGCAACTGTGAATACACAGGGCTGGAGCCCTACTCTCTGAGCCTCAGACTAGTAGCACAACCTGCCAATACTGTCTCCAGCAGGCATGGGGATGTAGCGATCTGCTGGAAGTATCTAAATAGTAGTGGGGACCTAAAAGAGAAGGAAGGAGGGAGCCCAACCTGTAACCAAAAAATCAGAAGGTGAGAGGGAAAAGATACAGAAACAGTAAAACAAGGTGAACATAGTACAGTCTGGCCAACTTAGCATAAATACGGACGTTTGAGTGTACTTACTGTTGCAGTAAAAAATTCTTGGGAGAATGCTCAAAGCTATAGGAGTGGGGGGTCCGGATAGTAAGTATCAAGGAGAAGGGGTCTCTGCAGTACTGCAGAGGTGAACCCTGATTTTGCTGTAGAAACAGAGGACAAATTGAAGTGTAGAGAAAGTGTGGACTGAGGACCAGGTAGCTGCCTCTGGGACAGCCTGGGTGGACACTCCCTTGATGAAGACAGCAGTGGTAAAAGTGGTCTTGGCAGAATGAGGTCTAATATTCACATGTACAGTCTTGACATAGTGCTTTTAACAAAAGATGATGCAATTAGAACTCCATTTTAAAAATTGTTTGCTGACAGGTTCTCCTAGTTTGTTGCAGGCAGATGCAGCACAGTTGATCAGATTTTCTAAAGGTTTTGGTCCTATGCAAATAAAACCTAAGCTATCAGTGCACATCTAGTAAATGCAACATTCTTTTTCCCCATTCTGAAGAATGGGAATAACACAGGGAGATGAATTAGTTGGTTCAAGAATAGTTCTGCATATATTTTGGGCACAGTAGATATTTCCAGTAAGAAATGAAGGTCCTAGGTAGGGTCAGGGGCTTTCCCAGGAGCTTTAACTGAATAATTCCATTGAGGAACTGTTTTACTATAAGCTGCAAGTACAATGATGGATGTAAAGGCAGGCAGGCAGACAGAGATAGCTGAGTCATGGATTTTAATGGAGTAAAGAGTCCCTTACAGAACAATTCCACCAGATAAGACAGCTACAAAGGAATATTGGTTAGGAAGGGTTGCTGCCTTGCTCCATACGAAGAATCTCTCCCATTTTGAGATGTATGATTTTCTGGTGCTGGGCCTTCTGGAATTTTTAAATATAAGCAAGATGTTCTTATTGAACACCTGGTCCTGTGGGATCAGGATCATATAATCTAGGCCACCAGCTTCAATGTGCTCAAGGTAGAGTAATGGTTTTGTTCTGGGTTAAGAGAGTCACCTCCTGTGGCAGCATCCATGTTTTTTCCCTGCTATGTTGTGTAACAGAGGGCAACTTTGTTGCCTTGGCTAGAAGTATGCAAACAGTATCACCCTTAGCCCTTCCTCCATGATCTTCACAAGTAACCTGGGGTAAAAGGTATGGGATGGAAAGCATATAGAATTATACCTGTCCACTGGAAGGAGAAGGCATCCATCCACCAGACCCCATGCTATGTCCTTTTTTATTTGCCTGTTTTCTTTTAAAGCAAGAAGGTACACTTCTAGCACAGCCCATTTATGACTTTCTTGAAGATGGACTTTTTTTAACATCAACTCATGGGGGTCTGATACAGACCTGCTTAGGTGGCCTGCAAGGTAATAATTTCCCCCAAGGAGGTACTATGCCACTAGATGCAATCCTATTCCCCAGCACTGCCTCCCAAATTGTCACAGCTATGCAACAGAAAAGTTAAGAATGGGTACCCCATTTGTTTATGTACCACATGACTACAGTGTTGTCTTTCTGCTTGAATGCTGTCATGCCTTCAAGGAATGTCATCATTTCAGTTAGTTTGGTGTGACTCTTTAGAAAAGATTTCCCCCATTTACCTTGCACCTACAGATTGCATGAATGGGTGCATAATGCTAAGTCAAAAATGTCTGTTTCCATAACTTGGTTTTCTGCCATTGGAAAGGTACTCCTTTGTTTTCATTGCAGGCCTCTGTCCACCAAAACAGGTTCCTTTATAAACAAGGAAGCCATTTTATCTTGAAATTGGGGGGGGGGGATGGCACCACTCACTTTTCAGGTACTATAGTATTTTTCTCATTTGGTGCTTTGCTTAGGGACATTAAGATGCAGAAGGCCATGTAACCCAGGGCCTCAGAGTTCCCTGGCAGAAACTGCCTCTTCCTGGGCTGTTGCTCTAAAGTGCTGCATCAGAACACAATCTTTTCTTGTGAAAGGAAGGCCATTTGATTTCTTCAGTCCCCAACAACACCAGTCTGTCTGTGAGTATAATCTTGACATTTTTTAGGCTGAGACAGAAGAGAGAAGTAAAAGTTATGTTCTTACCATAATGCTGTATCTGTGCTGTCTTGATCCGTCTGGCTCAAAAGTTGGGTTATTGGATCTGACCAAATACTACCTCAACACTTTTTTTTAAGAACTTGGATCCAGTTGTTTCTAGTCCCTAGATTACTTCAGATCAAGTTTGCTTGCTTGTGAACAGTACTACACATGGTGAGCCCAACACAGGCCTACTAACCTATAACTGAATAACAAAGAACAGAAGTAACAGCAACTGGCTGTCCAACAAAACCAGGCTCCTGACCAGGTATAACCAGTCAGTTAGGAGTCACAAAAGTAACAATTTAGGATGGGTGGTGGCTGGGGAATGCTGAGCCAGACAGAACAATGCAATATGGATTGAGCATTATGATAAGCACATAACGTTCATGTCTGATGTTATCTTTTCCATCCAACTCAGCAGTTAGGACAGATTCCCAAGTTACCAGAAAATAAGGCAGTGTCATGGAAGGATATTCTAAAGTACAGTGGAGTCAAAGGATGTATGAGATTTAGACTGTACATCCAACCTGTAATACGACACAAAGGTATGAACTGTAGCTGTAGCAAAATCTTAAAGGGAATTCTAGTGAAATAAGCAATGGAGGTAGCCACAGCTCTAGATGAATGAGCCTTTGGTCCACCAGGTAAAGTAATCCCATTTTTTCATATACAAAGGAAATACATTTGGAAAGCCTCCTGGACTAGATCACTTTAGAAACTGATCTCAATTGTCTCTGGAAAGGGAAGAAAATGTTAGTCTGACTTTCTGATATCCTTTGTGAGATATAAATAAAAAATGAGTTGATGATGAACATCCATCAAATGTAAAATATATTCCCCTTTGTTGGGAAAATTTGCAAAGAACACTGGTAGGTTGATCATCTGATTAAGATTCAGCTCAGAGGCCACATTTGATAGAAAAATGAGAATTAGTTGACAAAAATATATCCTATCCTTATGAAACACAAGGTAAGGAGGCCTGCAAGGCAGTGCTTGTAGCTCAGAAATCCTCCAAGCTGAAGTAATCGCTACTAAGAAAGAATGTTTTCCAAGTGAGGAATTTCAAGTCCCCAAAGGATGTAGGCCCAAAGGCAAACCTAGGTAGTGCCTGTAGCATGACAGTGATATCCTATGGAGGAACTGGATCCCTGACTGAGGGGGATGTCTTAAGAGAAATGTTCCCTTCAAAAAGGCCTTGGAGATTTTCAAGGAAGCAATGGAAGTTTGACTTTGTCCCACATGAAAATTGGAAATAGCTGCTTACTGCACTTTGAGGGCTGAGAAACTAGTGCCATTCTGAAACAAACCCACTAAGACTTCTAAAATAGATAGTAAAAGACCTGAAAATGGGTCCAATCATTTGGAGGAAGCCCATATGGCAAATCTTTGCCATTTGCTAAGATACACATTTCTAGTGTTTGTTTTTTGCAAGGAGGACAAAATATGACTTAAGTAGAAAGCCTGGTGTCCCTGGCCACCATCAGAATTGAAGAAACCATGTGGTGAGGGGCGTGACCAAGATGACAGGTAGCTAGTAGAACAGGAATTTTGCTCTGCTTCTCCTATACACTTTTGACAGGATGAAATTGTTATGTTCATCAAAAATTATTAAAAAAAGCTGGAATATCATATTGGAAACTTCTTGGGACATTTTGGTGGAAAAAATAATTTACATTTCAAATATTTTCCTGTCAAAACATAAAGATAAAGATTTATCAAAGGAAGATGAACCACTCTAAAGTAGTTTCACAAGAAAATTCAATGACGAGAGTTACAGTCTATTTTTGTAGTATACAAGACCTATCCTTAAAGCTGTACAAACTGGACTCCAAAGTTGACAAAATAAAAGAAGATTGTACAAAGCAGATTGAATTAATCAAGGTAGTAAAACAACAGAAATTCCAGATATCTGCTATGGAGAATTCTATCACTGACATAGACAGCAGACTTACAGAAAGAAAATAACATTGATTTTATTCTTCAACAAAACAAGTTCTTGGAAAAAATCAGTGACCTGGAGAATAGGGAAAGGAGCAACAATATCCGGCTTTAGGGAGTCCCTGAGCAACAAGGAGATAACATGGCAAATGTCATATCCACTTGGATTCCTAAAACATTAAACCTTCCTGAAGCCCTCTCATTTGGCATAGAGAGAGCTCATAGATCTTTGACTGTAATGAAACCAAACAAAAAAACTTTCAAATCCAAGATCTATAACAATCAAATTTATTTCTAGTCAAGACAAGGATCTAGTTTTGAAAGCAGCCTTGTCTGCTTCACCTGTAAAACTTGGTGCTTCTTTTATTAGATTTGACAATGACCACTCCTCACTGGTGGTTTTTAAAGTGGTTGTATGTTTCTGCTGCTTGTCCCCCTAGTATGTCTCTGAAAGTAATTGCCTTTTATTTTTTTTGAGAAACTGTATGCCAAGACTGGTCCTGTTCTGGCAACTTTCTAGATTTATAAGAGCAATATTTTAAGTGTTTGTATGTTTCTGCTGCTTGTCCCCCTAGTATGTCTCTGAAAGTAATTGCCTTTTATTTTGAGAAACTGTATGCCAAGACAGGTCTTGTTCTAGCAACTTTCTAGGTTTATAAGAGCAGTTGCTAGAACAAGGACCTGTCTTGGCACACAGTTTCTCCTCCAAAAAAAATAAAATAAAATAGACATACTAGGGAGACAAGCAGTAGAAAGAGACACTTTAAATATTGATGTTTTAAACTTAGAAAGATGCTAGAATAACAGAATCTGTTTAGGCATACAAAATTACTATCACTTCAGAGACATACCAGGGACACAAAACACTGAGATTAATTATTAATACTTACACACTTAGAAAGTTGCTAAAATAACAGGATCTGTACTAGCATACCACTTCTAAAGGGAAATATTTTCAAGTTCAACCATTACAGCTAAAAGCCTAAAATACTTACCTCTGCTCTGCCTATACACACCACGGTACCACTTCAGCAATGCAATCCAAGGCAGCACTGTCACAAATAATCCAATATAACCACCATGGCACAAAGTTGATATTCCAACTCGGTTGTAGAGCAGCGTAGCAGAAAGAAAATCCTCAGCAAACACACTTCTCTCACCGACCGAGTCACCTCTCCGTCCTGGCAGGCTAACTTCCACTTCCGAGTCTGACTCCCGCGATGTCTTCGTCTGCAGCCAGCCACTCCTTCCTTCCTTCTTCCAGCCAAACTTTTTATGTAGTCAGTTGAAGTAAAATCTCTGATTCCTGGAAGCCTTTTTCAAGCCATTATTTTGGCACGAAAAGGTTTCACAGAACACGATTGGCTTGTATTTTGGTGCTCTCATTGACTCCCGACCTCCTCAGACTATCTAATTGATTGGCTCGTAGACTGAGTTTGCGATTGGTCATAAATGCGGTCTACAAGCCAATCAAAAACTGCAGAGCACAGCCAATGTGGAAGGGTAGCAGAGCTATGCATTGGTTTGTATACCACAGTGCCGGTTGGCAGTAATTGTGGTAAACAAACCAATCAAAAGCTTTGTAGCAGAGCCACAGCTGTTCAATGTGGAACAGCGGAGCAGTGGCTTTGCTCTTCATTAAATGCGGAGCGTTACGCATAATCCGGAGCACTTGGATGCTCTGCTTGTATTCCTCTGTTAAAATCATTGAAGAAAGCCAGGAAAAAAAATCACATAATCCACCCTGCAAAATTAAGAGTATTCTTGCCAGAGGGGGGAAAAAACATTTGATTCCTTAGAAGATACAGTTTCCTTCATTCAGAAAAAATAATTTACTTAATTCTACTGATGATATGGACTTGAGTATATATTTAAAAAGATAGGCTCCAAGGAATGATTGGACAGTTAAAGAGAGTAAAAAAGCTCAGAGGCAAATAAAACTATCTGTTATTTATATTTTGTCTTAAAATAGGCTGTTTCTGAAACATTTTTTAAATGAAATCGCCTAAAGGTAATACTTTTCCATTTTCCTTACATTAATTTCAGTTTACAAGTTAGTCTCCCTGTTACTGTAATATTGCAGTTTTCCACTAGAGGGAGTGAAGTATATACTAATAAGCTTATTTTAACTAAACTATTATGAATCTAAAGAGAAATATACTCCGTTTTCATTTTTTATTCCTTTTTTCTGTCCTTTCACTCTTCTTTTCAACAATAATTTAGTAACTGATTAACTTTAATAGAATGAGTCTAGTGTGGGGGCTAGTTTGACTGTTGGGAAATGTATGTATGTAGAAGGGAATGTTAAAATTCTTTACTGTTTCCATTTTTAATATTTAACACAGTACTTGCATATAGTGTGACTGACAGTGGGGGATACAGTTAAAATGTGTTCATTTTAGTGTTTTTTAACCCCCTTTTATTTCTAGTGATGTTATTAAGGTTGTATAACATTCCCCTACTTATCTGACATTTAAAAATTATTTCTTTTAAATGAGGTTTGCAGAATGCGTCCATGAGCTTTCTGTGTTTAAACACTTTTTCAGTCTATTTTCCCACCAAATTACTTCAGAAAGGTTTAGAGAATGTTTTCAGCTTGCCTCAAGCTTCTGTGCATCTCTGCTTCACACTGAATCCTTCCTGAACAGTTCCTGTGTCAGAAATTAAGTGCAATGTGACCTCTAACCTCTCAGAAGCAGGAAGCTTACAGAACATAGAAAAGGATTTCTAAAATGGACTTTTAAATGCTCTAGCTTTTAAAATGATGTTTTCCATTATTAAAGACAAAATGTAATAGTGCAATTTAATATAATATTATTTCATTAGATTTCTGAATGGCTTATTTTAGCTATATACACTTGAACATCTGTTTAATTATTGAAGGGGGAACAAGTGAAATGATGCACAAAGGGTACATATTTGATGTGGGACACATAAGAGGTATTCTCATTAAACTTCAAACATGATACACAAATGTATACTCAATATTTGAGTGGAAATTTATGTTAAATGTTTTCAACATTACTGAGTGTCCTATGCCCTCTGTAGCTGGTACACTGTTTTTTTTTTAAATGTAATTCTGAAGTTTTTAATGCTATTCAATTCCTAACTGAAGCATTTGTTCATACTAGATAATGCTGTAGCACCAGTTTATTACTCTGAAGACTCAGATATGTGTCTTATATAGGGAATAGTGGAATAACATTAAGCAGAAAAACACATACAATTTTATTAAGCTAACTTATATTTCTGTATAAAATATACATTAGCAGTCTTCTTTATAATTCAACCTTGTTATATAATGAGTATGAATGTCAAAGGCTATGCAGGCTGTTTTTACAAGCTTCTAGTTTGTGTGAGAGATTAGATGAGAATTTGCAATCAGTTATGTTTTTGTAGTGAATGTGTTGGAGATGTAAGTTCATAGGTTCGTACTAAGCTAACTGCCCTTGCAAGCCATTTTAAGCCTAGCCAGTTATCCCCTGTACCTTGTGTTTGTAAGGCAAATACCTTAATCATTAGGCCACCTTCCCAACCAAGTAATTTACATAGGCAACATTTTAGTATAGGTGCTGGTTCATAACCTTTTTACAAAGTGTAATAAGTACAGATAACCTGTTTGTTATGCAGTGTTGTACATATATATGACATGAGTGTTATTCTGGTTAAATTACAGGCACATTTACCTTAAAAATACATTATTTACTCAAAACATAGAGTTTTTTTATTCATTAAATATTTCAAGTATTAAGAATGGTCTGAGCATATCTTCAATATGATACTTAATATATAAATAAATGTTATGTATGATTAATGCTAAATATTATAACTGAATAGTTAAAGTTCTTTTATTTGATAGGTCTTATTAGATATTAACCTTGTATAGTTTTTTTGGTTTGTTTTCTAGCAATTTAATATATTCTTTTTTTTCAAATACATTTGAATGAATTCCATAGTATTTATACATAACATCTTAAATAACTATGTACACTATTTACATTAGCCTGACACTACAACAGATCTTAATGTATACAGTTACTTTATAAGTATGTCCAATCCATTATCAGAGTGTCTTATCAATTACTGTATAGTGTCAATCAATGATAAGACTTTTCCGCAAGGGTTGTTGATAAATGGCTTTGGATAAATTCTTAGTTCTTTAATTTTAATTTCCAATAGTGCTGCAGTCTTCAGTAGGCTGCAGAAGTCTTCCAAAGTTGGTATTGTGCTTGTATTCCATCTTCTTGTTATACACTTCCTTGAAATTGCAAGTATAGTCCATGCTAGATACATGTTTGGCCTATTCAAATGAGGACCTTCGTTCACATTTAATAATACAAGATCTTTAGTTAAATAAAATGATTCATTAAATAAAGCTTGTAGAAAGTTATTAATACCATTCCAAAATAGCTTAAATTTAACACAATCAAAGAAAATGTTGTTCCAATCTGCATTGTGTACTTGCTCACATCTCCAACATACTCCTTTTATGGAAGAACTAATTTTACTGATTCTGTCTGGGGTTAAGAATGCTCTGTGCAAGCATTTCCAATTAAAAATGTTCCAGTATTGTGTAAAGGATGTATATTTTATCGATAATAAGATATTTGTTTTAATATCTTCAGTTAACTGTATTGAGTGTCCTTTTGTTATATATTTCCAATATGAGGTTTTGGGTGTTGTTTTATAGTTTATCAATATTTTGTAAAATTTTGAAATACTGTTTCCCATGTCAAAGTCATTATATATGATTTCATATATGTATTTCGTAAATCTAGGTATTTCTTTAAATGAAGAATTGTTAATTATTCTACTTAAATCTTGCGAATATGACAGAATACTCTATAAAGTTAGTCAGTGCTGTTGTGGAATTTTGCATGTTGTTTTTATTACTTGCATATCTAAAACATTTAGTTCCTTGATACATTGGAGCCAACAAACAAATCCTTTCTGTTCCCAGGAATTAATAATTTTTCTGTATATTTTATGTGGAAAGTTCTTTGTGGCTATAAATGGTGTTAAAAGATCAAACCAGATTTTTAAATCTATATTTTCATTAATAATTTTCCTAAATGACTCAATGTAATAATCATACAAGTTCTAGTGGGTTTAGTTATGTTATATTGCATACTAATACATAATATCTGCCATGGGAAAGTGATTTTATCTGTTATTTGAATTTTTTTGTAAATCAAATTCATTTACTGATATTACAGCTAGTAATTATTTCCAGTTTGCGGAGTAATTTGAACTTTTCCAACCTGAGATTGTTTTAGATAGTGATGCACATGTTTCTATACCAGGAAAGTTTAATCCTCCCTGTTTCCATGTTCTGATATGATGTATTAAAGCTATTCTGTTTATTTTGGGAAACCATAAAAATTTTATTAGGCATGAATATATTTCTTTCTAGTAACAGTTGTATTGCCAAGGCTATATATAGGATCTTGGGCAGTAAAACCATTTTTATTAACTGTAGTCTCTCTTCAAATGTTAATATTATTTTGTTGCATTTTTCTACAGAGATTTTAATTGTATTGATGATATTATTGTAGTTTTTTTAGACTAATTCATTATTATCTTTGCATAAATCAATTCCTAGATATTTTAAGGCAGATTCTTGTTTCCCTATTATGTGATCCCCCCTTAGTCTGCAGTTTTTTTATTTAAAAATAAAAATTTTGATTTTGAATTACTGAAATGGAGTCCTGACGTTATGTGAAATTTGTCAATTAATGTATCTAATTCTTCTGTCCCTTTTGTATTAATGTTAGTAATATGTCATCAGCAAAGAACATTACTTTAGAACTGTATTGTTCATAAACATCTATTCCTTTGATTTTTATATTGTTACAAATTGAATCTGCCAATAGTTCAATAGCCAGAGCAGATAGAATCCTTAACATGGGACATCCTTGCTTAATGCCTTTTGCTATATGTATAGATTCAGAAGTAAAAGGACCTAACTTGACAAACGTTAAATTATTTGTATATATATTCTTTAGGAGATGAACAAAGGATGCAGCAAATTCAAATAGCAGTAGGATTTTGAATAAATAGTCCCAATTTAGGGAATCAAAGGCTTTCTCTATACCTAAGCCAAATATGAGTGTTTATTTTTTTTATTAACTTAATCTATAAGAGAAATTATCCTTTTAATATTGTCATGTGTGTGTCTATGATATATAAACCCAATTTGATCATTATTTATTGTTTTGGACAGTGGTATTTTCATTCTGTTAGTTAATATTGTCATAAATATCTTATAGTCATTATTTAATAATGATATAGGTCTATATGAGGTACAGAGGTTTGGGGATTTGTTTTCCTTTAGGATTAGTGTGATTAAGGAATATCTCCAAGATGGTGGTATTAAAGCTTGTGTCTGAATTTCTAATAGAGTTTTATGGAACAGGGATAGTATCTTTGAAGGAAAAAGTTTATATATTTCCATAATTATGCCATCTATACCTGAAGCTTTATTATTTTTACCCTCTTTTATTGTATCTGCAATTTCTTTGTAGGATATGGGTGCTTGCAGATCTAGTTTTAATTTTTCATTTTTTTTATATTAGAACATTTTTCATCTAGATTAAATTGATCAATATGTATATTTTCTTTTTGGAAATGTTCCCTATAGTGCTTTTTATAGGCGTCAAGAATGTCACCTATATCCGAGACAGTTTTCCCTTTCTTTTTATGGAAGATACTTTTAATGTTATTAGCTTTTGATTGTATTTTGATTCTTGTGGATAAATTATATAGATATTTGGGAGAAGTGGCCAAGGTATTAATTTTCAATTTTTCTAAAGCTAAACTAGTTTTATGTGTTAGAATTTCATTGTATTTATTGTTCAATACTTCTGCTTTCTTTTTCATCTCCAAATGATTTAGATTTTTTTAGCTTTCACTGACAAAAGTTTGGATTATAGATCTAATAATTCAGAATCCCATTCTCTGATTTCTTTATACCAAGTTAGAGTTTTACCACATATGTAAGCTTTTAAAAGTCCCATATCATTATTTTATTTATCTCTGTGGTGTAATTAATATCTAAGAAGAACTGTAATTCGGATAATAACCAGGGTTTGAACTCCTTCGTTTTAGTTATATATGCTGGAATTTTGCAGTTAGAAATTAATGGTTTGTATCCATTTTGAAGTTTTAGCATCAATGAATTGTCATCTGAAAAGGGGCAGGGAATGATTGCGAAATTAATGATTATAGAGTGTAAGTCATGGGCAGCAAATTTTTATCTATCTATTCTAGTATGGGTGCCAAATCTGTGATCTTGATGGGAAAACAACAAAGATTTATCTTCTTTAAATTTTAAAGTATCTACAATATGAAATTATTCTACTCACTTGTTTAAAGATTTTGATACAGCAGATGTACACAACAGTCTTTTCTTTGTAGTTTCAGAAATATCAAATATACAGTTAAAATCTCCTCCTAATATTAAGTTGCCTTTATAATTATTGGAAATGAAATCCAAGTGTTTTAACAGTTCCTGTTCCAGTGCCTAGGAACCAGTATAGATTGGCTAGGGTCCATATTCTATTATATTTAACTATTACTAATGCCATAAGGCCTTCTTTATCTTCATACTTATAAATGATTTCTGAGTTAATCACATTTGTTTTCCATAGAATTGTTACCCCCTTTGTCTTTGTTTTATAAGTGGATTGTGCAAATATCATATATTCCTTAGGATTCCATTTGTAATTCTTATTTGTTTTGAAATTATTTTCTTGAATGAAAATTTGTGCTTTGTTCAGTTTTAAATATTTCAGTAGATTTGATCTCTTGGTTGGATTGTTTAATCCATTGGTATTTAAAGATAATAAAGTTAAATCCATCTTAGATTATTTAGACTATTATCAGGATTCTCAAAAGCTTGCACGGAGTGTTAGACTAGTGTATGATGACACACAGGCAAGATTGTCTGCCGTGTGATCCAGAACAGCCTGTATGGGCGTGCACGAGAGCTGCTAAAGCTAGTCTTGCACGGACAGCGTCATGGTATGCAAATTACCTCATTTGCAGGTGAAATCCATGCAAATGAGGTAAATTTGAGATCCAGCAAACACTAACCTGTCCATGGGAGATTAGTGTTACCTGCAGAAATGTACTCCGTTGGTAACGGAATACATTTCTGCACATAGCTAAACGGAGCTATGACATCTCCAAATAAAGGATGCATACAGTCAAGGAAGCATGCCAATGGCCAAATATAAGGCCATTGGCAGTGCAAAATGTTTAAAAACATAACAATTTTACTTTTTTTTCCCGATCTCCGATGTTTAAGCATAGCGGAGCACCGCTCAAACATGCGGAGCTTAAAAAAACAATTAAGCCAAAAATAGGCATATTCACTAAAAAGCTTATTCTGCCATGCAGGTGAATGGCAGGCTGAAGACAACATGGCTACTGACTAGTGGTTGCTAAGGGGGGAAGCTCAGTGTGAGAGATGTAACCATGCATTACTAGGCAATCCTATGCAAATGAGGATAAGGATAATGAATCCCAATTTTCCCCAGCATGTGAGGCATGTCCCAAGAGTGTAAGATTTGGAGTAGGTGAGTGTAAGACTAGAATATAGGTGACATCATGAGGGGGTGAGTCAGACAGGCTGTAAGCTAATTGGAGCACAGTGGCTCGTGTTTGCCCTAAGTTGCTCAGGACTGCAAAGTGATGTGTCTACAGTTGTCCTATTTGAAAACCTCAAATCCAAGGTGCACACTGTTATAAGACAGGAAACTCCTTGCAAACATGCATACAGCATGTGTGTGGGTTGGCGTGCATTTACGCTTGTTTGCACGGTGCTTCCCCCTGGGCAGAAACAGAAAGGTAAAAGGAAGGAAAAGAAGTAGTAGGAAGTTAACCAAGGAGAACTAGCAGAGCTGCCTGGTGAAATATATCAGAATCAGCCAATTACACAGGCAGCAGACTAGCCCAGCCCAGCCCAGCACTTTAAACTCTGCAAACAGCATTCTTCCCTGTTTTTTTCCAAGAGCTCTGCAACACTGCAGTATACAAAGAGGGAAAGCTTAAAAAGCTTAAGTCAGACAAATGTTAGGGGCTGCTCTTGCTATCATAAACCAACATGTGCAAGGTGCTGAGGGTGGTGATGTTATGAATGCTTCTGAGCAACCCACAGTGAGGAGATGGAGAAGGGTGTACAGACCCAGGGTAACCTACCAGGGGCTACATAAGCTGGAGATAGTGGAGCGGTCTAGGGTGGACAAGGACCTCCTACAGCAAATTGTTGAGCTGTGCCGACCACGCCTCACACACAGAACCAACAGAGGGAAACCCATCACAGTGGATACCAAGGTATGTGTTGGCCTAAGAATACTAGCTACAGGTACCTTTCCAAAGGCCAACTGGTGATATGATGGGGATTTCACAGGCATCAGCATCCAGGGTACTCCACCAGTTCCTCGATGCCATGTCAGCACATGTCGGTGACCACATATATTTCCCCACTTCCTGTGAGGCATTGGCCAGCAATATGCATCTTTTCCACCAAATAGCAGAATACCCTGAGGTAGTGGGTGCAATAGACTGCATGTTCATACGCATCAAAGCACCACCTGATGAGCAGTGTAAGGTTTACATCAACCGCAAGGGCTTCCCCTCCAACTGCCAGTTCGTGTGTGATGCCCAGGGCATAATAATGAATGTGTGCTGGATGCCCTGGAAGCTATCATGATTCCCACATTTGGCATCTGACCCAGCTGTACCAGTCATTTGCCAATGGGGACATGCCCTACGGTCACCTAGTAGGGGATGCTGGATACACACTGGAGCCATGGCTGATGACACCCATCAGAAATGCACACACACCTGAATAAGAACTCCATAATGAGGCACACGCACAAACAAGAATCATAATACAGCGTGTGTTTGGAATACTCAAGTCATGGTTCCAGTGCCTGGACACATCTGGTGGAGCCTTGCAGTACTCACCACCTACATGTACCCAAATTGTTATGGTATGTGCCATGCTACACAACATGATCTTGCGGAAACAGCTGCAGCAGGAACAGCATGGGGCAGGGCCAAACAGCCCCCCACCACTGCCAAGGCCTGCATAGGCACAGCATGACTCAGAGGAGGAACAACCTGAGCCTGCCCCAGTAGGCAGAAGGAGGCATGCCCAGTATGACCTGGCCTTGGCAAAGAGGCAACACATAGCACATTTACTGACTCAGTAGAAACCCTGGAAATGGCACATACAGTAAAAGGGATGCCTAACTTGACACTACCTGTTTTCAAACGTATAGGGAGTGTACTATGTGCATCCGACATAAGCAGCCCTGCAGCACCACCCTCAATACTGGCACTGACACAGCTTAAGTCACTCACACATACCAGTTGGGGGATCACATACCTACCAGTCACAGCCAGCAGGACAGTTGTAGACAAACGCAAACAAATGCTGTATCATACCCTTTGAAGAGGCCTATGGGTAACCTCCCCCCAGGCCTATGCAGACAGATAACAGCAGGTCAGGCAGTGTGATGTGGGTTGGGTAGGCTAGGAAGTCACAAACTAATATGCGTGTAATTGGAAGCTAAGGTCTGTAGTACATTGGTATGCTTCAAACCAGTACGATAGGCAACAGTACAGACTGAAATGGAGTACCTGACATAGCAGTGCAGGCCTAGAAAATGTGTATAAGTGTCAGGTGTACCCCTCATCCTATGTACACCCACAGTAACAATCAGGTGTGCCCCCGGGTAGAAGTATACAAATAATAGCTGTCCCCTCTGTATGTAGAAATGTTGATAAGTCTATGCAAATTGACTCATGGAAGCCCTGCAGGCACAGCGTGCTTCCTGTCGATGTACAACACAAAGGTGAGCCCTAAAGTAAAAACCAACTTGATTTTTCACACACATATAGTATATATGCCCATAGTGGGCATGCTCACACACACAAACAAATTTAGCAAATTTCAGTCAACATACTGAAAGGTCATACTGGGTATGCTCACACACAAATGAAGCAAATTTCAGACAACATACTGAATGGTCATACTGGCCATGCTGACACACTGAGGCAAGTACAGCAGTGGGCCACACATTCACCAGTCCTGCCTTGCACACACAGTGATATGAAAACATACCCATATAATATACTGGACCCCTGTCATAATCAAACTATGTAATACAAGTACTTAAGTTGTTCAAAGAAAGTTAAAATCCAAAGAAGATCAATAATCTCCGATCAGTATCCTCAAGAAACAATGAGCACTTCTAACATTATCCAAGCCAAGCTCTGCCAAAAATATTGCCAAAGATTCCATAGAGAACCATGAAGCTTTCTTTAGCTATGTCATAAATATCAATGTAAACTCATATATGTTCTGAGTTAGTGCAAAGTGTAAATGAATACATGTACATGACTGACATTGCCAACATCTTGTCAGACAGGTTCATGCATATTTAACGCCCCTCTCACTGACAAAAGGGCCCATTACCATACCTGGAGATTGTGAAAACCCAGAAAGCACATATACAATGGTTAAACAGCTCTATCCATACCTAAAAACATGGCATCTATGGGATGACATGGTGTCCCTGGCTGTGTCATATGTGAACTCCAAAACAAACAGACCCTGCACCTGAACATTCTGTTGAGACTCACCCTCTGTACAGGATATGAAACTGTTGAATGGGTTACAGCAACATTTGGCACACTCCACACGTGTTGTTGCACAACAGACCATGGGAACTATTGTCTTATAAGCCTAATAAGCCTGATCTGCAAGGCCATGGAGTCCATCATTATGGAACTCATACACAGAGCTATTGGGAGCCTAAAAACTCCGAACCCTACCCATTTTGGTTTGGTCAGGGGCAGATCATGGTCCCTAAACCTGCTAGACTGTTTTCAAGGCAGTTACCCAGGACATACATCAATGAAATGAGCTCCACATGGCCTACATTTATTTATTTATTTATTTCCAGTTTGATAACCGGGGAAGTCCACTGGGCTCGAAAGCCCATTTTCAGTGGAGGCCCGGGGAGAAAAGCTCCATGAGAATACATTGTAATAATACATTGTACACAAAAACACAAGCATACATTGAAGATAATACATTGCACACAAAAACACAGCAAAGAGACTGCAAATTAATACATTATATACAAAAACACTCAGAGTTCCAATAGCAAAGTATTTTGACAGTTTTTCAACAATGAAGTACAGTAGGCAGTATGAGAATTTTGTTTTTATGCTATTGTAATGTTAAGTGAAGTAGGAAATAAAAGGGAAATATAGAATGAGTTTGAATGCAAGAGCAGGAAAGCAAAGGAGAGGTGAAGGAGAAGGAGATAGTTTGAAGGAGAAGAGAGGTCAGGAGGAAGATAGCAGAAGAAGAGGTAAAGTAATGTTCATTTTATGAAGGAGTCCAGAAGAACATCATAAGGAAATAGGCAAAAAGATTCAAATGTGAGAATAGACCTTGAAAAGCCCTTTCCCAACATCCCACACACATGTATCCACAAAATCAACAACCTGTGCATAAACACGTATGTCATCTGATGGATTGCCAACTGGGGCACAGATAGATCCCACAAGGTAAGAATTGTGGTCTGCCTGTTGGACTATTAGCTGGTAACAACTGCTGTCCCCATGGCTCAGTCCGGGGACCCCTCCTCACTGGTGTATACTTTTCAGAAGTACAGTCAAACACATGAGGGCTATGGTTAGCAAAGTTTGTGGATGACTGCAAAAAGGTTGTCATAATCAATGTTTGGGACAACATAGACATCCTTAAAAAGGGTCTCAGTCCGACAGATGTGGTGTCAAAATTATGGCCTCGAGCTACAAGTACCACATAGGTGCCAACACCCTAAATATGGAGGTAATAATAAGGGATCTATCGACACATGTGGATAGTCATCTCTACTTTCACAAACACATTCACAAAGTGGTTAGAAAATCATGCTGTGTGTCCCCACTAATTGCCAAAGTCTTTGCATGTAGGTCAAAGGAGGTTTCCTCTACTCATCAGTCATCAGACCCATCATAGAGTACCACAACACACTTGCGATGTATCTGACTAGGCACCTTCCGCAGCTGGAAAGACCACTGAAGTACCTCAACAAGAGGATTACTGGCCTCAAACAGTTGCCCCATGCAACAAGACTGAAGTAACTCAATCTGTACTCTGTTGCATACCGTCTACTCTGGTGATCTCTGCCCAACATACAGGTTCATGTCCAATGCAGAACTGATGTACATGCTCTGTCCGAAGTAAACCGAAACTCACTGTGCCATATGCTCTAGGGATATAATCATCACAACAATAAACAGAACATGTTGGAGGGATACATTACTAACTCACAGACTTCCCTTGCTTTGTAACAGGCTCCCAATCTACATTAAGCTGAGTCCCTCACTGACACTCTTCCAGAGGAGCCTTGATGAATGTATGTAAAACTGAACTTTCACACCATGGATCACTTCATCAGCTCTACTACACAGAGGCATAGGGAACTAACCTCAGGTGTGGTGATAGCTGCACACTCTGGCCATACTAATATATGCCTTCAGGCAGATAGCCTATTACCTACCTATGTACCTATATATGTAGGGGGAACACAGTATAATAAGCCAAAGATGGATGGGCAGAGATGTGTCTAACTGGGTGACCATGACAAGGAGCCATCCAGGACTGTCCCATCCAGCGCACATCCCAATGGCACAAAAGACATGAGGTGCACATCTCACCCACTGCACATAATAGCCACCAGTATCTGTAAGCATTACAGAGTATGTGCTGCATGTGCCTGCTGTACAACATGACTGTACAATGAAGTACACATCTACGATCTGTAGACATGTACCTGTCACATAGGTTCATAGGTATGTAGTAGACTATCTTCATGAATGCATATATTAGCCTAGTTAAGTTGTGCAGCTTTCACCACCCCACTGGTTAATCTCCTAAGCCCTAGTTCTAATAGTTAGTACCCTAAGATCCTATCTAGTGGGGCTGCTGATGTGATCCTCGGCGTGAATTGTCTGTTTCCCATCCACTCATCAAGGTTCCTATTGAAGAGTGTCAGCGAGGGGCTCTGTCTTATGTACATTGGGACTCTGTTCCACAGTAAGACAAGTCTCTGGGATGGTACTCTATCCCACCAGCATGTTGTATTCATTGTTGTGATGAGGTTCATATCCCTGGAGTGTGTAGTGCGACTCAATTTTGTTTTCCTTAGATGGAGCATGTTCAACAGTTATGTGTTGGACATGGCTCTGTTAGGCAGAGTTTGCCTCTGAGTAGGTGGTACGAACAGAGAACAGATTTAGTTTTTCCAGTTGTGTTGCATAACACAAATGTTTGAGGCCAGTAAATCCTCTTGGTGAGGTACCTCTGTGGTCTCTCCAGCTGCTGGATATGCCTAGTCGAATATCTCCAAAATGGTGCATTGTTCTCAGTGATGGGTCTGATGACTTAAGAGTAGAGGGCCACCACTACCTCTTTTGTTCTTGATGCAAACCCTTTGTTGATTAGGAGGGCCACATAGGATTTCCTAACCACTTTGGCAACATGGTTGTCAAAGGAAAGATGACTATCTACTTGTGTCCCCAGATCCCTTATTACCTTATCAGTTTTTAGGGGGCAACACCTATGTGGTAGTTTCTGGGTACTTTTCTTTTTCCCAAAGGGGATTACTATGCATTCTTTCGCATTGAGCTTGAGGCCATGATTCTGACACCACACATCTGTCTCATAGAGTCCCTTCTGGAGAATATTTGTGTCATCCGGGGAATCTATTATGGCACACACTTTACAGTTCCCAGCAAACTTAGTCAACCACAACCCTCCTGTGTTGGCATGTACTTCTGAGAAGTATATACCAAACAGGAGGGGCCCCAGGACTGAACCCTGTGGGACACCAGCTGTTGCCAGTTTAGAGTCTGACATGTAGCCAGCAACTCTTAATTTGTGGGATCTATCTGTGAGCCAGTTTGCAATCCATCTTGTGATGTATGGATTTATGCCCAGGTTGGTGAGTTCATCTATGATATCTGACTGGGGAATGGTGTCAAAGGCCTTAGCGAGGTATAGGTAGGCTGTGTGGAGATCCTTTTAATCATCTGTAGCCTGGGTAACTGTCTCAAAGAAATCCACCCAGTTCAAGAGGAATGATCTGCCTTTGATGAAGCCAAACTGGGTGTGCTCAACTGTGTGAAGGTTCCCAATGTCTTTATTGTTGAGTTCCATTATGATTGGCTCCATTGCCTTGCAGATCAGACTTGTCAGGCTCATAGTGTGGGAATGCCAAGGGTCTGTTCTGGCCCCACCACTGTGGAGTGGGAAGAACGTTGCTGTGCAACATTCTATGGGTACATATCCTGTACAGAGGATGTAGAGAGAGGTGTATGTATCCTTGATGAATATGGATACATCCCCACCCTATGTGTTATGATCCAGGTTCTGATGCTGGAAGGTATGAAATTGAGTAGTATCCTGGTAATGCTGGTGTGCTCTCTGAAGCCTTGAACTAGTTTTCTGTTACTGCACAGATATCAATATTCTCCATACTGAGGAGTGCCTCGAGTGTGTGCATTTGGAGGCTGAGACTTCTGGCAATGAGTAGCTTTTAACTCACTTTGCTTTGTGGTTATTTGTGTTGGTTATGGGGGTTGGTTTGTCCTTTGAGCCTTGCCTAAAAAAGGTAATATGGGGATAGCAAGAGCCTTGGCCAGTATTCAGAAGCATAGGGGTGACAGGTGCAAACCATCTCTAGCGAAGCAACGAGGCTCGTCTATCATGTCATCCCAGGCAGACAGAGACTGGATCCCCTTTGAATGACACCAGAATCTCAGCCAATTGTTGAAGTTTATCATCTTTCTGTTATATTGCAGTATCATGTAGGTGAAAGTAAGATGCTACTCAAGGTCAGGGTTATACCAGCCTGGGCTACATGATCATAGAGCTAATATATATCTCTCTTGTCATGTTGTCCTGGGAGGTATGTCTCAGATCATTCACACTGACATGTACAAAGACCGCATCATATATGTACCTGTTCTGGAGTGATATAAGTGCTTGTGTTATGTGGTGGATCTTAGCACCTGACAGACAACTGACAGTAACATTCCCCTTGTCCAGCCTAGTGAGTGGAACATCTGTGTGCCTGACTATGGAGTCACCTATTACTAGTGTGTTGGGTATGTTATTTTGCCTTAGGGCCTGTTGTGAGGCACACTGCTTTGGTGTATTCTGGCGTGTGCTTGGAGGTGCATGTAGCTTGCTTGTCTGCTTAGGAGAACACTTTCTCTTTTTCAGATTAATATTTGTATTCTCCGAGTATGTTAATGTGTATTTATGTGTGTGTTTTGTTGGTGCTTATATTGTAGGTCTATATGAGACTGTTGTTGTTGTGCTTGTATGACCCTACTCCTCTTGACTGTATTTTCCAGCATTGGGTTGACAGAGCTGAGCTTAGCCTCCAGTTTGACCCTGTGTGTGCCAGCATGTGGTGCATCAACCCATATATGATATGGTTATGGCCTATGTATACAATACACTCACAATACACCTAGTATGATAAGCCTGCTGAGGTTAGCAAATGTGAAAAATAACTTTGGGGAAACGGTCAGCGAGTAATGTCTGTATTGCATCCTGTAACTCCATATTGCTTGCTAAAGTGTAAAAAAGTACTTAGTTTGGATTAAGAACCCCGCACTTGCCAACTGTGTATGTGTGTGTCTGTCTCTCCCTGGGGAGAGAGCAACCTTTTTGGAAACTACTCACACCCCTTAAAAGTGATATAGTCAACTTTGTCAAGTCTGATGATGTCACCATCCTACAAATACACCTGTGGGAAGGTGAAATCCCAGTAATGTGTATAGCGAGTCGTGTAAATGCGTACTGCTGTAGTATCATAATGTAGTGAGGTAGGAGTTTGAATCCCGCACTTGCCAACTGTGTGTGTGTGTGTGTGTGTGTGTGTGTGTCTCTGTCTGTCTCTCCCTGGGGAGAGAGCAACCTTTTTGGAGACTACCCACACCCCTTAAAAGTGATATACTCATCTTTGTCAAGTCTGATGTCACCATCCTACAAATACACCTGTGGGAAGGTGAAATCCTAGTAATGTGTATAGCGTGTCGTGTAAATGCATACTGTTGTAGTATCATAATGCAGTTAGGTAGGAGTATGAATCCTGCACTTGTCAACTGTGTGTGTGTGTGTCTATCTCTCCCTCGGAAGAGAGAGCAACCTTATTGGAGACTACTCACACACCTTAAAAGTGATTTACTCATCTTTCTCAAGTCTGATGATGTCACCATCCTACAAATACACCTGTTGGAAGGTGAAATCCCAGTAATGTGTATAGCATGTCATGTAAATGCGTACTGCTGTAGTATCATAATGTAGTTAGGTTGGAGTTTGAATCCCACACTTGCCAACTGTGTGTGTGTGTCTGTCTGTCTCTCCCTGGGGAGAGAGCAACCTTTTTGGAGACTACCCACACCCCTTAAAAAGTGATATACTTATCTTTGTCAAGTCTGATGATGTCACCATCCTACAAATACACCTGTGGGAAGGTGAAATTCCAGTAATGTGTATAGTGCATCATGTAAATGCATACTGCTGTAGTATCATTAGGTAGGAGTTTAAATCCCACACTTGCCAACTGTATGTCTGTGTCTGTCTTTCCCTGGGAGGAGAGAAGAACCTTTTTGCAGACTATTGACACCCCTTTAAAATGATTTACACATCTTTGTCAAGTCTGATGATGTCACCATCCTACAAATACACCTGTGGGAAGGTGAAATCCCAGTAATGTGTATAGCGTGTTGTATGAATGTGTACTGCTGTAGTATCATAATGTAGTTCGGTAGGAGTTTGAATCCCGCACTTGCTAACTGTGTGTGTGTTGCAGTTGTGTCCAGCTGTGTGTGTGTGTGTGTGTGTGTGTGTGTGTGTGTGACACCGTTGGTCATTGTGGAGTGGGTATTGATTTTTCTAGTGTATTACATATCACAATGACAACTGTATGCGCATAACACATGTAAGGTAGCTGTGGAGTAAAGCTATATACATACATGTGACCTCAATTTTTTCATAGGTGGGTACTAGCTTTCTCCATGAAAGCATCTGTTAGCCTTGCCAGAGCATGCTGGCGCTTTCCAGACCTTAGGTTACTTCTGTATGCTTGTGACAAGCTTAGCCACTGCAGTGATCCCTGGGCTACGTCTTCTGTTTCACATCCACTCATCACGGTTTCTATTGAAGAGTGTGAGTGAGGGTTTATGCTTGAGGTATATTTGAATCCTGTTCCAAAGCAAAGTCTGGCAAAGATGACTAATCATTATAGGTGTGCAACAACCTCTGTGATTATCAAAGGAGAGATGACTAAACACATGGCTCTATGTATATATTAGTACCTGTTCCACATTTTGGGGGCAACTACCTATGTGGCACTCTGGGGATACTTTGTTTTATAAAAGTGGATAACTATGCTTTCTTTGGCTTCTAGCTTTACAGCATGCTTTTGACACCAGGTATCTGTCTCTATGATACCCTTTTGGAGGATGTGTGTGTCATCTGGAGAATAAAGTATAGCCCATAGTATGCATTTTCATCATACGTAGGCAGACATATCCCTACTGTGTTTGCCTGTACCTAAGAAAACTATATGCCAAACAGGAGAGGTCCCAGGACTGACTGCAGGTGAATACCACTTGTTAGTAACCAAACAATGTAGAAAATTAGAAAAATAGAAAAAACACACCAAACAGCCAGTATATCGCAGCAAAAGTCTCCTTTATCTCCACAAGACCTGGTACCTCGGCATTTCGCCTTCAATGGGTCACAGTTCATTACATAACAGTAACAGTCTTTATACACATCAATTGCATCAATTATTCTATTAATCATACAATTAAATTCAAAAAATGGAGGGAAAATTTTAAAAAAACATATTATTATTTTTTTAAAAAATGCATATTTTATGAGATGATATCTCAATATTTTTACTGCAAAATTACTTAAAATTATTATGAAACTTTATATATGTATATATGTATATATAACAACACATATTTGTTAATAATTTATAATGTATTTCATAATATGATTTTCATAACATAATTTTTATAATATAATTTTTTACATATTGTGAAAAGTAATGTGAATATTACAATTATGTTCAATATATTCAATGATTAATTAATTCGTCAGATACCTAATTCTAAGTTTAAACCAAAAGGCCTTAATGTATTGAACTTCAATATCATCCTTGTTTCAAGTTCTAATAATTTGTCACAAATGTTGTCACCCCTAGTGCAATGAGGCTTGCCTAATATACTAAATTTTAAACAATCTGCTTTTCCCTCATGTGTCTCAAAGAAGTGCTTAGCAACTGGACTAGATAAATTTGAATTTTTAATGTCTCTTAAGTGTTCTAAGATTCTTACTCTTACCATTCTTTTTGTTTGCCCAATGTACCACATGTTATTGCAATTACACCCTAATAAGTAAACAACACCAATGGATCTGCAATTAAAATAATGCATAGGGTTATGATTAATATTGTTAATAGATCTAACATTAATAATTCTGTCACATATACTACAGGAATTGCATCTAAATGAACCCACATTGACAACATGGTCAGTTCTTTTTATGGAAAGATTATTATTTAATATTTCTTTTAAGTTCTTTCCCTTTTTATATGAAAAAGTGATTTTACGTGGAAAAAGCTCACCTATGAGCTCATCCTCACTAACCAAATACCAGAATCTTTTTATTAAAGAAACAAATATTTCAGAAAAAGCTGTGTATTTGGTTACAAAAAATATATTTTCCACATCACTATCTCTTTCAACCAACCCTGAAAATTGCTTATGAGACTTCCTAAAGCTTCCATGCTTGTTCATGACACCATTCATGTTATCCAATAGTAATTTTTTATCATAACCCCTTTTATATAATCTCAAAAATACCTCATTTAATTCATGATTTAGTTCAGATTCCATACTGGTATGCTGATGTATTCGTTTAAATTCACCATAGGGCAAAGCTTTTAATAAATGGGGAGGATGCATGCTCGTTGCATGCAAAAACATGTTTACTGAAGTATCCTTTCTATAGGGTCTAAATTCAATGATGTTATTATTTATAAGTAAGGTTAGGTCCAAAAAATTAATTTGATTTGATTTGATTTGACCTCATAAAAAAAGAGATTATGTTCATTAGCATTCAATGATTCAAAAATTCACAAAATTCATAAAATATGAACTTTTTCTCAAAAGTCCATGTATATCACAGCATACATAAGCAGCTCCATTGCTGTCCCTTTGTTTGTAAAAAATATTCACCATTGAATGCAAAATAATTATGGGTCAAACAAAATTCTAAAAGAGAAATCAAAAAGTTAGTCCTAGGACCTTCACCTAACATATTTAAAATTGCATCAAGTCCCCATCTAATGTTAATGTTTGTGTATAATGATTTAACATCAATAGTCACCCAATAGCAGTCACTATCCCACGTGACCTTATGTACTTCATTTATTAGCACTTGGGTGTTACTGTGGTGTGCACTAACCCTATTGATGTAAATTTTTAACTGAGAATCCAAGAAAACATTAACATTTTCCAAGAAAGACCCAATCCCCGATTATATTATAAAAATTATGTTATGAAAATCATATTATGAAATACATTATAAATTATTAACAAATATGTGTTGTTATATATACATATATACATATATAAAGTTTCATAATAATTTTAAGTAATTTTGCAGTAAAAATATTGAGATATCATCTCATAAAATATGCATTTTTTAAAAAAATAATAATATGTTTTTTTAAAATTTTCCCTCCATTTTTTGAATTTAATTGTATAATTAATAGAATAATTGATGCAATTGATGTGTATAAAGACTGTTACTGTTATGTAATGAACTGTGACCCATTGTACCAGGTCTTGTGGAGATAAAGGAGACTTTTGCTGTGATATACTGGCTGTTTGGAATACCACTTGTTACTGGCATAGAATTGTATATGGAGGTTGCAAATGTCACTGTGTGTCCTACATCTGTGCGTCAGTTGTCAATCCATCATCTAACAGTCGTTTATGGTCAGTCTTTTGAGGTTATGTATAATACCAGAATGTGGGATGGGTATGAATTGTTGGGTGAGATATAGCTTGGCTGTGTGGCTCTCCCCTCCCTCACCTATAGCCTTGTTAACTGGCTTGAAGTCTACTAGGTGTAAGAGCCATGATCTGGCCTTTAGAGAACCTAAGTGGGTATGGTCCAGTGTTTGCAGGTACATAATGTCTCTGTTAATGAGTTCCATAATGCTGTGCTCCATAGCTTTCCAGATAACATTTGTATGGCTTATAGGGTGAGAGTTTCCAGGATCTGTTGTAGCTCTACCCTTAATCAATTTATGTTAACATTTGCACTGGGTGTGACGAGGGTGGACAGGATTATCAATAAGTACATTAGAGGGTCAGCCCAGGTTTGAAGGTTAGTAGACCAAGCCAGATAGGCACGCATCAGAAGGAGCAGCTAGAGCAGCGGGTTCAGCTGCAGTCTTGAGACAACACGCCTGGATGCGCTTGTGCAATTTCATGGAACCCTTTAAGGCTTCCTTTCTTAATGCTCCCATTGAGGCCTCCTTGTTGTTTGGACCCAAAGTTAAAAGCACACTGGCCAGATGTGAACAGGACGGTAAGACCCTTTCTGCCATAGGTGTCCACTATTCTTCCCCTCAACGTGCTTTCTCCCAAAACCTAAAGAGTGGAAAGATATGGTTCAAGAAATCTCAGGGTCCTTTCCGTGACACACAGGCCGAGATCTCCTCTAGAGGAAGAGGGGGAACTCACAGGGAAGACGCTCCTTTCGGGGCAGAGGGGCTCCATGTAACCAGGGTTCCAGGGATTCTTTCCCTGGCCAATCCAACCAGCGCTCCTGAAGAGTGGCCCAACTCCTTTCCTCTGGAGGTAGTTGGGGACATTTCTCCTTGTACCCTTCTGCCTAGCTAACCACCACCATCGATTCTTGGGTACAAAGGATTATAACCAGAGGTTATCATATCCCGTACGATATTTCTCCTGTCCCTTCAAAAAACCTTCCCGACGTTCCACCCAGTCAAAGGGAAGAAGCAGCACTAGAGATAGAAAAGCTGCTAAGAAAGAGAGTCATCCAAATAGTCCCTCCAGACCAGATAAGATCCGGATTCTATTCAAGACTATTTTTGGTGCCAAAGAAAACTGGGGACTGGAGACCAATTTTGGATCTCAGTGTATTGAACAAGTTTGTGAGAGTACAAAAATTCCAGATAGTCACAATACAGTCTATCCTCCCACTTTCCGAAAAAAGACAATTGGATGTGCTCAATAGATCTTCAAAATGCGTACTACCACATAAAAGTGGGCAGGCCATCAAGAAGATTTCTGCGCTTCCATGAGGAAGCCAGTCACTACCAGTTCAGAGTACTGCCCTTCGGACTCTCTACAGCCTCCAGAGTGTTCACAAAGTGCATGGCAGTTGTCACAGCTCACTTGTGACTTCAAGAATTCCAGGTGTTTCCATACCTAGACGACTGGCTCATTTCCGCCCCCACCAGACATCTACTGGAAGAAGTCCTGGTATACTCTCTCCTCGCTGCACAAAGGCTAGGCATAACCATAAACTGGCAAAAATCCTATCTCACCCCATCTCAGTCGACAGAATTCATAGGGGTTATCTTGGACACGAAGAACTGCAGAGCTGCTATTCCAGAGCACAGAATTTTAAGGATAAAGCAACAACTGATTCCAATCCTTTCAAGGGAGAAATCTACAGCTCACTAGGTTCTACAGCTGTTGGGTTCCATGGCAGCCTCCATCACCATTGTCCCCCTGGCCAGGTTTCACATGAGGCTTCTACAATGTCTACTGCTCACCCAATGGTATCCCTTTCAGCATCCTCTTTCAGCCATGATTCGAGTAACCCACAGGTGCAAACAGGATTTAAATTGGATGACACACAATCTGTCACAATGGTCTCGCCCCTTCTCCCCCCAACAACCCAAGGCCACAGTGACCACAGATGCCTCCCTGATGGGGTGCGGGGGGCTATGTCAGGGACAGACAGTCCAAGGCACTTGGTCCAAACTGGAGGTCCATCTGCATACAAATGTTCTAGAGCTGAGGGCAGTGCTTCTGGTGTTGCAAGCATTCTATCCCCTGCTGCCATCTGGGACAACTGTGATTCAACCAGACAACATGGCAGTGGTCTGGTACATCAACAAGCAAGGTGGAACCAAATCTTACCCCCTTTGTCGAGAGACCATGAGGATATGGCAATGGGTGATGGCTACCAACCGTTTTCTTCTAGCAATGCACATTCCTGGGAGTTCCAACGTGATAGCAGACAGACTCAGCAGGTGCATTCTTCAAACTCACGAGTGGTCCCTGAATCCCTTGATAGCGGCAGTGATCTTCCACTGCTGGGGACATCCTTGCTGCAACCTCTTTGCACCCCCAACCAACTACAAATGCAGCAACTACTTCGCCCTGATTCCCCCTCCGGGACAGTCACCCAGGGACACTCTAGTCCATGATTGGCCCTCGGGTCTTCTTTACACATTCCCACTCTTTCCCCAGTTTCTGAAGAAAGCCCGTAGGTTGAAGAGCAAGGTGATCCTCATAGCACCATATTGGCCTCGACAGATTTGGTTCCTCTTTCTTTGGCCCCACCTACTAGATCGACCATGGATTCTCCATCCAACCCTGGAGTTGATCTCACATCCACAGAACCTGATCTATCCCAACTTGAACAACCTGAAGCTCATGGCTTGGCTACTCCAATTCCCTTGATTGCCAGGCAGAATGATCTTTCTTTACCAGTATGTGACATTCTCATTGCATCTCATAAGTCTTCCACTAGAATTACTTCTCTGAGCAAGTGGAAAAGATTTACCTGTCGGCTGAACGATAAACAAGTAGATCCCTTCTCAGCACCAGTGTCGATAATACTAGACTATCTGGCCGACCTTTTTCAATCAGGTCTATCGGCCTCTACCATTAGAGTTCATTTGGCTGCAATCTCTAATTTTCATGAGGGTGTCCAAGATTCCTCTCTTATGTCCCACAAATTGTGCAAGACCTTCATAAAAGGTGTGAATAATCTGAAGCCTCCTTTTAGGGAACCTATTCAACCATGGGATTTATCATTAGTTCTACAGGCTCTGACAATGCCACCTTTCAAACCAGCCTCTTCTTGCGACCTCAAGCATTTGTCATGGAAAACCTTGTTTTTGGTCACCATTACTTCTGCTAGATGTATTTCTGAGCTTCAAGCTTTATGTATCAAGAGTCCATACTTGATTTTTCATAGAGATAGAGTGTCTCTGAGAAATAATCCATCATTTCTGCCAAAAGTGATCTTTGAAATGCCAGTTTTCTTTCCCAACCATTCAAACAGAGGAGAGTATTGCCTACATACCCTAGATATCCACAGGCAAATCCATTTTTACTTAAACAGGACTAGGTCCTTTTGAAAACCTGACCAGTTACTTTTGGCCTTTTCTGGACCTATATTAGGATCTGCTGTTGCTAAGGTCACATTAGTTAGATGGTTGAAGGACTGTGTGACCTTCATCTATACACAATGCAATATCTTGTTGCCTACTACCATGAAACCTCATTCAATAAGGCTGGTGGCAACTTCTGCTGCCTTTCATGCCAGATCTTCTTTACATGACATCTGTGCAACTGCAACTTGGGCTGCACTTCATACCTTCATCAATCATTATAAATTGGATTTGGCCTCCAGGGGAAGAGCATCTTTCGGTTCTATGGTGCTCAGGAATGTCCTTCCATGACAGCCTCCCAGGAATAGAGGTAGCTGGGGACTCTGTCCCATGTGTAAGGAATGAACGAGGATTAACAATATCAGATAAAGAAGTTATGTCTTACCATAACATTCCATCTGTATGGCTGATCCTAGTTCAGTCATTACGACCCTCCCTCCTTCCCCCTCCTGTGGTTTCTAATGGATCTCACCATCTGGTTCTCTTAGGTTATTTGACCAGAGGTAGCCTCTACCTTCTGTGGTTGCAAACTCAATCTGAGGTAACAGGGAGAGGGGGATTGTGGGTAAGAGTTTAGCTTGAGAGTTTGAAGCTGACACAAGCTTGGAATATGGCCGGCTTGGTTCCGAGGTCGGAACTGATACCCATGCGTAATGACTGAATGAGGATCAACAATACAGATGGAACATTATGGTAAGACATAACTTCTTTTTCCTGCTAGAATGGCTGCTTCTCTTATCACAGTCATGTAATGTAATCCCACAACTGTTGGTCAACATCCACAGAACAAGTTGTGTGGTATGGTATTCCTAATTTTCCTTTACATTCACTCATTCTGATGCATGATATAATTACTTAAGCACCAACTTAATGTATATCTACCGTGGCTTAGTGGTACTTCATATTGTGTAGTGTGTGCAAGGTCCGGGGTTTGAGACTTACAGAGGTGTTTTATTTTGTTACTGAGCAGAACAAGGACCCTCACATACAGAGTGACTAAGGCACTTTTAAGCAGTTGTGAGTGGGTTTGCGTGGGTTTGCGCAATGCCTCGCATTGCTTAGCCAAGTGCAAACAAGCACAAACCCGCTCACTACTGCTTAATAGTGCTTACTCCCGCTCTCCCCCACGCTAATTTCTTTGAAAGAAAAGAAAAATGGGGAAATAGGAAAGTGGTGAAAAAGAGGCACAAAGAGGGAAAGACAGTATGGAAAATAGCTCGGGATGTGCAGGACGGGTGTAGGGAAGGTCCATAGCTGCCCATTTCTTCAACAGCAACAGCTGTGCATATGCAATAAATTTGGAGGTAGATATGAACCCTTCAACCCTGAGAGAGGGGTGAGGACAACAAAGTATGTTGTAATGCCAATTAAACATTTCATGTGTCCAGTGGACACGTGTGCAAAATGGGCAGCTATGTATGGGGCATAATTTTTTTTTTTTGGGAACAGATTTCCCTTTTTTTTTCAGGTGAGAGTAGAATGCGGGGTAGGGGAAGTAGGTATATTTGGGGAGGTAGGTTGGGGTGGTAAACAGACAAGACAAACAAGATGCATACAGGGGCGGTATATGACGTGGTGGGTGAACACCTTTGACGGGGAGGGATGTTTGGAAATCGCAAGCCCATGAGCCCCCAGATGGAAACAGTGGGACTGAGGTCCCCACCCATGGGCAGTCACCACTGCACCTTCACAGCCCAGAAGGTGGCTGTGTAGGAGGGGAAGGCTGACCCGTGAGTTGCGCCACTCGGGCCTCAAGCTGACATAGAGGTTCTGCAACAGAACGTTCAATCTCTCCATGCACCACAGGCCGGACCGTACAATAGGTGCCTCTCCACCCATGCTTGCACGGGGGGGCGAGCCCCATACCCTGCAGTGCTTCCACCTGAAGGTGGCACAGGGCCAATGGAGGAGGAGGTCCCAGGCTGGGCAATGGATCTGCTGGTGCCAGGTGCCATGGCCAGCTGAGGTGGGACAGGTGGGTCCGCTGGGACCAGCCTTCCCATACGAACTATGTTTTGGAGAGTTTAATAAAGATATGGGTTAGTAACAGTCAACAGCATTCCCAATTAGTTATAACAGCATGCAGAAGTATTCCCATTAACCCAACACACCAGATTTTTAACAGTTGAAAAGCAAGCATAACACATGCATATATAGAACAATAGTGGACATTACAACAGCATGCAGGTTTAATTGATGGCAACAGGCCACCAGTATTGTGGTATTTTAACAGGGCACATGCATAGAAATAAATGCAAATATTTATAAACCAGTAGGACATATGTCCCAACAAATGTTTTGAGATTAGACATACCGACTGAGGTGTGGAATTACATTTTGTATGCACATACAGTAGGGTGGAAAAAGCTCAATTAGCAACTTATATATCCTTCTAGTTTTCACTACATTCCTATTAACTGCAGTTATATGTCCCTTACATGTATTATTACACTACCCAATGTCCTTATATTGTGCAACTGGATTTTGCTAGATCATTATATACATGAGTTGTATCTTACATACAAACTGTCCAAGATGCAGATGTTACTGCAACATATTTTGAGAATTGCTCACACACACTACTGCTAAGATGGTACACTGACAGCTCTACTTTCATACAATTATCTACATTTGTTCAAGTGAAAGTATCAGTTATACGTTAACAACTCCCTACATTTCTGACAGCACACTGACATTTCTGGAGAACACAATACCAAGCTACTCATGTGCCAGATTAACCTGTACATGCTGGGCATGAACCAACAGTTGAGGGCTGTAAATATGCATAAAAGCTACTGGCACTCCCTTCTTCCCAGTTATATGGACTTACCTTCATGGGCTTGCAGATTTATAGCCCAGTCACCTGCAGCTGTGAAGTAAATGCAGTGATATTGAGACATACCTATCCATAGTATAGACAAGTATGGCAATTCTTAACTACTTAATACAATGGTTACTTACTCAGTACTGGAGCATTAGGCATCCTACGGGATTCCTGGATCTACTGGTCCAGTTCATCCCCCCTACACCACCTCAGGTCAGAATAATGGTGCCTGACCTGCTCACCAGTCCGAGGAATACCAGTGGCACTGGTGAGATCATGGGCAAGACTGTTCCAGGCCTCCGTTTTATGTTGAATATCCTGGTACTGGCCCTGCAGGAGTCTTTGCTCATGTTTGTGGATGAGGAGCCAAACCATAATTTTGGACTCCTGGATGCCCCAGCATTGCGCTCTAAACCAAGTGCTCTCACCTACACCAGCCATGCTGAATGCAGAAGGAAGCTACAACCAGTTATAGCAATATTCCCGCCTGTGGAGATTAAATATGCCTCATTTCCCGCACTTATTTGTGATTGGCCAGTTTTGAAAAAGCTCAGCTGTGCTCTGCTTAGCTGATTTTGGCAATGTTTAAAACCCCTTTGATAGATATGTATCTGTTGAAAGTGCATGTTTGTGAAATGCTATCATGGCTTAGTGGTTAAGTACTGTGACTATAGTGCACAGTATCCTGAGTTCAAGCCCTGTCACTGCTTTTTATTTTCCTGCTGGGCAGAACTGACTGGTTAAGGAACAGTAAAACAGGTGTGAGCGTGTTTACCCGACTTTGCACGACTTTGCCCAACGTTGCGCTGGTTAGCATGGAGTTGCACGAAGGTAATCAGCAGTAACGTGCGGTGAACCTGTGTTACTCCTCCTTAGCATTGCGCAGCTACACGCAAATGTATTTAAATATGCTCAATACTGGTAACGTGGTTAGCAGTGCTTTATATTGCTGAAAATAAGGTACTCATGCCTCAGAATGCATAAACATTTCACCTTCATATATATAATTCATGCACTACTAAATTTAACATTTAAATGCTTCTTACAAAATTTATACATAAAAAAATGTTAGGAAATATTTTTGTATATAGATTTCCCACAGAAAATGGAACGTGCAGTAGTGGGACTCGAACCAGTAATGCCTCCTCTTTGTGTGAAAGCTCTAACCACTACGCGGTTGCTTTGTTGCTTAATTTGCATATATTTTCTTGTTATCCTCTTCTGGTGTCTAAGCTGCTGTAACTGTAGCTAAGCAATGGGCAAACCCGGGCATACCCACGCAGCTATATCGGAAGACAAAAAAAAAATATTTTTATTTTTTTATTCTGTTAGTTGTTGAACATATGGGGGAATGTAGTGTTACATTGTACACATATGAGCGGACTCGCTCATTTAAATGTGAAGTTGCTGCGTTTCTTCGTTGCAGGGGCGTGGATATTTGGACTGCTCGGCAGTCAGACACGTCCCCAAAACTCATCCACGATCCGTTTAAGCTTTAGAGTTGAGGCAGTGCGCCCTCATTAATATGCACGGCGTGCTTCCGTCATAATCTTACACTGGCGCTTCCGTGCAAGACTAATCTAGTCTTACACAGAAGATTAGTAAATCCGGGAGTATGTATTTTTTGTTTTATTCTGACTATTAAACATTTTCCTCTGATAACTATAAAGTATATGCTCGAGCTTTTAAAGGAAATTATCAGTTTTATACTTTGAGTGCTTACCAATAAAGTAATGTTTTGGTCAGGTATACTAAAAATGTTTTTTTGAAATAAATTAAAATTAATAAATGTTAACAAAACTAAGATCTGTACTAGCCATGGAATGAAAATCATTCCTAATCTGATGGATACAACTAAGTCCATCAGATTATCACTCATACCTTGACAATCCAAAACATCTGGGCTCCATAAATTGAATTATCAAATGGAGAATATTTGTAATAGGAATAAGCAATATTTCTATTATTTTTAACAGATATAGTACTATTGTAGATTAGACAGAATTCTAATATATAAATGTCTACTTATTGTATAAGCAATTAATATTTACATGAAAGATAGATGACAAGCAATTTAATCATATTAAAGTAGGATGTATCATATATAAAACCTCAGTAAAAGATTATAGCACACAGTTATTTAACATATCCCCCCTTACTGATGAAGTCTCTCAAAATGTATTACTTAATATAAATAGATGGTAATAATATTTATACATAATGCTTATAATACAATGTATTTTACTGGATATATCAGAAGTTATATTTCATTGTTTGCCGGCATTTAAGTAATCACTTTGTTGCTAACTTACTTAAAACATCATTTGTTTATCTGAACATTGATGAAAGTTAGTGCATTTTAATTATCAGTGCATCCCTCTCCCCCTCCCATTTCCTACACATAAGGATTTTCATATCTGTCATTTCTTATTATAAAATTAGTGAAATTATAGGTTAAAAACAACAAATTCACTTACTGTAATTAATGATTACAAGTTCACTTTCCATATTCATAAATTGCCATTTTATGGCATATACTGAACGTTTTTAGATTTAAATGGCAACATTCTATTTTGTATAATCAGCAAAAGTTAAACTGAGTGCTTATTGTCAATTTAATACTATTTATTCAGAATGTGATTGTTACATTATGTGACATTCCTTGTTCAGGCTTCTACTGTTTCCCTTGAACAACTTTGTCAGTTTGATATCATGCCCTTGGTACTAGCTTAAATATTATGTATGGTCAAGATGGGTTACAAAACCACAATTCAAGTTAAAGCAATTATATGACTTGTTATGCATATTTACTAATATAAGAAAATCTTCATGCTTCCCCTTGATGTTCAATATAGTGTATGTCATTTATGACAACTTAAGACAGTATAGTATTATACACAAGCCCATGTTATTAAACTGTCTATTGCCAATTTAATGCTATTTGTTCAAAATATGATTACTTTCTGTGACATTTCAAGTTCAGGCTTCTGTTGTTTCTCTTGAACAACTTTGTCAGTTTGATGTCATGTATAAAACATTAGTTACCTTGGTAACCGCTTAAGCATTATATATGGTCAAGATGGGTTATAAAAACTACAATTCAAGTTAAAGCAATTACATGACTTGTTATGCGCATTTACTTATATGAGAAAATCATTATGCTTCCCCTTGATGTTCAATGTAGTGTATGTCATTTATGGCAACTTAAGACAGTAGTGTTATTATACACAAGCCCATGTTATTAAATCCTGTCTTTAATATCTAAATTCAGCAGACTGCTTCATCTTATATGATGATTATATATTTTATGTATAGTTATGTAATGTATGATTTTAGTAACTCTAGTGTGTGTGTGTGTGTGTGTGTGTGTGTGTGTGTGTATGTGTGTGTATGTGTGTGTGGGGGGATTTTTTTTTTCTTTGGCTGTTGCTTAGTTATTTGAGAGACCACAAGCTGTAATGTTTATTCTTATTATTAACACCTTTTAAGCATGTTTATACAGTCCATAGACTTTAAATTATGAGACCCTTCTAGTTTCTTACTTGTTACAAGTATATTTCCATCCTTACATGCACACATATCAGTACTTCAAGCATGGGCAACAGTGCTCATCCAGTTTTGACAGAATACCATTCACTAGTTCATATGGTGTGTTTCCAGGCTGTTCTTAAAATATCCAAACCAATATTTGTCCTGTTCCATTTTACCAGCCTGTTCCATGCAGTGGCCACTCTGCCAGTGAACAACTCAACACACCTTCCATTCCCACAGAAGGAAATCTGATGACTCTCTAGCACTTCCCAGCAACCCCAAACACCCCTAGAACCAGCTATCCCCATATGCCCAACATGTTCAAGCAAGCTTACCTCCCAGACCACTGCAAAGGGTACTGCACAACACCAAGTGCTCTTAAGTCTTTCACAATAACTCAGACTTCCACTCTTATGTAAGTCCTTAATGTGTTTGGACCAAATACATTTTTAAATATAAAATTGCACTTATTTTATCAAGATCATGTTAATGAGCTAAACGAAGTGTTGGGAGACCATCAACACGTGTACATGTGGTTTAAAACAGCCCTTTTACTATATATACATTTTTTTAAAACCAAAAACTTCATTGCCGAGAATCATCTCGGAGGCTCCTCAAAGCCATTAAGCATTATTGTCACTTTGTCTCCATTACCATAGCAACCTGGGAGTGTCTGTTTCTGTTATTGTGTCTGTGTACTGCATACCAGAGGCTTGTGATACTCCTGAAGCAAAGTTTTACTTCACTGCAACTTCAAGCCTAAATTCCCTCCCTTTCAGTGAGGCAGCAGCCAGGAAAAGAACAGAGCAAACAGATAAAAAAAAACCTCCCAACAAGCCACCACAAGAGAACACATTCTTCCAGCCTTCCCACCTCTCACTCAGAAGATGTATAAACAAACTATTCTCTGCCAAAATATCCCAAATTACAGTTTTATCCACCCCCTTCCCCTGGATCCAGGCTAAAATACCAAATGTCTCTTCCTAATACACAAGCATCAGTAAACCTCAATCACAAGCTGCAACCCACAGCTTCTTGGAGATGAAAATGGAAACATACAACAGCTGCCAGACACAGCTGCATCTACACACACCATGTCAGATGTAATCAAACAGCACTCGAAGCTATGATACCTGACATAATTGATACTATGTTTAGACAGAATAATAATGACATTTGTACTAGCTGCCAGACACAGCTGTATCCACTCACACCATATCAAGATTGATAAAACAGCACTCATAGCTGTGATACCTGCCATAATTAATATTAACTATATTTAGACAGAATAATGATGACATTTTTTACTAAGAGCTTGTTACTATTATTTAACTAGGATATGCATGACATTTCTAAATCATACTTTAACTGAACAAGGCATTAGTCTCCATGATAGCATTTTTTTTCAAAACACTCTACTGTTACTGCTATTACATATTATGTTAATTTGTTACATTTCAGTCTGAACTCTGATTGGTACCTTGTTGAATTAGTTAATTACTTAAATTATTATAAGTAAAATCAATGAAAAATGGACAAGATAAGTATTCACTGAGTTCAAGTAGGGGAATAGAAACTTTTATGTTTGTATTATATGTTGCCTTGTTTGGCTTATATATAATGTAAATAGTAAAAACTCCAAAAGCAAGGTGCAGAAATGGAGATGATGTACAATCCACTATAAAGCTTTATTCAACCACCAAATCCACAAACAGTAGGAAACAGAATGAAAAACGAACACTTGAAAATACATAAACGCCTTAGATATTCCACCATGCGTTTTCATCTCATACATAGACTTCATGAGATGACCAGCTTGCGATAGTGTCCTCCAATACCTTCTTCTTTACAGACTCCTGAAAAAGACTCACAAATAATTTTACTCTCAGGTGATATTCTTAACCTTAAGATTGTCCCTGTCTTTTCTTCCAATCAGCTCCCTTGATAACTTTCTCAGGTGTTTTGCAGGAGTCTGTAAAGAAGAAGGTATTGGAGGACACTATCGCAAGCTGGTCATCTGATGAAGTCTATGTATGAGACGAAAACACATGGTGGAATATCTAAGGCGTTTATGTATTTTCAAGTGTTCATTTTTCGTTCTGTTTCGTATTGTTTGTGGATTTGGTGGTCGGATAAAGCTTTATAGTGGATTGTACATAATCTCTGTTTCTGCACCTTGCTTTTGGAGTTTTTGGTCATTTTGGGCAGTTTACACTACTTTATTTTTGGTTAATGTAAATAGTAACCCATTTTGGCCTACCTTTGTGAAGAATTATTGGACTCTAAACATTCTGAATAAATCATTACTGTTTCTCAGTTGTTTAAGAAACCCTCCTTTTCTTTAAATAAAAACAGATAAGTGATGTAGCATATCACTTGATACTTTGAGAGATGTAGTTGTAATAGTTATTTTTTTGGACAGCTATCTTGGAATCAGTTTTTTGTTTCTTCTTTCTAGCATCAGTCCAAGGATTTGTTTCTTTTAAGAGTAGGGGCCATCCCTTCCACTTCTTCTGGAATAGACACTATGTTGTTTTTGATGAATATAATAGCTTCTTTTAAGTCATTAAAGGTTCCCATCTCATTGGCAAAATGTATTCGTATCTTGGCTAGAAAGGCCAGCTGTGCTTTAATGTTGTTTTGTTTCAACAGTTTTATTATTGGCCAGACCTTTTTTCTTTGTTCTAGTATTCTGGAAGAATAATCATTGTCAAACCTTATCAGGCTTTGATTGTATTTTAAGGGTGATTTTCTCCAAGCAGATTTTAATATTAGTTCCTTGTCCAGAAATGAAAAAAAATTATAACTATGGCTCTAGGTGGAGTATTTGTTGAATTAGAAGTAGGTTTCCTCAGTGCTCTATGCACCCTTTCAATTCCAAATAAAAGTCCCTCTTTCAGGTCTAAAAATTCAGGAATCCAGGTTAAGAATAAAATAATGTCTTCTCCTTCAGTGTTTTTAGGTGGACCAAAGATCCTTATGTTTCTTCTTTCTCTGTTTTCTAAGTCATCTATTTTGTTAAGCAGCCATGCATTCTGTTTAAGAAGAAATTCATTTTGGAATTCTTCCTGAGTCTCCCCTTCAACGTCATTTAGAGAAGTCTATATTTGTTATATTTGTATGGTGTTGCTGTAATAGTTCCTTAAGAGTATCAGTCTGTTTTGAGAATTTAATTTGACGTTTAAGTCATTTTTAAAGCGATCCATCTTCAAAGATAGTTCCTGTAAGGTAGATGTCATCAATTGCAGTTCTTTTTTCAAAGCAGCATCTGTATGAGAATTCCTTGAGTTGTTCATATTCAGTGACTCAATATATCTCCAAGTTACCTGACAGGAAAATTTTTGTACATCTTCACCAAAATTGATATTTATGTAGTTTAGTAGTTTATCTATAGATTTCTGACATTTTAAACTTGAAAATAATAACATTTTCCTATATTATTATACTAGTTTATGGAGCTCTCAAAATTCACTGCTCTCAGTTGGCCATCTAGGATCTGTCCCCAATTTAACATATTCTTAAAAAGTGTAAAATATTTATTATGAAATTGCAGTTTATGTACACAGAAGTAGTAGCAACAATGTTATTGGTTGTGTTATGGTGGTGTTAAGCAGCTTGTATGAACTTTTCATCAAGTCTACTTTATTCCATGTTGGAGGTTAAAACTGTTTTTAATTCTGAATTTTTCATATCATCCTTATTGTGTTTGTCTATAACAGTTGTCCTTTTCTTAACATAATGTTTAATGCACTAAATCATTTCATAGTAGTTTTTATACCTATTGTTCCAATAGATGCCAACATATACAGTAAATACCTTTCATTAAATATAAATGGGTTAAATAACCCTTTAAAGAGGGGTAGTTTAAATAAATATTTAACTCTACATAAAACAGACATTTTTTTCTACAAGAAACTAATTTACTGAGTAAAATTTAAATAGATTGTTGTTAAAAGATTACAAAATTTTAATTGGCTCTCAGTTTAGTTAAAAAAGAAGAGGTGTTCTTACTCTTTGGAAAACAAAATGTCAGGTCTACCTAAAACAGCGGATTCCTATTCTGACAAGAATGGTATGCTGGGATTTGTGGTAATAGAAACTGACAAAAATACTATACCCTTATAAATACCTACTGGGTCCCTGGGATTGGTTCTAAAACAGAATTACTTAGATATTCTAACACTATACTGTAAAGGAGCAATGTTGATAGCTGGTGATGTTAACTGCATCCTATCAGACAGATATTACAAATGTTAAACCAATCAGGCTACCTTTAGTAGCAATACATTTCAATCATTATATTAATACAATATATATTTATTTTACATGTGTTAACTGGCAAAGTCCAACTGGACATATGTTCTTTTTCAGAGGAGGCCCGAGGACAAAAGCTCCATGTACAGAGTAAAATATTACACTTGACAGTTGAGATACAGTTGGATTACATGCAATCATATACAACATCCATACATTTTTGTCTATTAATAATGCTGTTGAAACATAATACTTTACAAAGAAAGAGTTTAAACATCAAACATTTCAGAGTAGTTGGGTTATATATAATTATAATATTGCAGGTAGGATAAAATATGTGTTAATGATAGTGTGGACAAGAAGACTTCTGAGTAGAGGGGAGAGGGGATAGGTATATTTAGGTAAGTAATGAGTTGGGGTTGGTAGAGAGTAGTAGGGGCAAAGTTCTAAAGTTAGGGTAAGCAGAAAAGTTGCAGACATGTGGAGGATGAACAGTAATGCTAAGGGTGTAAGTAGTGTTAGTATGGGAAGGTGGGCTGTGTAGGAAGTCAGTTGGATTAAGGAAAGGAAAGGAAGAGGACACTTAGTGGGAGAAGCAGAGAGATGTGACAGGGGAAGTGTTACTGGAGTAGTAGAGCAAAGAAAAGGTGAAGTAGTGGGTGGGTAGAGTGAATAGAGAGAGAGAGAGATGTGTGCTAGGCTGAAAGTACTGACAGATTAGTCAGGGTTGTCACAGTTACATAGCCAAAGATGTTGCAGATGGGATTTTATGGCTTTTTTGAAGAGGTGAGGGTAGTTATTGCTGTGATGTTGGGGCGACACTGTTCCACTGCTTGGCAACAGAGTTGCTGTAGAGGGATGTGCCTGTGGAGTTATTGACTTTGGTTACTTCTTGTAGGAGTTTCTGATTTGATCTCAGAACTCTAGTTTTGGTGCTTGGGTGAAGTAGGTTTTGTAGAGTGGGGATTTTGTCAGGGGAATGAATAAGTTTGTGGGTTGTTAAAAGTTGGTTATAAAGAATAAGATTTGGAAGTTCCAGCCAACCACGAATTTTTAGAGGTGTGCAGGGATGGGTTCGATGGGACATATTTTTTGCAAATTTGGCAATTTTATTAGAGCAAGTTTGAAGAATTAACAGGCCTGATTTTCTGAGATAGGTGAATATTGGTGATGTGGAAATGAGATGGGTACATGCAATGGTGGCTCGGGTGGAGTCAGTTAGGAACTGTTTATTTCTGTATAGAATGGCAAGTTTTTTATGTACTTTCTTTACGGTGGTGGATATATGTATGTCAAATATCAATGGGCTGTCTATGATAACCCCTAGTAGGTTTGTATGTGTAACTGGTTATATGATTGTGTTGTTACTGGAGGTAATGTGAAAAATTATTATGGGAGGAGTGTTATGTGGATGGAAAGATAATAAGCTAAGTCTTGTTGGGGTTTAATATTAGTTGTGAATCTGAGAGCCAGTGCTCAACAGCAAAAAAAGATGATTGCGTTTGGTGATGAAGGGTCGCGGGGGAGAGGCACAGATGAGTGTGGAATCATCTGCATATTGTATGATGAAGCCATGGAGTGTGGCTGTGTGTAGTTTGTTGGTAAAGATAGAAAGTAGCAGTGACCCAAGAATGGAACCTTGTGAGACCCCTAGTGAGACTGGCAGTAATGAGGAGAGTTCCTATTAGTAGTGGCCCAAGAATGGAACCTTGTGGGACCCCTAGTGAGACTGGCAGTAATGAGGAGAGTTCCTGTTAGCAGTGGCCCAAGAATGGAACCTTGTGGGACCCCTAGTGAGACTGACAATAATGAGGAGAGTTCCTGTTAGCTGTGGCCCAAGAATGAAATCTTGTGGGACCCCTAGTGAGACTGGCAGTAATGAGGAGGAGAGTTCCTGTTAGTAGTGGCCCAAGAATGGAACCCTGTGGGACCCCTAGTGAGACTGGCAGTAATGAGGAGAGTTCCTGTTAGTAGTGGCCCAAGAATGGAACCTTGTGGGACTCCTAGTGAGACTGGCAGTAATGAGGAGAGTTATTGTTGCCATCTGACTGCCTGTTGTCTGTCTGTTGGATAACTTCTGAATCAGGAACCGGTGGTTGGGCTCAAATTTAAATTGGGTTAATGTGTTTGTTGTGATTTACCATATCAAAGGCCTTGGAGAGGTCTAAGAATATGGCTGAGACATAGTTACCATTTTTTCTGGGTTTGCTGACTGTGTGTGAAGGACATTAAGAGCTGTAGTGGTGCTATGTGAAGGTTTAAAGCTGTGTTGTGTTTTAGTAGATTATGAGAGTTTAGGAAAGTCATGATGTGTGTGTGTACACATCTTTCAAGGATTTTGGATAACAGAGAGAGTATGGTGATTGGTTGATAGTTCTTTGGAGTTACCTCCTTTGTGGAGTGGGGTGATGTAGGCAATTTTCCAGAGGTGGAGAAATAAGCTTTCAGTTATAGAGTGATTAATGAGCATTGTTATAGGATATGCAATAGCATTAGCAGCAAGCTAAGAATTCAGCTGGTAGACTGTCTGCAGAGAAGGTTGTAGGTTTAAGTTTAGTAAGCATTTTATTTATAGTGGATACTGGGACAGGTTGCAGTGAGAAGCCCAGATCAGTAGTATTGAGGATGGGTGGTTTGATGGTAGTTGGGGTGTATATGATTTAGCTAGGGTTAGAATGGAGTCTGTGAAGAATTTGTTGAACTGGGTTGCTATGTTTGTTGAGTTGTCAGAGTTAACAGGAGCAGGGGTGCTAGCTTTACCTGGGTGGAGTAGATTGCTTATGGCTGCTCAAATTGTTTAGGATCGTTCTGATATTGGTTTTGAGTGCCATGGTAATAGTTTGTTTTATCAATCTTAATTAGTTTCTTTGCTTTGTTCCTGAGCTCAAGATATTTTTCTTTGTCAGTACTGGTACCTGTCTTTTTCCAGTTAGCCCAAGTTTTGTCCCTGTTATATAGCAGTGATCTAGTCTCCTTGGATAACCGGGGGTCAAAGTTAGATTTAATATGAATGGTTCTGGGGAGGGGGGGTGGTCTAGTATCAAGAGGAAAGTTGAGTTAAAGTATGATACAGCATCGTTCAAGTTAAGTATTCTTAAGGGGTGCCAGTTACGACTTGATAGAGCGGTAGTAAAGCTATTGGGGTTAAAGATTTTTTATCTGTTGCTCGATGGCAGATTATACTATATGGGTTTGACTTCTGATTAGATATGTCGGGAGGTGGTCACTAAGGCTGTCAGGGAGATAGCTGGTTTTACTAATGTTGTCTGGCCTGTTTGACAATATCCAATTGAGTATTGATACCCTTTTTGTGGTTTTGTTGACTCTGGTTGGGTAGTGCATAAGTTGAGAGAACCCGCAGAGGTTTAAGAAGTTTGTAGGTTTAGAGGGGTTGCAAGTTTGCCAGTCGATATTAAAATCCCGTAGTATTATGGCCTGTTGTGGTAGTGACATAGATGCCCAGTTAAGTGGGTTTTCTAATGTGTCAGCATTATTACCTGGCGGAAAGTAGCAGCCAATTAGGTTAATAGTTTTTTGTTCAAGTGTAGTTTACTGAACATTATTTCAGCTGTTTTTAAAGTAGGTAATGGAGGGATTCTTATTTTTATGTTTAAGTGGTTCTTAAATAAGATAGCAATGCCTCCACCTTTTCTGTCATTAAGCAGAATGGTGTAGTCAGGAGGAATTAATTCATTGTTAGTTACTTCTGGTTTTAGCCATGTTTCAGTAAGCACTACAATACTGGAGGAGTAGTGGGAGAGATGTGCATGTAGGTCGGAGATTTTGCTTGTGATGCTTCTGATGTTAATATTATGTATGAGCAGGTCAGAGGGTTTTCTGAGAAGATGTGTAGTGGGTTGGGTTGGAACTTGTGTTGTTGCGTGCTTAAGTGCAGTGATGGGTCAGAGGTTTGGGTGTACATCACCACAAAGGGGTATTTTGGATACAAGTTGTATTGTGGTGTGGAACAGGTTAATAATATGAATGTGCTGATATGGATTGCTGGAAGTGGGTGGGTTGTGTTTAGGTGAAATGGAGGAATGAGAAATATGGAGAGATGACTGTAGATGTTAGCATAAATATTAAGAGTAATGATAGAGTTAGTGGTGGCATGGTGAGGAGGATATATGAGAGATATATCAGATTTAAAAACTACAACCCAGATTCTCAAGCAGTGGAATGATGGAGATAAAGTGATGCATGGGTTATCTAGAATGTGTCTTTTTCTGTCTTTTTCCCAGGTTCTCCAATAACAAGGCATCCAATTTCAAAGGGCAGAACATATAAAAATCTTAGCCTAACAAGAGTCTGGGTGCTAAGAGAAAATGACAGGAGGATAATGCTTTCAAGGCAAATAAAAGGGACTTCTTACCGAAAAAGAAAAGATCATTCCCATGCTAAAGAATGATTGTGCCAAAATGCAGAGCATCCTGTCCCTCCTTCATTCTCTAGTACTCTGAGAACTGGGTGCTGAAAATAATTCACTGAGAATACTTTCTGCAGTGGATAGAAAATTGTCCTTCCTTCAGTGAAATCCTGCCCATACCAACCAGGACAGACACATCTGTTCTCTCCAGTACTCCTTCACAATTTACAGCCGAACCTGAAGCTGGCTCTGCTTGTACAGTATCGTCCGATTTGGACCTTGGAGGCCTGTCTTTATCCTTGCGTCGTTTGTGAACTCCGGTAGCCGGAACTGAATCCGACGACATTTTGTAATTAAAACGCCTACCGAAATAATGAAATGCAAAATCGTACCTTCGTTTAATCGTACGGTGATTGAATCTAGCACAAAACCGACAACTAGCTACGTCGTGGTCAGGGCCTAAGCAAGGAATACAGTAAGAATGAAAATCCTTATGAGGTATTTGCTTCCCAAAAGAAATACAATTATTAACTTTTTCTGACATCGGACTGGAGCAAGAAAAAAGTTTCCCCAATGGGGTACTTAGCTTTGAGTAGGAGAAGAAAGTCTTCGGACTGAAGTACGTTCAAAAAAAATTGTCAGGAGTCAGCCGATCGGCAAATGCGAACTGCTATCTCCGCACGGCAAGAAAGACTGGAGAACATGGCGTCGGCTGTCAGCTTTGTACTCCTGGCGCTCTGACGTCAGGGAGCATGGCTGAGCAGCCGACGCCGGACCCAGACTTTGGGATTCTGGCCAACCGAGGACTGCCTGCCGGCAAGGGAGAACCCTACAGTTATGACTGCAACATTGAAACACGATGAACATCTACATGTTTCTTTAAAATAGACTCACTATTCTTTTAGATTTGGGACTCAAACCAACATTGATAAACTACTGGCATTCAATGCATTATACCGCAAAGTAGAGGAAGTACTAATAGTTTCATGTTCATTATCTGACCACAGTGGTATTGCATTTAAATACATTTAAGTCCAAATGATTTAATTTTCTTGCCAAAGACTCCCACCATAGACAACTAAAATAAAAGGCTTTAATGAATGGTTATTAAAAAATAACTCAATTTATGGAATTTAACAATAATGGAATTTAACAATAATGGTCAGGTCTCTGATGTCACACTATGGGACATATTAAAAGCTTACTTATATGGCAAAGTAAAGAACTGCTACATTTGTAAAAGAAAGGAATGGGATAAAGGGTTAAATGCTCTCCAAGCTGAAATTGATAAAGTTAACCTTAAACCCAGTGATAAAGCTGCAAGCACACAGTTGAAAAATCTAAATCAGAAATACCTAAAAATCTTACATCATAAGATTTCCATTAATCTAGAAAAAAATTAAATTACAGTTGCATTCAATAATCTACAAGAGCCTTCATAGAGTAGCTATTTAATTGAAAAACATGAATAAAATAAACCATTTCAAGGAGATTGTTTATAAAGGGAATAAGACTATTAAAGCTATGGATCTGAAATATATATTAAAATGTTTTATCAAATATTGTGAAGAAATTAATACAACAAAGTCAAATCTGTGTAACAGCAACTTATTGGATAGTTTTTTTTTTAAAAGAAAACATACATAAACTATCAAAAGAACAGAAAAGCAAGACTGAGAAGTATTTTTCCTTTAAGGAATTAAAAGACCCAATTAAAATATTAGAACCAATAAAGCACCAGCTATGGATGGGAAAATTCCTGAGCTATATAGACTTTTACCTGATAATGTTTTAAAAATGTTATTAATTGCTTTTGAAGTCAAGAATGCATCTAATATTCTTTAGTCATGGAGATGTTCGCTTATCACACCCATTTTAAAATCAGATAAGGACCCCGCTCTATGTTCTTATTATCGACCTATATCACTTTTAAATGTAGACTACAAGATTCTCCTGTTTTTATTAGCAAAAAGATTAAATAAAATGCCTATTTTTTAGAAAATGAAGACCACACTGGGTTTATAGTTAATAGGAAAGTTCAAGAAAATATGACTATTTTTTTTGACAGCGCAAACAAAAATAGAGTTATCCAAAATAAGCTTATATATGGATAAAGCTTTTGACTCTGTGAATTGGTTATACTTGATCAGAGTACTAAATGAATACAACTTTTCCAATGATTTCATAAAGTTAATTAAAAAGCTTTATTAAAAAAGGCAGGAATTGGAAAATGTATGTAACATTGCTTAGGTTATATGATATTTAGCAATATATGTGAAGCATAATGTTTATGTTAATATAGTTTGATTATTTTTATATGAATGCAAATTTGCCTATGTCACAAATGATAATTCAATAAAGGTGTTTTAAAAAAATCCTTACAATAACTCAATGTCTTTTGTCAAAATAAGCTTTATATCTAGCTGCTTTGATATCTTAAAAGATACCAAACTGGGATGCCCTTTATCCCCTTTGCTATTTGCACTTATTATAGAGCTGTTTGCTACCTACATAAGATCTAACAAAAAAATTAAAGGTTTTAAAATAATTGACATTTTTTCTTCTAAAATTCAAGTTTTTACTGATGACATTCTGCTCACTAGTGCAAATATTGAACTCTTGGATCATGTAGCTTGCTCTATGGACTATTTTTAAAAGATTTCAGGTCTGAAATTTAATCACAAACAAAAACATTGCTTATAAACAAAGGGATAACGACCAAGTTAAATTCTCACAAAGAATTTGGCTGGGACAATCTACAGTTAAAATACTTAGGAAAAACTGTTGAAACTAATAATATAAAAACATTTTTAGTTAACCACCAAAAACCTAGTTGAGACATATCCAAATTAACAGACAATTGGAATAAATTTTACTTACATTTGAGAATAGACTTACATTGCTCAAAATAATAATCTTACCAAAAATCTTTTTCTTTAGTCAGTAATTAATTCTTACCCTTCTAAAAAAGTTTAAAATAATAAATTGTATTTTACTAAAGTTCTTATAGTATCCCAAAAACAAGAATCTCCTTAGATTGGCACATCAAAGGTTGGGAGAAGAAAGGCATTGGTTTCCCCAATATTGACTTGTACTCTATATCTGCAATTATTAAAGTAATACTCCAGTGGCTTGACTCCTCTTATGCTTCCTGTTGGAAATCAATACATGAAAATATACTAACCGATAATAACAAATCTATAATAGAAACTTACACAAATTTGGACATCAGTACCTTTTTGGGGGGTTTAAAAGACTATGTATTAAATGAAAAACATAAGTTTACTCTCTATCTTTTCATAAATCAAGTTCTATTGTTATTCAAGAGATTTATGAGTTCAAATTATCTAATCAATGATCTATTAATATTCCCTATAGATTTCACAAATGGAAGCTTAAGATTTTTTAATACAAGGACAATGTTTGACTTAAGCAATAGTAATTTAACTTACTAGCATCAATTTCTGAATGGGAATAAAATACACTCAGCTGATTACATAGGTGCTAGATACAGTATGGGAAAATAGTAGTTGGAGATTAGATATACAAACATGTAAGGAATATATTCAAGACAAAATTAAAATAGCATTAGACATACAAACTAAAATTATTCCAAAAATCATAGTCTTCATTTCTAATATAAATAATACTCCATCTAAAGTTAAGTTAGATTTGTCAATCATATATAAGATTATTAGAATTGAAATTGTTCCCCCTGAACTGTCATACTGGAATTACTCAACAAAAATAAAGAATTTTCTGAGACAATTAAGAAACTATCCTTAAAATCTGTTTTTTTAACACCCCACAAAACTGCTGTCATATATAAATCAGAAAAAATAAAATGCTGGAGATGTAATGATGCCCTTGATGCAGATTGGGTTCATATGATCATAGAATGTAACACAGTGTCATCTTTCTGGACTGACTTTAGAAGCTTTTGCCAAGTATTGTGGTTAGATAATTGTATTATTACAGATTCCTTGACTTTGTTTAATGCCCCAATTCCAAACGTTATTCCAGTATCGCAAATACCTCTTCTTTGATCTGTCCTATATATGTAGCTATAGCACATTCCTAACAACACTAAACCAACTAGCCCCAATAAAAAACAATCAGAGCATGTAGTTATTCTGCCCCCTGGTTACTTAAAACCACAAAGGCCTTATTAAAACAAAGGAACAAAGCATGGAAATCCTGGAACAACTTAAAACACCCACAACTAGACAAACCTACTTAGAACTTGGAAATAAGGCAAAAAAGCAGGTTAGGATAGACCAACAAAATCACTTCCTAACCCTACAAAATAAATATAGTAACAACCCACAGAAATTCTGGGCCATAGTGAACATCCTCCAACCTGTAAAAACCACCACACAACCACCAACCATAGAAGGTACCAACCTTCATGTAGCATCCATCTTTAATAAGTATTTTACCTCCACCATACTAAAACTAATAAATGATACAAATCCCACCATCCTCCTCTACCAACCGCCAAAGCCAAATTAAATTCCACCCCCTTCTCACTCAAACCAGTATCTGCATGAACCATCCAAAAACTCATAGCCAAACTTAAACCAACCACCCTTGCTGTTGACAACCTCCCAGCCAAATTCCTCCAGCTTGTTTCTAGGGCCATAGCCTACCCAATCTCAATACTAATGAATAGATCCATTAACGAACACTATATTCCATCCTTATGGAAAACCTCATGCATCATCCCCCTTCACAAAGGCAGCGCAGCCCCTCCACCGACCTATCCAACTACCACCCCACTGCAATCATTTCACCCCTATTACAAATCCTAGAAAGATGTATCCATCACCAACTCCTGTCTCATCTACTGTTCAACAACCTACTCTCCCAAACTCAACATGGATTTCGACCTGGCCATAGCGCCACCACTGCCCTCATTAACTTCACCAATACCATAATAACATACAGAAATCAAGGGCAACTTGTCTCTGCCACATTCCTAGATCTATTGAAAGCCTTTGACACAGTTTCACACAATAAAGTACTATCCTCTCTCTCCGGACTCAACCTTGATAATGCTACATTACAATGGTTCCGTAGCTACCTAGGCAACCACTATCAATCTGTCAAATGGCACAACTCCCTATCCTCCCCACTCCCAGTCAAATGTGGCATACCTCAAGGTTCCATACTTGGTCCCCTTCTATTCAATGTCTTTACAAACCAACTCCACTTAGCAACCACAAAGGCTGACATTATCCAATATGCAGATGACAGTACCCTGATCTGCTCCACACCTAATATCCAACTGCTACAAACCCGAGCCCAAGAATCCTTCTCAGAAATAGAAAATTAAAACAAAGGGATGGCGAAACAATTCGCATCTAATACCGAACCCTAAAAAAAACAACTAATGCTATTCAACCCAAGGCTATTGAACCCACCTTCTCCATTGTTGCAGCGAATAAGACCTATATAACTCCCGTTTCCAAGGCCAAACTACTAGGACTTACAATTGATCAACTTAAATACAATAAACACATATCTCTAACCATCTCCAAAGTCCATAAAAAGCTATGCTGCCTCCATCGTAGCAACAAATTCCTAAGCCCTGAATCCAGAATTGCCATAGCCGGAACTCATCTCCTATCAACCCTACTCTATGCATCCCCAGTATTAACAAATCTAAATTATACCGACCTTAAACTTTCAACATGTTGCAACAAAATACTAGGTTCACAACCAATGCTAAATCATGCTCTCACCACTGCCAATCCCTGCATATACTAACTGGTTAGAATTTCCTAACCTACTTCACTGCAAGCAACTCAACTTAGCCCATCAAATAACGTGCCACGTTGACAAAACCCCTGCCCTAACAGGCCTACTAAACTTCCATAGTACCAATAGGGAACTTCGATCTAGAAACAAAGCCCTAGTAGAAGCCGTTCCATGTAAAAACAGCTCAGGGGAATCTCTATTCCCTTACAAAGTTGCAAAAATATGGAACACCCTAGTTCCACACCTCAGGCTACAAAACCACATTACCACATTCAAAAAACTCCTTAAATCACAACTTTATGAAAACCAACTACGCAACTGCAAAGACCCTCCCTGAACCCACCTCTACCATCCTATTACCCATACCCACCCCTATAGAACATGTTTCCACTGTATTATACTCTACACTATGCAGATTGAAAACAAAGCAATTAGCTATCATACTTTTTTCTAAGTTGATTTTATATATATATATATATATATATATATATATATATATATATATATATATGGGTCTACCTGACTTGATCGACATTTCATTTGATTGACAGTTCATTTGGTCAACATTTCATTTGATCGACAAGCATTTGCCCCCTTCCCCAATGTTGTGCAACCCTGGAGTTGATATATATAGTTAGGGGCGGGGGGCACAGCCCACATTGGGGTGTGGGAGTAAGCCCCCACTTAAAATGCTTGTCGATCAAATGAAATGTCGACCAAATGAATATTCGATCATATGAAATGTCGACCAAGTGAGGTAGATCCATATATATATATATATATATATATATATATATATATATATATATATATATATATATATTATATGTGTGTGTATGTATGTATATATATATATAGATATATAGATATATACACTGTACTTATGCTCACCTATATATGTTTTGAGATCAGTTTTTCTTCTAAACTTGTCAAACTTTTTAAACTATTGTTAATTTTTTAAACTACTGATAAACACTGTTAAAATTTGTTAACTTCATCTTCTTCTTTCGGCTTTTCCTGGTTACGGGTCGCCACAGCGGATCATCTGTCCGCTCATGATTGGCAGTGGAGTTTTACGGTGTCGAGTTGCCAGCCCGGCGCCCAACCTTCCACAGAAGGCACACACATGCACACACTCACACTCACACCTAGGGCCAATTTGGAGTGTCCAATCCACCTACTGCATATGTCTTTGGGATGTGGGAGGAAACCCACATGACCACAGGGAGGACATGCAGACTCCGCACAGAAGGCACCCCAGCTGAGAATCGAACCAGAGAACCTCTTGCTGTGAGGCAGCAACGCTAACCGCTGCACCACCGTGGCCGCCCGTTAAAACTAATTTCACTAAATTACTATGTAACCTTGTGGAGCTTTTCTCCCCAGTACTCTGCTGAAAAAGGACACATGGTGCCCAGTTGGACAATTCTGGTAAACACGTTAATAAATAAATAGGAAAGTTATAACTAAAAACTGGAAATGCAAAATTACTCTTTCTTTTACTAGTGAATTTATCTGTCTAGCCAAATCTGTTTTTAAAAATTAAACATAAAATGAGAGCTAGAAATGTAACATGCAACTTGCCAATACATAGCCTGCAGAAATTTTAATGATCTATTAGAAAAGTACTAATGGTTTTGTGTATACAATTCTTGTTATGGACGTTCGTATACAGTTTTTTTTTCAAATTGTTGAATTATTGTTGGTATATGTAAAATGAAATAAAAACTTAAAAAACAGACATTTCAAGGCTTTTATGTCTCAATGAGGCTGACCACTTGGATGAATCAGAATGCCTAGATATGTATCCAGCATCCAAGAAGAATATTTCAGATAAGGACAGAGGAAGGGGAACCAAACCTGCCAGGGTCAAAACAGCAAAATGAGAATTACTTTTGCACCTCATGGCTTTCTGAAGCAAGTTGGTTATCAAAGGAAAAGGTGAGAAGGCATATACAAGACCCAAGGACTGTGTACTAGAGCATCCCTTGGTGACTGTCGCTGTGAAGGGATAAGGGCAAAGTAGCTGCTGCATTTGTTGTCTAGATGCAAAGAAAAAAGATTGTAGCAAAGGTGGCCCCATGTCTGAATATCATTGTTGCCACTGACGGACTGAGGGCCCACTTGTGAAGCAAAGGAATTAACCTACTTGGTTGTCTGCCAGAACATTGGAAGTCCCCAGGATGAGCAAAGAGATCAGAAAGTGTTGACAAGATATTGCCCAGTGCCACACTCTCATGGCTTCCTGGCACAATAGGTATGAATGGGTTACTCCTTGCTTGTTGATATACCAGATCATTACCATGTTGTTTGACTATATCACTATCACATCAGGAAGAAAGTCCTGAAGAGTGCAATGTTCAACGGAAGGCCTCATCTCTAAGACAACGATGTGAAGACTGGCCTCTGTCACTGACTATGTGCCTTGCTCCATCTTCCCTTCTTATTGTCCCCCCTTCCCTTCTTAATCTCCCCCCCACCCCAGAAGGAAAGTGCCTGTGCTCACAGTGGCTACTGATGGAGGAAAGGTGAATAGTAGACCCTAAGTTACCATTGGTGAGGTCAACCAGCGATGGATATATTTTCTGCTTACTGGTGTAAGACATGCTGTTGCATGAAGTGGTCGATACATCAAGGACAATAATAATGAAAGTGTCCACTGTAGGACTCTTCATGTAGAATCTTGCCTGTAGTACTACTGTGATTCATGCAGCCATAGAACCCAATAATTACAGGACAAGTCTTGCTGGAGGGTTGGAATGAGAAAGAACCTCTGATGCTATTTGAAGCAGAGACAAAATCCTGGATTGCATAAGTCTGGCTATATGAGTAGTTGAGTCCAGGTGGCATCCTATGAACACTATAGTCTGTGCTGGTATCAGCTGGCTTTTGGCAAGGTTGATTGTAATTCCCAAGTGTGAGGCTAACCAGATTAAGTCCGTTCAGTGACTTTGCAGTAAGGAGTCAGTTGTCTAAGCAGGGGAATACCTGGAACCTTTGCAGCCAGAGATATACTACTACAGCTACCATGCATTTGGTGAACATACTGAGGGCTGTGATGAGACCAAAAAGCAGTGCTCTAAACTGAAAGTAACTGTCTCACAGATAGAAACTAAGAAATCTCCAGGACTGCCTTATCTTGATATAATAGTAGGCATCCTGGAGATCTGTCGAGCACATACAGTCGTCCTTCCTCAAAACAGGCAGAATGAACTCAACTATTTTCATAAATTTATTGAGATAGCTTAGTTACAAGTATGGGCCTGAGGTCCCAGGATTTCTTCGAAACCAAAGAGAGCCATGAACATACTTCAGATCCTTGCTGGTTTGATAGGACCTCCAGGGTGACTTGTTTTTCTAGCAGCTATGCAACTTCCTCTTACACTCACTCCTGGAGTTCCTGGAGTCTCTTGATTAAGGCATCTCAGATCCGTTCTTGGGATCTGGTGGAGAGGCCTCAGAAACAGCAGAAGAACTGGATGGTAAGAGCTCCTTAAGGATGAGCTCTTGCAGACAGAACTGGAGTCAAGTTGCTCTGAACCTACGCAGTAAGCACACTTAAGGTGTGTATCCTTTGTGGGCAGCTTGTGCCCACAGGAGATGCACTTTTAAACCCTTTATCTATAGGAAGACCCACAAAAAACGAAAAAGAAAAAAAAAAACATTCAGAAAAAATGACTAACTACAACAGGGAAAAAAGGGAGGGAAGGGTACTGTGGAAAAGACAGCTGGCTAGCTACCTAGAAAAACTACCTTGCAATCCTCAGAAAAACTATGTAAACTAACTTGAAAGGATTTGGCACTAAAATAAGGGTAAGGGAAAAGAAAATCTTACCACTTCTTACAAAAAAACGAAAAACCACGCACAGCCAAGGACCAAGCTGCAGGCCACAAATGGTGGGAAACTAGATCTGGGGAGCTGATGGAGGAGCAGGGAGCTGTGGGTAAGGGAGGCAGAGCAAACACAAGCTAAAGTCTTTAGAATCAGCAGATGTTGTATCTGAGGTCCCACAGGCTGAAACAAACAGAGCAGACATCGGATCCTTAGTTTTAAAAATAATTTGATGATCTGAACTTTGCTGCTAGATGTCTCTGTTAACAAGGGTATGTTTCTAGGAATATATGTAGCTGTATACTTAAGTGTAGAACTGATTTATAAGATGGTGGTAGTAGTATTATACGTTGTTTTAAATGAAGTCTTTCCATGTATGTGATTTCTATTTTTTTTTGTCTGTCCCATGATGAGCTGATTGCACGGAATCTCATTTAAACTACACTTGTGTAGATCTAAATGCCATAAAGTTACTTTTAACTTTTGATGATTTATTATTGCTATGGGCACTGTATTTTGGGAATATTACTTGTGAAATTAATTATATAATAATACACACCAATGGATAGAAAAATGTCCCAGAACACATGTTCCTCTTGGTGAGCCATTTTGCAGTGATATGGCATCAGTGGTAAGCACCAGTTATATCTAAACAAATTACGTCATTTCTTTTATACCATGTAGTAAAACACCATGGACTGCATATTCATGACATGTTAACTGTGGCATTGCCAGGAGGAAAACAGCATACACACACACTTCTGCTATACTATTATTTATTTATATTGTTATTAAATCAGGATAACTACCTCATTACTGCATTCATTCTATTAATGAAAGATTTAATCCTAAAATAATTTGATGGTGAAGGTTTTTATCTTAAAGCTGTATGCTTCTATAAATTTAAAATAATAATAATAACAAAAGAATGTAAATGAGTTGTTCCGCTTCCTTATAGCGTGTCACTACCGCTGGCTGCATTTGAGCTGAATATGACTTTGTTAACAGCAACACACATGATTTTCTATCACTGTTTCTAAAGCAAGTAACTTATCTGCTTGTACAACAGTTTTAACTTCTGCACATTTTCCAAATAATGACTTAAGGAAACATAAGTCTCCCATCACAAAAAAAATAAATAATTAAATAAAAAAGAAGTTGTGGGGCCGTAAAACAAGAAACAGTACTCAGATGGAAGAAGGCCATGTTGAACTAGGGAATAACAACCTTCATACACTGAGATTTTTTTAAACACTTTTGTCCACAGGCTTCAATAGCATGTTAGCAACACCACAGTCTAATACGTTAATGCATATAAGCTGCAGATATGTACAGTACACTCCTGTAACTATAGGGCAAAACATATTAGAATAATGCTGTGCTTTAATCACTTCTCTGTACTCCATATGTACCTGAAAAAAGGCTGTAATAGTCTTTGCTCTGCAGTCCATATACCTGAAAAAAGATGCACAGTCCACAAAGTTCTGCAACAAAATAAACAAATATGACATACCTGGTGAAATTTTCCAACATTTTATTCCAGCAAAATTCCACCTGCCCATTCCTGACACATATCAGGAACAGAACCATAAAAATTAATACAAAGAGACCTAAAACAAAGTCAGAACACTCTTTGCACTTATATTTACAAAAACTTGAGCGAGCCGTGACACTTTGACTTTCAAATAGCACCTGAATTAGTGACTAGTTGAAGAGCTTACAGAAATTCAGACATGCTAATAAGCACAATATTTACAGATGTACCCTGACTTCAAATCTACCCACAAGCCCACCCCACCACCCCACATTCAAAATATACATATCAGCTACTCAGATTTAGTTACAGTTTCAATTGGCCAGCAATTCTATAAAAATTTCTTTTTTAACCATTGATAATGTCATAATAAATTAAACAGCAATGATTTAGATTACAATAAGTGCCAGTAAGTCCCCTGCTAGGAGATTCAGCAATCTCCAAGCTCCAAAGAAAGGCAGTTTCATTGTGTTCTGCTTACACTTTTCCATCAATATTACAATCCCAAGTATCAAACTCTTGAAACCTGAGTTGCAGAACACAATGAATTAGCAAATTTTGCATTTCAGTAGTACATTAACAAATCCCCAACCCACAACCTTTTGTTTCAACTCTGCATTTGCAGTCATTACAGCAACACTTCCTGGTGATGATTCCAAAGCTGCATTGGTATGAACTTAAGACTGGATTTAGCAAAACCGTAGCCATATCAGTTATGCATTCTGAGAACACAAACCCCATTGCTTTTGTTTTAAATAAGCACGTACTAGCTTTATTTAACAGCCCTATGTACTTTTACTGCTGCTCAGAACATTTTTGTTTAACTGCTACTGTTGCTTACTAAGGGCATCACCGGTACAGGCTACTAATTTCAAGGCCTGCATCCTTTCAAAGGCTGAAGCAGAATATAAGATACAAGCTATATCAAGAGCACAGTGCAAGGCAGTAAACCACCCCCTTGCACCAGGTACAACATAACACCAAAATGAGCTGTAGTAAACATGGTGCCTCGTCACAAGGGATACATAACAGGAGGTAAACAGCTTTAAAAACAGTTCTTGCAGTATGTGGTACACTGCAGTTCACAAAACGCAATATACTACCCTGCATGCAAGCTCAGGTACTGCTTTTACTTAATGAAAGCCCCTACCACAGATCGACCCGTAATGATCAGTTTTCTTAAACAATCATCAACCAGCACACCTGTTAATGCAATTATGAAATCTCTTTTTTCTTCCTTCCCTACTTTTTGTTTTTTGCTTGTTGGGCAGACTGGTAATCGAGGTGGAAACCCTCAACTGACAGCACTGCTCTGCAGGCCTCTGAGGTCTGCCCAGTAGAGGTTAGTGGATTTCTGAACAAGTGAGTAACAACAAATTACTGCTTGTGGAAGTAAAGACATTCCACAGAGAAAAAATATAAATCAGTAACCGATACAATTAGTGAAAATGTATCCGATACAGACTCCAGGAGTATCATAGGATAAAGACATGACATCCACTCTTCTGTCCGAATGTCACAATAAGAAACTTCTGTGGTACAAATGCAAAAGAACTTCTTGGAAATCTAAACTCAACACCACTAGTCATGCCTGAGGTACATAAATCTAAGAAACAAGAGTTGCATTTGCAAGTACAGTCCTACCAAATAAATAAAAAGTAGTACGCATGAGACGCCAGGTCTGAAAACTGTACTAAGTGCAAAGTAATGCTCTCATGTTATAGGAAAGTGCATTATATCAAAAACATCTAAAAGGGTGTCAGAGTAATTGTTTTCCCCCAACCTTACCTCTACAACAACCAAGCTTACATCCCCTGCTGGACCAGTCATTTCCCATGACTCTCAGCCTCTAAAGATGGAGGAAGAAAAAGCTGAGAGTTGGGGATCATGGTTATCATCTAGCATGGGTTAGAAAACCTTCTGGATGCTTAACAACCCCCTCTGGCCTTACAGCAGTGTGCAATGCCCGCTATTTTGAACTTGTGCAGAAACAAACTTCTCCACACCTGCGATATAATCAGCTGAAGTTCTACAAAGATTCTACTGCAGGAGCTGTACTTCCAAACTGCCAACTTCAGAAGAAGCTTCCACCGTAGGACCCAGGGAGCCCCCTTCCCCTTATGGAGAGCTAGTCAATGTTGTTTGCTCACACTTACACTTCCCGGGATGTCTTCTCCATCATCTCAATTGCTAGTTAAGTTATCTGGGGCATAATCAAGGCCAATAATCAGTACACCAAGCAGTTGGTCATCTAGTGTAAATTTCGGCCAGAGAAAGTCATGGAAGTCAATGCAATGCACAGCCCTTCCTTCTGTGCACATGCTCAGTCTTATCTAACATGCCCTACACTGAAAGTCATGGAGATCAAAGCAATGCACAGCCTTTCCTTTTGTGCACATGCTCAGTCTTAACTAACATGCCCTACATGGCAAGATACATTACCTGTGCTGCTTAAGCTGTTGAACACAACTGCAGCACACCCAAGCTGTAAAGCACTATGTCATTTTCTGTACATGCCATCTCACCACTGTATCTAGCACACTGATAAGAAGTGAAGTGTAGCACTTTAAATTAGAAACTAAGCAACAGGTCATGGAAAGATTAAAACAAATATTTTCTCAGTTCTAAATCAGCTGTATACGATTCCAAGCAGTTTTTAAAAGGGACTAATAGTTTATACAGCTAGTTTCTATGCAGCCAGCAATACAGCCATTTCTCCTACTTTGTGAAGCCAGCAAAAAATGTATTTCTCTTATTCTATGTAGTCAGAAAAAAAGTACTTCTATCAACCCAGCCCAGGATCATTTTACTGTCTGAGGAAAATCACATTGACAAAACATGTAACATCATGTCAAAGTGTATGGAAATGTTACCTCAGGAAGAGGCACATGCTGATATCACAATATCTGGGGAGGAGCTACATATGTTATGGAACTGTCTAGGTATTGGAAGACGAAGGCCAGAAAGGTTATGTCACTATAATCTTAGACAAATGAACATGCATGGTACCACTACAAAAAAGTTAATATTCAACAGGCAAAAACTGTGAGAAATCTGCAGCATACAGGATGGCTTTATCAATTCTTACTTATATGAACAGGGTGGCAAAGCTTTCTGACAGTGGTGAGGAAACAAAAGCAAACAATACTAAAGGGGTGTCTACTTATTAAGATACAAAATAATACCTAAACAAAAGGAAAAGATTACTTAACACATGCTAACCATTTTTAACAAACAACCAGGCTTTAATGTACTGAAACATAAATAGCAAAACTGTTGGTCACCTGGAGTATCACAAAGCTTACTAAGCTCCAGCAGGCAGCAACAAGTCTCAAACACCAAAGTAATTCCAAAACCATATCCTGGTTGAGGTATGGACAGAATGTCATCTCACAAATCTTATGATCAGCTGTCATAATACAGGTATCAATGCCCTTATCTGCAAAGATCTAACATCAAGACAGAGGAATCACACCGTTGGGAGTAACAAATTTGCCAGATGGCACACACAGAAGGCAATGGGTACTTCACCTGTAACAGTACTGTTTCAAGCACAAACAGCTGCTCATGGGGTAGCCATGAAGTCAGTATGGTATATGCACAGTAATGCATCTCAAGCAGAGAAAGGAGGGATGTGAAATATAAATTAGGAAGTTCCTAACAATCCCATTGTAAGGCAGCTTCAGGCATTAGGGTATCTAGCAATCCAAACCACATCAATCAGCATTGAGATACCATTCCTAGATATGCCCGTTTTCTATGGCTGACTTAAGAGAACTGCCACTAAAGATGACCACTTACAATGCAGTTTAACATAGCCCACACCCCATACATACATACACAGACACACAGCAGGGCCAGTGGCTGGCACCACTACCATGACTACATAAAAATCAATGCAGACTTCAAAAATTAACAGGGCCACAAATAAAAAGCCAAGAAATGTGAGCACACTGAAGCATTTTGTTCCAATACATCAGAGATGAGAAAAGGGTACTTTCCAGTATTTATGATCTGCTAATACGTAAACAATTCAGTAACACATAGCTTCTCAGAAAAGGGGCAAGTTTTCAAATACAAGAACAAGGAACTTACACAACGTAAAAAAATAATATGGCAGTGTCTGAGACTGTACATATCTGGATCAAATTACCAGAAACAGCAGCAGAAAGGGAAAATGTACAAACTTTAAAAAGTAAATATGACCCCTACTGGAAGAAAGGCATTATGCTTGCTGATGTTGAACAAACATGGACAGTTTGCGCCACTCATATTCCTAATAGCTGCACAAAACCATGACAAGTTCTTTCACAGGTTCATAGGTTAGTACTAAGCTAACTGCCCTTGCGAACCATTTTAAGCCTAGCCAATTATCCCTTGTAAGACTCAAATCCTGCACCTTGTGTTTGTAAGGCAAACACCTTAACCATTACGCCACCCTCCCAACCCTTTCTTTTGCTTCTGCTGACCACTGAGATGTAAGAAGCAGAAAACATTCAAACAGCATAAATCAGAAACAAACATGGGCTCCTTGTTTAAGAAAACTAGCAGTTTACAACTCGTGCTCACTGTGAGAACGGAATGGGAGACGCATTTGGCAAGCTACCTGATGCTAAACGTGTTACAGAAATTTGTACCAAGAACAGTTTTTTGTGTCACATTTACCTTTAATTATAGTACCAACCACTCTTGTTACAGATGTGGAGCTAAGGGTTAATTTATTAAGTTGCTATATGCATTTTTATGTAACTGATGGCAGACAAGCTGACAAAAAGGTACTAATGTTGCAACCAAGCTGACAAGCAATACGTTGCCAGCTCTAGGTTAGACAGTGAACATTTGGCTTCACTGACTCTGACCCCCTCCACTGTTATTATGAGATGATCCAATAAAAGCAACAGCATTTCTTGCAACCAGAAAAAGAACAGAACAGAAAAATAACCTTGTCATCACAATAAACAAAACATGCTGGAGGGATAAGTTCCTGACCCAGAGACTCCCCAGACTCTGGAATAGACTGCCCATACATGTCAAGCAGAGCGCCTCTTTGGCCCTCTTCAAAAGGAACCTTGTCGATTGGATGGAAGAAAGGAAATTCACCCCGGGGATCACATCAGTCGCCATGCTAGACAGGGGTCCAGGGAAGTAAATAGTGTGGGAAGAAGTAGCCAGGGAATTGTTATGGCTAGGCTTGTATAGGCCCTAGGGCCGATAGCCTAGTACTAACCTATGAACACATTGGTTGGCTGGACTCTTAAGTCTTGAAAACTAAGAAAGTTCCAATTATTCATTATGACTTACTGCAACAGTGATTTCAGTTAGGACATCAAGTAATATAGTACCAGTTTTCCTTAACAGGGGGTTTAAGATACAAATGTGAGAACACTCATTTCCCTCACCCTCAATAGTTCTACTCCGCATACTACATGCCCATCGCCTTTGCATTTTTGAAAGACCATGTCTGTTCCCTGAAAAGAAATAAAGACTTTGCTCGGTTGTTTTTCATGACCCATTTGCCATAGCCTACTCCCTCATCTACTCCAAATGATGTGCTAAATTCAGGACTGGCAAAGGATGGAAAACAGTGTTTTAAGAACGTTGTCAGTATCTGCCGGGTCTATATTACAACATCGAAGTTTCACAACTTCGAATGTTCTAATATCGACCCCTATTCAGCGAACGCTGAAAATAGCGAAGCTGCGGAACACCGAACTTCTTCCTAAGGAAGGAATTCGGTTGGCCATTCCTGTGGCTTCGCTATGTTCAGCACTGTGGTGGAAAGTTACGGGTCAGGATCAAGTAAGTGTGCGATTGTGTGGACGTGAGGGTTAGGGCGGGGTAGGTAGTTACAAAAATGACATAAATAAGTAAAAATAAACTTCGACTTCTGCAGTACAACACACCACATAATGTTAAAGCAACAGTATGAGAAATAAAAAAAAATACTTTTTTGCTACAGAAAATTCTATGTATGGGCAGATTCTCCAGCTACCCAAACACTGAATATTCCATAATAAAATTTACTTAATCTTTAAGGGAGATTAAGGAAAAAAAATGACATGTCTGCCTTAAAAAACATTTTTTAATCAGACAGAAAGCTCTGCAGAAAAACAGGAAAACATACTAAAGCCAAAGCATATAAGGTAGTAATAAAAAACAGGAAAACATACTAAAGCCAAAGCATATAAGGTAGTAATAAAAAACAGATGTGAGACGTATCCTACAATGTCTACTATATGCAGCTGAAATCAGTTTTAGAAGAAAACTATGCTGCACTATTGTTTTAAATATTTTCCTCCGTCAATAATACCCCCAGCACTGGATTTCTATTAGAAAGAAGAATACCATATGGGATTGCTCACATGACAACCTCAAATAATCTAAATTGTGTTGTGCAGTAATGTATAACTGGATTAGTCTGAATTAACTAACACTGCAAAATTAATTTTTTACTACGGCTAACATCTCACTTCATAACACAATGATTTAAGTAAGCGGTACAAATGTGGAGTTTCTGAAATGTTTACTCTTCTAAGACTAATAAACTAATAGTTATTCCAACAAAGTGATTCGTCATCCACTTAGCTCATGGACACCCTGTGAATCGTTTTTAACAAACTGCAATTTCTTAGGTTTACTTATACAGGTAACCCTTTCTGAAAAACAGCGCAGCGTAATGTCGCCTCTGAATCTATGCCCTTAATGGTACAATTATTTTAAGTTGTTTAACCTGCTGAAAGCATTCAACAGATGGCAAAGCCTCACTCCTTTTTAATACTAGGGCAAACGTTCTCCAAGAACCTTTTGTTACTCTCACTGTCTTTAAATCATCTACCCTTCACTCTCCTCACCTACTTCCACATTATACACAGCACTCTCCCAGCCTGCTTAGTAATTCTTTAGTAACTGTCAACACAATTTGCATGTAAAACACAGAGTCAGAGGCACAGAAGGGTGCAGTTACCTGCGAGGTTATCTGTGCACGCACTTATGGTCACCCAGGGAAATACCAGACTACTATTCAACAAATAAAAGCAAAGGTTCAGCACTATGCCATATTTAACTTGTCCACTATGCCATTTAAAACATGACTACACTGAACAATAATTCTTCACCTAAACAGAGCGACTTACACTTAGTCCCACTAAAGCTAAGAGGACAGCCACTATCTGAAGAAAACAATCGCATCGAGTGTAGTCTCTGAAGTCTCAATTCCCTAAAGTGAGATGTCTCAAACTGTTTTTTTGTTGATAAACGCTCTGAGGTGACTAAAACCGTTTCCCCTTCCCACACAAGAGGACGTGTGATAAAGTAAGCTCACAGCATGTGCAAGTACTGATTTTTGTCTTTGAAGAGGGTTTATTTTTTCATAAATATACTAACTCCACAATTATACAGTAAAGTAAAATTGTGTGTCTGTGTGTGTGTGTGTGTGTGTGTGTGTGTATGTTTGGGCGAAAAGTCAAGGGACTTACCCCTCTGAAAATATTTGGTAATTTCAAGTGACACATTCAGGTTTATAGGGTATGTTTTTGATGACTTGCCATCAGAGGCTATATAATTTGCAAGCTGTGCATCAATTTTTTTATGGGGTGGGTCCAGATCTAAGCCTACAGCATGTTTATCAGGATTAGCACCTGAAATTTCTACACATTCTTATGGAAGGGGATACAGCATTTTGAACAAGTCATTTGGCAATATGGCTACATTGGTGCACCATAACAGCAATAATTAGAAATACCTTATTTTTGGTGCTACTACATTGAACAGAATGTTAAAATGAAGGAAATAATTCTGCAATTTGAAAGTCACATAAGTTTATGTAGTTAGTGGATACTATGGTACTTCTGCAGTATTTATCGCATGCTAGGCTTCGCAAATTTACCAAGACATGTCAACTATGAAAAAATGCAAACCTTAAATATAATCCAAACATCAGCTTCTGCCTTTAATATATAATTTAATAATACTTTTGATATAGTGAAAAAACAGATTTGCATTTTAAATTATAGTTATTTACATGATCCCTTTCCATAACTGAAAACAAATTAAAAGTGCAAGAGAATGGCTGTTGACAATGAATCAGTCAATAAGAAAAACTTTTTTCACTTAAGTGAGATAAAGCCAAACTATGCCCAAGGGGTCTCAAGGTCAGTTAGTGGTTCTGGCATAGGAAGTATGGCCATGCTCCTCCTGGGTGGGGTGGTCAACTACCACAATCCCTTAGAGGAAGGGAGAGTATGTCCGGCTCATCAAGCCACAAATGAGCAGTAATCTTCAAAACAGCAGTGCATGAAATGTGCACTTGCATGGAGAAGGTATAATGACTCATCGTGTGATGCAACTCGCACATCCCCTGAACAGCGGAGGGGGCCACGTCCACAGTTATAATGCCCTCATTGCTCAAATGCCAGCAGCAACACAATCAACTACACTGCAGCCTGAATGATGCCTCCTCTGGTCAGCTCTTGCCTCTGTATTAGGGATACCCTGTATTGGGGAGCACACAGGCTCATGATCAATAGGTTGAGATTTGACGGTCAACAGGTACAGTGGCAAAAAGCACTCCCAAAAAAACTTACTTAACTTCTATAAGCTCACAAATGGGAAAAGAGATACAAAGAAAACTACAGTTCATGTTAACACTCAGAAGACTGATGTGCCAACAGCAAAGAAACACACAAATAAATGTCCCAGGTTTGAAAAATGTTCTGAGTTAACTAAAACCGCTTCTCTGAGAATAAGCAAACAGAGATCAATATGTCCAGACGAGGTGTAGTGATGGAGCTTTCACATGGCTGTTTGAAGGTTAACTGTGAACCAGTTACAAGGACAGGCAAACAATAAGATGAAAACAAAGCATGAACACATTTTCAAATGAAGGATCCAAAATATGGTATGCTGCTAAATCTGGACACATTAACAACTTAAAAGAAAAGAAAAAAATCTTAACATTGAGGAAATAATGCTATTATTTTGATTAAGGTATAAAATAATATGAAACTCACTAAACATAGAAGTTCACATCAGGAGAGAGAGACAGAAGACTTTCAATGCATCATGTAGTTTTAACTCCAATGAACCTACATGGGTCACATGTGAGCTGCACGGATAGGTTTATAAGGGCCCTAGTGGTCATTAGCCTAGTATACATCTATGAACTCAACAGCAGCAATCAAGGTTCATAAAAGAGGACAAAGACTTGAATGCCCTTGTAGTTGTCATTGGTGTGGCACAGTGGTCTAGTGGGAAATTCTGTCAACTGCTACCAAAACTTCAGAAGCCAAAGAAAGTAGTCATATATAGAAGTTAACCCATTATGCCCCGAGGAGTTACCTTTATGTTTTTCTCTGCACCCCCCCCCCAACTAGCTCTATCTGTCCAGGACCTTAAAACTAGTAAAGTAGCTATGCTGATGACAATGCTTGAAGTGCAGATCATTTACTTGTAGATGCTTCTGAAAAAGACCCATTTATTTCCTACTTTTCAACTGCTTTTTTCTAATACTTTAAAGTGAAGAGATATTCTAAAGCTGGAAATCTATACTTTACTAGGTGAAGAAAATGCATTTGTCACTAACAAAACAAGAGTGGTGGAGGAAGGAGAAAGGTAGTACTGCAGTGACCTTTGCTTTATTAATGAAAGATCTGCATTATGTTTTTTTTTTTTTTTCTGACAGACTGAACCCTGTGATATGTAATGTACCATAAGCCAACCTGTATCAACAGCCTTTTAAAAGGCTGCCTTGAAATAATTGTATTTTTGTTGGTGGTTCTACATAGCAAGATAATATTTTTAGTAAATATTTTTACAGCAGGGGTAACACCAACCCCACTATACAAATACACCAATATACAATAATGGGGAGTAACAAAAAAATGGGCATAAGGCAGAGAACCAGTGGTGGCCAGGATGCCAGCCCATCTCAGTGCAAGATGCAGATGGCAATTTGAAGAACTGTTAGTTCACTCAGCTGCATTTATTTTATTTGTTTGTTTATTCTTTAATTCAGTTTTTGTTGATTTAGTCCCACTAAGCTTGCGGCCTATTTTCAGGGGTGAACTAAAGTGGTATTCATATTGATTAGGGGCAACTTGGCCTGGACACGAGGGAATTTTTTACCCTTTTTGAGGAGTGCAGAGGAAGCTTTTACATCTTTATGAGCCACCACCAACTGAGGCAGAAAATTCATCTCACTTTAAAAGCAAAACACTCAGAACAGTAGCACCTCAGTGCTGTACTCCAGTTTTAGTAATTAAAAATGAATCCAATCATCTGAGCAAGGAAAACAAATCACAGCCTTCTAATCATCCAGCACTGAAGGCAAATAAGCTAACTGTTGAGCCGAAGACACAGACCTGCATCTATTTAGGCTATAGGAGGAAATTAGAGGATGCAATGCATGGACACAGGGAGGACACACTGACTCCAGAGTGAAGGCACCAAAGCCAGTTTGCTATTAGCTAAAATTTAACTTGATCTCACTTCACTAATAGGCTGGTAGCGGTGCAATGCTGCAAGGTGGGTGCCATGACTTAGTTTTCATATCGTGCCATTAAAAGTTTGATCATACATTTTTATACTTTCTAAAGATCTTCAGTGTTCACTCCACAGGTACTCCGATTACCATGTGGCTGTTTCTTGTAAGGACATATATAACAAAGAATATACAGTAGGTTCAGCTGACCACCTTTCCAGTTCTTTCAAATGCAACTGGCTATCTGTATGGAGTTTTCAAAAAAAAAAAAAAAAAAACTTTTATTTTTGGGTGAGGGAGGAACTTTGCTCCGCCACATCCCACAAAAAGGACTCCCCTTCCACTGCTTCTTAATTTTAATGAACGGTAAAATATCATATTTAAGAATCTGCAAAGCCTCTGTTTAACTGCGTGGCCCTGAAAGAATGGGACTTGTTCATCTTCTATCAGATGACAGACTGTGCACCGCGGGCAGTACAGTAAGCATCAGATGTGCAACACGGCTCTTAGGCACCCACAACCCAAATTAAGAGCATGCAGTTCAGACAGCAGGACTTCAGAAATTTTGATGCAGGTGGCCATTTCTTATCACAACAATTACCAGCAGTCCTAACAAGGCCTTTAGTGAAATCTGCCTTTGGACACAGTTATAAAAATACTGCATAAACACAAAAAAGAAGTGGGTTTCCAAACACAGAAATGAATACAACCCGCACAAAAATACATTAAAGACCCTGGAAGGAAGGAAAGTGTGCTCCCTATTTAAAGTACCTTCCAATGATCAATACAAACAATATGGCTAAAGGGGAAAATCGCAATCAAGAATTGGTCGAGGTAGTTCAACCTTGGGGAAAGGGAGTAAAAAAGCTTAAAAATCCATGTGGGGAAACCATGTGAAGCACTGCTCTACATATGAAATACTGCAGCAAATGGGAGTCAAGACAAATGTCCTTGCTGATATACATAGTGAATACTTAAGTGAGATACTACCATCAATGTGCACAACCACAGCATTTACATAAAAAACTGACTTTAATTACTAGCTAAGGCGATGTTGTCTGTTAACGAATTTCAATTCGTCATGCTGTAAGCTGCATATGTCAGAAATGTTTTTAAACCATAACTCCCTCATAACAAACACAGGATGGAAATGTATTCACTCAACTCAATGTTAACATGACACCCTCTCTACTTCTGTGTAGATGGTCTATCTCCTGTAGCAGCATGTACAGCTGGGACACAGAACCTGATAAACCTGCACACATGCTTCTAGAATACAGACACAAAGCTGAAAAACTCAGACAAAACGTGAAACAAAAATTGAATCTGACAAAAGAGTGGTACAGCTTAATGTCACAAGTATAAGTAAAATGGGCAACCTGGGGAGGCACTAATCCCCTTACACAGGGCACTGTGCTGTACACTACACAATAAGCATGTTTTGATAACAGGAGAGTGTCTGCACTCATTACAGCAGAGTCTGCCTCCAGGCGTTTCTGCAGTTAACACCTACTGCGCCTTTAGGCGTCTAACATTGCTTGTTCATATTGGAATTAATTCAAAAACCATGTTACATACAATGTATCAGAATATTTTATCTTGAAGCATGCATGATGGCAAACACAACTGTACTGATATTTGACCTCTGTTGATAATTATTTGTTAGAACTGTAAGGCGATAACTTCATTTTTTAAAGGCTCAAGCCACACCCACTGGGAGTTAAAGGTACACACTCAAAAGAGCTGTACTGGAGGGAATGAGTCATGCTAAGGTACCTTTCCAGGTAACTCTGACTCTGAAGAAGTCACCTGACAAGTCATGGCCCCTATTTCATTGCTAAAAAGAGACACTTGCACCTAGTGGTTTTAACACGTTAACAAATAAAATAAAAATCACATTGCATCTTTTTATACAGAGAAACACAGAGAATTAACATGGTGGAACAACTTGCAGCAAGAGAAGAAGCCACCAGAATTTAAGAAATATAGAAAATTTTCTGAGGTTCATTCTTGTCAGCTGTTAAGGGGCTATCACTTTAAATTTAACAACATTAAAAGAACTAAAACTTAATATGAGGAGGGAGTAGTGACCAGTGTTTAAGGTAACAGGGCATCTCCGTAGAATACAGCGGAGCTTTTCTCCCCAGGCTTCCACTGAAAATGGGCTCTTTCCAGGCCCAGTGGACTTTCCCAGTTAACAAATGCAATAAATAAATACTAATGGTGTTAAACTGCATTTGTACTCATCCACGCTCACAGACGTTGGTGCTGGCACAATCAGTTAAGAGGGATGACACAGAATGGCTTACTAGCTGGCAAATCCCATGGGGAAGGTGGTAGCCAAGTTCTTCTGTGCGAGTGCTACCTGCTGCAGTGACAACCACTGTGTTGTAATTAAGCAACGAGGCACAGAACTTCTCCGGTCAAACACTGCGCACATACTGCATTCAGGCTGGGTGCATGGAAGCACAAACCTGTGTTCTAGTACTACACACCCTGCATGCCTTGTCTCAGCACCTGTAGGTCGGCCCTCAAGTAGTAGGAACAGTTATTGTCAAGCGGAAAATTGGTACAGCTAGATATAATTCACTGGCTTCCAATTCTCACCTTCCAGAGTTACCCAACAAAACAAAGCAAGGGAAATAAAAATGTCAAGTGGAGAGGGTAGGGGCAGATGGTCAGGCCTGGGAAGACAAAGATAAAAAAATAAAATAACGGAGAATACAAGTTATTTTACAAATGTTTCAAAAGATAGAAAGTGGGAATCCAGGGTGTCATTTACTAGAGATGGATCATTCTGAGAGACTAAAAATCTATCAGAACTATATTCAGATAATACCTGTTCCCAAACTCTTTATCATACCTTTATCACTTACGCATAACTATCTCTCTGCCACTCTTGGTGGATGATAGTATCAATTTTTCTAATCAAAAATGTCCCAATGGTAGCTGCCATACTGAAGCTACTTTGCTTCCCAAATGAATGTTTTTTTCTTCCATACTGCACTCTTGTGCCCCATCAATATGACACAGATTTTCCCTTTCCCTTCCACTGGGATTTTATGACCATTCATTTAGAATGGGTATATTTTTAACCAGTGACTCATCTGATTTATGTTCTTTGCCATCTTTGATACAAACGTACATAAGCACGGACTGTTTCAGGAAAAGAGTAAAGACAATTCTTTAAAGTAACCTTCCTCACTCCAGCAGCCATCCAGGTGTGTTAAGACTGCACTGCTGCTAACACAAAAGGGTTAACAGACATGGCTTGTCTCTACAGCCCAAGGGAATCAAACAGTGTCCCTTATTCAAAGTGGCTCTCTATTGCCTTAAGCACTTCAATAAGCAAAATACAGGTTTATATACGTTATGCCATTACAATGTCTGTTACAAATTTAATACTATTACAGATGGCAAACTATTTCCAGTTCTCACTTTCAAGCTATGTAGAGACTTAATCAGATAACTTTTTACAAGTAAATGTTTTTTTCTCTTCAGATCTACAAGCTGTTTTTATTTCATGTAAGTGAAACTTGTTTTTGAAAACACATTTTTGTTTGAATAAAGGTATTTAAACCAGTTCTTTTCCCATAATAAATGTGATTACAATTGTTTTACTCCAGTTCTTACCACAGACGTTACCATACAAGATATAACTTTAGTAAGGAGTTACTTAAAAGTTTATGTTTAATGTCATCAGATTTCTAAGGATATTTGTTATATTTAGAAGTTTGTGGTTAATGTCATCAGATTTCTAAGAATATATGCTACGTTTAGATTTTCTTTAATTACTTTTTCATTCTGCTCTGTGGGACAGGTGCTACATTTATTCTACCTTTACACAAAACTGTGTTTTTCGATGGAGGAATGAGTATATGTAGGCGTAACCTTTCTTAACATGGTGACACTGTTTATGATGATTCAGTTAACGAAATCAGCATCTAATTGTAAAGCATGTTCTAAACCTAGTGCTGACACAAGAACATATTTTCTGAGAATACAAACGTGCTGACTATTTGAGATTACTTAAATGTTAATGTAAGACATATCTCATAACAAGTTTACTGGGCACTAAACAATTACCGGACATGTTCATAAGAATAAAAGTGAGAGCAGAAGACAAATGTCGGTTTATCTTGTTTCACAAAGTATGAACTACCTACGGCTGGATAGCACCTCATATTATTGGTATACATACAACTACACTTTTAACTACAACTAAAAATAATGTAGTTCTTAAAGTGATTCCAAAGTTTAACAGATTATTTAAAGACTGGATGAACTATCATCCCTCTCAACCTGCTGACACTGAAAATAGGTACAAAGGCCCTGGAAAGGTAGGCACACCCATCCAAAAACATGGACATCTAATTAGCATAAAATCCCGAGTACCAAATAGCACATAACTTCCAATACAAATGTGGGACACTACTCAGAAACACATTTAAAAACAGTGAGTGGCAAAAATTATAGAAAATATAAGCACATTATCAAAGAGAGTGTAAAATCTGTAGCCTTTATTGAACTGCACTGCAAAATTCTACTACACAAGGTCATTTATTTTTAATTCTTATAAAGAGAGATGCAAGATGCGTGCCATTAGTATGTATGTCATGTAGTGTAGTTTTCTGTATATTAGCTTCAAAAATCATGTCTGATGGGAGGGATTCAAAAAAATTGCGTGAAGGGGTAAATCAAGTCTGACTATAGGTACACACCTCCGAAAATAAGTACATCCTGTGCAGGGGTGAAACAGGCGTGAAAATAGGTACACTCCCCCAAAATAGCAACAGTTAAGATGTCTGGGTGCTACAGTGAACTACGATAAACAGAATATGAATGATGAAAAAACAAAGCTTACAAACTCAGAGAGTCAACAGAAGGGAAGTAAGGTAGGGATACACTTTCCTTGGTATGTAGCATTTCTGGAGCCAAACTCAAATATAAGGGGGTCACAAGATGTTAAGAGTTCAAGAAAACAAATTCCAAGGGGAAAAAAACACCATGAGATTTCATACAAACTCAATGTTGCGTGCACTTTCGAAGCTAGAAAGCACATGAATGCCACCAAATGGAAGAAAGTTACTGTTCTGCATTTACATGTGACAGCGCAGAGATCATCATGTACAGAGGGAAAACACAACGTGGGATGAATAAAAGTTCTCTTAGGTTAGCAGCTGCTGTTTAGAAACCATACAGAATAAATTCATAACGATCATGCCAGACTGCCACTAACGACAAAGGAATATACTTACATCATCAAACTTCTGCAGTAGTAAGTCTATACAACAAATAATACTCCAGGATAGTTGTAAATGAAACAGAAAACTGTCTATACGTTCATAGGTGACTATTTGGTTAACGACCCCACGGGGCCTTTTTAACCTTAGACATGCTTCCCAGTCACTGTGTGTGTTCTTTAGGTTTTTCCCGGTTAGGGGTCGCCACAGAACTCCAGTCCGCTAATGATTGGCAGTTGATTTTTACGTGCTGAGTTGCCAGCCCTAACGCACAACCTTCAACAAAGGTATGCCCATTCACGCATGTCTCCACGCAGAAGACGCTCTAGCTGAGAGTCGAACCGGACAGCGTCTTACTGTGAGGTGACAGCGCTACTGCAGCACTATCAGTCCTAATAGACAGCATCCCTCATTTCATAAAAAGAAATGCCATCCTTAATTAAATAAAATTAAAAAGTGGGGACTTGGTTCTACTGCATCAGCAACAAGGTGGTTTTATTACAAGGGGATAACACTTAGTGAACAAGTCTCAGGAGCACACAGATCCTGGGCTCAAGAGCAAATGGTTCAAATAGTATTCAACTTGGATCCAACACTTCCCTTGGAATGTTACAGCAAGCTCAGTAATTCTGAAAAGCTTGGTGTGACTAAATATAAACATCATAATTATTGAAATTCCTTACAAACTGCATTTTGGAAGGGACAGAATAAAGAAAACAGCTATCCACTGCTCGTGTGCCCCAAGAGTGCATACCTGGGTCATCATTCAAGATAAGTGAATTACTGTAAAACAATATGTCTAGTTATATCTCCAGCAGCTTCGATCTTTTATCAGATACTTAAACAAATAGCGGGTGTCCTACAACCAACGTGCTACTGGACAACAAAGATACAACTGACAATCATTGTTTACCAGGGGGGGAGAAAAAGACACAATACTTGGGAACCTAAGCAGGCTATCACCTAAAATTCCATCATGGTACGTCTAGTGTTGTAAAAAACATCTTGTACAGTAACATGATTGGTTAAGCAAGATCTCTCAAGTAGGTCCTCTCTCATACTAATTCTCCTACAGACTGATACTTAGTGAAACCTGCTTCTGGACATATAATGTTACTGCTTACCTCTGACCAAACGGCTAATTAGCTACACACGCACGGACACACACACACGGACACAGAGAGAGACACACACACACACAGACACACAGACACACAGACACACAGACACACACACAGACACACACACACACACACACACACACACACACACACACACACACACACACACACGGTGGGGGAGAGAGTTGAGACGCTTTGTTAGAATTACATGATGCTGACTCTGAAAACTGAAAAATCTTTTAAAGACCAGTTCACTGTTTTCAGTTTTGAAAGAATTACTAGGAGGTGATCTGTATTTAGTTTTTAATGCATTAATTTAATCCAATTATTTTTCGGTCTCTGTTTTTAAAAATAAACCATAATGTCTTCCCAGCAAACACATGGTCTAGAAACCTACACAATGTAACTTACAAAAAGTATGTTTGCAGTACAGTGTAGATTCCATGACGCAGAGTAAATTGTGTTACCAAACCTGCGTTATTGATAAAACCACTGAAACATGTTAGAAATGGATTTAAGTCAGACACTACATGCAATCATTCTCTGAATGTCTCAGTTAAATGTGACTTTTGACAAATGTTGACTGTTTTTCACAAACTGCAACAATTTCAGACCTTGTTAGCTGCAGTGCTAAAGCCACTAATCAGTGGTTAACTTCATAAAAATAAACTTGACAAATATAAGGAGGGCAGAGAACAAAGACAGGTTATAATACCAAGATCCATCATCGTAAGCCTCAGTAACACAGGAAACCGAACAGAAGCAAATGTTCAATGCCTATGTACTGAAGTAAAATATGGCTTGTGGTAAACTTAACATCAAGCAATAACAACTTCAGACTGATCAGTACGGGGGTGTGAACTAATGGTAGATTTCTTTGCAAAAGTGTCAGACACATCTAACAGTCTATCAACCGTGGTACTCAAATCTTTCAAAAGCACACCTGAAGCAAACATACTAAATGAGAAGCTGGGAGCAGGGGTCTGAGCAGGCTACACGTACTGTTCGACACATACATTCTTAAGCTGCTACGCTTCTTGAACAAAAAATGACATTTACATCCTATGACATAGTAAACCGTAATCAAGGCAATTAATATTTAGCAAAAACAGAAGAGCTTCTGTTCAAGTGATCATCAGTAGTTCTCAGTTCCAGTTCAGCCTTTATCGCAAGCAGAATGCAAACGCATTAAAATGCAACAGCAGAACATTGCAGAGGACACATTTCCCTGTCAGAAGACGAGGTTTACATGTGTTCAGTCCATGCTGGATACCCACAGGTCATCTGCGCTTGGCCTACCACAAGGAAGTGCACATCACTGACACCAGCAGGGACTGTAGCTTCACAAGGCATTGCAACCAAAGCATCTGAGTAGCACACTAGTTTGATTCTTAAACAGATGCCGCACTCGTACATGGGATCCTTTCAGAAAATCACTGTACATCATTTTTCAGATATCATCCATACTCTTCCTTCCATACAGGGGGGCACACATCTCACCCAAAGAAATGAAGTGGTTTAGCTCCACCAAGTATGTCTGTGCTCAGAAAATAAAAACCACTGAGTTCTGGCAGAAGAGATCATTTGTTCCTAGCAAACAGATCTCTGAAACTTCAAGCATTCCTTTCCATCACATCCCTGCCAATCCAATAAAAGGTTACCAAACTATAACTGCATAGGAAAAAGATCAATGTGGCAAGCTAAGAAATGTTTTTTTGTCACGTTGTGAAGTAAATAAATGATTTAAAGGTGCCCTTATGACAAGCCAGTGGCATTTCTGTTTTCTTCTGATCATCGCAAATGGTTCTACAGTCCTTAAACTACACAGGCCTTTGTGTTTCCCCTTTCTACTTTGGTACCTAATCTGCCATTAGCAACACAGCTGTGTTCTGTTTTCCAAAAAGTTCAAGATATTATTCTATATGACAACATTGTGCTTTTTACGTAAAGGGGTATATAACTTTGTGGTAACCCCTAATGTATACCTACTTGGGCCTTCCTGCAAATTAGGGTCATTTTCTTCAAGTTATTGGGCAACAGGCTCTGTTCTTTCCTCATGCATGTGCTGCCCCATAACACAAATACAGATTTACGTATGGCTGCATGTTTTGGAATTCATAATTCATCCTGTGTCATTGAAATGGAATGTAACCTTTCTCCCCTCCAGTAACTTTTTCTATACAATCCCAAGTTCTTACCACAAACATAAAAAATTCTAGTCCGCCCCAGCATGATTTTCTGTGATCCTGAACAGAGCAAACACTTCCTCTGCAAAAGTAACCAAACAAAACAAGTCGACACTTAGATGTGTAACAACCTCAAAACCATGCAGACCAAATAAAATGACCCTACTTTGTCTTGTGCAATTCCTTACCTAAAAAGAGACATGGTATTTGCTCCAGACCCGATATCCTCATCTGTAGAACCATACACTTGCCTGCCTGTAGGCCCAATTCACTCAGGCTACTATTGCTGGTGGTAGCTACATCAGAAAGTGGCACCACTGAGTCAGAGAATGAAGTGCCTTCAACCCTGACAAAGGCCACAGTTATTGATGCATTTAGAAGCACAAAGGAAGAGTTACAGTTTCTGAAAACTCAGTTTCTGGCCAGGGATGGCATTTCCTTAAATCAAAGGCGATTACAGAATACGGCCAGCTAATAAAAGGTTCAGCTGCTTTCCTCAGAATCAATAGCTTACTTCTGTCAACACGCATCCGCCAGAGATCGACTGTTTCAGCCAGCTATGACAGCAAAAAATGTGCTGTTTGCAACAGTAAATTTAAGACCAGGCACACGGCTGCATGACAAATACTGCAAATACGACTGACAGCATGTAATGCGGTACACTGTCAGACAGTGCGGATGCTAGAAAGCAGCATTCCACAAACAGTAACAGCCCAATTATTCCTTACAGCACACCTGTCACAGGTTACCCACACATACACAAGACTATGGCAATGAACTGCTTTCACTGGCCACAAATCAGTTATTGACAATGTATTGCACCATTTAGCTTGTTAACAAACCACCAATAATGCATACACTTGTATCATCAGTACTGTGTATGTATCGACCCACAAAACAGGAAGAAGAAAACAGACAGTGTTAATCGCATGAAGCTATCTCTTGTACCAACCACAGTTGCTAGATATGTGTGATATCAACCATACATCATAAACGTTGGGGGGGATTCAGGGATCCTGAATTTACTTTAACCTAACACCCTATGGATGGACAAGCAATTAATTAAAAAATATCTTTTCAGGAAGCACAGCATATTTATCATACCCCAACCTCAATCACTAGAACTATGCTCACTTCTTCCCCAGCTGGTGTTATTTAGCCAACATCTGAGGAACCATCCACTCAGGAAGCTTGTTGAACTTTACTTTTTGTGAGCGTACCCACCACAAATAAAACGATGAACAGTTTTTGCTGTCTTTTTTTTGGTGGCAGTCAAGTTCTAAAACGTTCTAGAGAGCTAATGCTGCTACTACCTGCCACCCAGAATGCAGTCCTTTTTTAATGCGGATATATTTGCTATTACAAAAAAAAAAAAAAAAAAATCAGAAAATACATGTAAGAGTTCCCACAACAGTTTCAAATGTTGAAGGTAGCTGTAATGGTTTCAAAAGCGGAAGGTAGCTGAGAGTTTCCAGGAAAATCTGTCAGACTGGAAATGGACAGTTCTGATGTGCTGGGAGGTGCCTATTCTTGCAGACGTCCAGGTCAGAGGATCAACAAAGAAAGTCTGCAATCAGATAAAGACGAGGAAAGCGCACTCTTGTCTCTTCCTCTTAGTCGCAGCTGTGCTCCTCTGTTCATTCAACACCTGATCCAGGGGAGAAGTCAAAAACAGTCAAACCTGCAATCAAAAAAGCGCAAAAAAGACACGTTAGTTGAATGTGAGAATCGTGCACTGCATCAGTAAAGAAATAATAGCAAATGTGAGATTCATATCTACCTTTAGAGAATTGCATCACGTCACACAGCAAAAACAGATTTATTCTTATCAGCTTGCTTTACCAAAGAATAATACTTTATAGTGAAAAAATAGAAGAAATTTCTTTTCTCTGTCATAAAACAGGGTTATTTGGATCTCAGAGGAGGGGATTTAAAAATTATTTGGAACAGAAAGAAGCATTATGGCAGATTAAATTATGTGCTGACAAGTTGCCTGGGCTAAATGAAATGGTAAATATTAAGTGCTTTTTAATGAATAGAAGGGTTTATGTTAGCAAGAAGTAATACATTTTAATCACAATTTGGTTTTGCTTTGAATTCATTTTATTAGAAATTACCTAAAGTTTTTATGAGTTTCATGTTTATTAATTAGTAGCTCATTGTTTGGATATATGCTTGTATAAATATGATGTGGTAATTATGTTATCCATTCTGAAGAAGTCTTTTGATGAAAGCAGTTAATAAAGAGTTTAGTACGCTAATTCCTTGGCTACCTTGCTGTCTTGTTGGTCCATGTGAGGTTTTTTGTTGTTAGTCTCATTATTACAGCAGCTTTTTGTGGGTTTTTTCTTCTGTTTACTTGCAGACGTGGACAATTACAGGATGTTCTGTAATACAACTCTGCTACAGCTTGTCTTAACCGCTAGGCAGATGACCTGTCTCAGAAAGGCTTAGTAAATGCATTGGCAGCACACCAGATGGCGGCCTCTAATATACCCCAATTGAAGCACTCCTAAAGCAGACTGTAGACAAAGCTGCAAACCTTGCCAAATTAGTTTGAATATGACCTGCAGAAGTCTTTGTAATGGGCCAACCACTTAGACAAAAGAATAATCTTTTTTTTCTGGCAGACTGTGTCCTTCTGCTGCATTTTAGCTGTCTGTGAATATGCAAAGTATACAACAGATTTTATTCAGCATTTTAGTATTCAGGGTAAATGACTGGAAGCTGAACAGACTGATTCAAAAAGGGAAATGAAACAACCTTTGGCATAAAGAAAGGCTTAGTTTTCAGTAACAGTCTCTCAAGTCTAAACATTTTACTATAAGCAGTTCTGAGATCCTTCTTCCCCAAGTGATTGTCACCAAGAACAGGGTTTCCATGAAAGACACTTCACGTCCACAGAAATTACTGGTTCAGTTGAGAGTAAAGTTAACTTTTCCAGCATAAAGTTCAAGTCCCAGAATGCTGTAACCTGTCTTTTTGTAGGCCTCAACTGCAGAATCCTTTTAAGGGAACTCTTATGTGAAGGATTAGTTGCCAGTTGAAAAAAATGTAGGAATGCATACTGGGAGCGCAGATCCATGCACTATGACTGAAGAACAAACTACATTAGCTTCCCAGAGATGATTACAATACAAGTCCAAACCTGGGTAATTAACAGGGTGCAATTTCTGCTACAATGTTCAAATGACAAATGTCTTGTATTAGGTCTCTCAATCTAACTCACAACTTTAAGCAAACCAGAAGAAAACAGACCGCTACTTGGAATCAGTATCTTATCCTCAAAAGAGGAAGCTGATGAAGTGGCTGTGAGATGAATGAATCATGGCTGCTGTGGCCAGACTGAGCTGTAAGAATCAGTTCTGGTTTGTCTATATTACCCTTGAAAAGCAATGTCTGAAAAAGAGGAACTGCATGGAAGGCATATATCAGATCACAAATCCCATGGAAAGAAGAAAATTGCCCACTCATCATGTGCTCTGATGCTCTATCAGGCAAGAAACTACAGAAAGTTGAGTATTCATATGTGTAATAATTCATTTTGGATACACACCATTTCACTACTTGCTGAAAAACTGCAATGTTCAATTGCCACTTGAGTGCTAATAGTTTCTGTTGTTCTCAGATAGCAGCAGACTGCTCGGGAGCAAATACTGACACATGATGCAGTAGCGGGTCGCACAATACTGTAGCACTGTCTGTTGATTAGGAGAAGCCCTAGGTGAAGACTGTGCTGAAATGATTCCAGAACCATTGCAGCTGTTTTCTTTTACCTTCCTCAAACTGATCTGAAGAGATTTCTCCTAAGGAAGCCAGAAACTTGCACTGATGGATATATCTGAAATCAGACACACCCCTCAGTACAGTCTGAAGAACTGTTAATTGATACTTGTCTGTTAAGTTGAGAGGATACTGCTACAAAAAAATCTTTCTCTCTTCCTTTAATGAATTCTGTAGGGGAATCACATTTGCTACCAAATTTGTGGCTCAGTTTCACAAACTCTTCAGCACCTTCCACGGTTTCTTCGTGTGTTCCCCTGCATGGCTAACCACAATGATCCACGATGACATAAAGCACATACTGCTATACCACTGCACAGGTGACATCACTGAAAATTAACACACTTCCATGAAGCTCTGAGTCTCCTGCATCTTTTCCTAGGAAAATCTTTCCTTAGTGCAGTAACAGAATCTATACAGATATATACATGGATGAGGTTTGGATTACTTGTCATTTACAGGAATGTCTCAGTCTGGGACAGTATTATGACAGCCTGCAGATGCTGCGTCAGCACAGGTTCATAGGCTGGTACTAGGCTATTGGCCCTAGGGCCTATACAAGCCGAGCCATAACAATTCCCTGGATATTTCTTCCCACAATATTTACTTCCCTGGACCCCTGTCTAGCAGGGCTACTGACGTGATCCCCAGAGTGAATTTCCTATCTCCCACCCAATCGTCAAGGTTCCTTTTGAAGAGCGCCAAGGAGGCGCTCTGCTTGACATGTGCAAGCAGTCTATTCCAGAATACGGGGAGTCTCTGGGTCAGGAACCTAGCCCTCCAGCATGTTTTGTTCATTGTGATGTCAAGGTTTAGATCCCTGGAGCATGTGGCTCTGAGGGATTGGGATTTATTTAAGTGGAGCATGTCCAACAGCTCAGGGTTTGACATAGCCTTATACGTTAAGCAGAGATCGCTCCTGAGTAGACGATAAGCCACAGAGTACAGTTGGGAGTTTTTTTAGTTTGAGTTTTAGCTACTGTAACGCACTCATCCAAGCTGGGAAAATACAATTGGGTGAGTATACTCACAATAACCACAGATTTTCAGGGAGGATCACTGCTACAGTATGATTCTTTATCCATGGGAATCTGGCAGAGCAGATGCATGCCCTCCAGGTTTGACTTCCAGAATGTCTGAATGTCCTCTAGAATGGGCTGGATTCCTGCCCTAGCCTATAATGCCAGATTATACAAAGCTAAAGGGGAAAGTAGCCCATGATATTTTTCTTCTTTCTGGAAGGATAGCAAAGAACAGAGCTCTTCCTTAGCAACCAAAAGCCATAGCCTATGTCTCTTCTCTATAAAGCTCTTGGAGAGAAGCGAGGGCTGTTTTCCTTTACGCACACAGCTTCTGTACTGGGGTACCTAAAACATGGTTGAAAGCAGAGCATAGCCTCTGGAAGAAACAATGCAGTACTTAGTGAGCAAAAGTGAGCAATACCAAATGTGGTGAACACCTTGCTACTCCAGGCACCCCCTTTTGTCCACCCAGCAGTGAAAATGAGAGGCAGTTAGAAATTGGGAAGGAAGGACTAAGCATTTACTGTAGCAGACTGCTTACTAAAATATTTACGGTTATGGTGAGTATACTCATATAGATGTACCATGAAAATCAAAGGCATCACTGCTAAGGTATAAAACCTTATCCAGAGGAAGTGAACTAAAACATGAACTGCCCTCATGGGAAGGAGGGCATCACGGCATATACTGCAAGTCTGACCCCATGGTAAGGATGACATCATAGCATATGCTGCAGGATTGCCCCCATGGGAAGGATGACTTCATAGCAGATGCTGCAAGACTGGCCCCATGTGAAGGTGGGCATCACAGCATATGCTGCAGGACTGCCTCTATGGGAAGGAGGACATCACAGCATATACTGCAGATTGGCTATGGAAATGTCCATCCTGTTATTAGAGTAAAGGTCTAGCTTTTACTGCTTGGAGAAGGTGTGCAATGTAGCTCATGTGACTGTTTCACAACACTACATAATGACAGTTTCCTAAACAAAGCTATTATGGGGGGTGCTACCATGATGGGAGTGTAATTAACTGTCCCCCCAGCTATTTTATGTTGCTCTTCAAACAAAAGGAGATACAGTTTGCTAGTCATTTAGATACTGTTTGATTATAAGTACGCCTAAGCTAACTGCCTCGCATAAAGTACACATTTCATAGTGCCTGAGCTAAGTTCCTGTCCGGCAATACCTAACCTGTCTGTGATATCTTTTCATTCTTGTTTCATGGGTAAGGATAGAAAACTGATTAAATGCCAGTTCAGACTCCAGTTTTGACACAAAGTAAGAATAACTGTAAGGCCCTCTTAGTCACAGTGAAGGACTGTGTCTAGCTCTTTGCACATCAGGGCTTCAAGTTTGGAGGCCATATTGGCCAAGGCAGCAGTAAAATGAGGTTTTCCAGAAGAACTTAACTGCAACTGAGGAGCTAGGTTCTAATGGGGCCACAGTTAACTTTTGCAGTACAAAATTAAGGTACCAAGTAAGAGAAACTATAGTATATGCTGACAGAAGATGTTCCAGGGAAAGACAACCTAAAATCATCACCAATTCCCTTTTTCCGCATTTTTCTACATGGTTCAAGGTGCCTTGGCAACTGTCACCATCTCTCTCGATTCAATGTCACTCTCTTACCTTCTTCGACAGTCATGCTTGACTGTCATAGGTCTTCTCTCTTACAATAATAGGTTCATAGGAGGTTACTAGGCTAAAAGTCCTATACAAACCTAGCCGGGTAATAACCAGAGTACCCTTATTGACGATAGTTAGATGGTTGTTGCTAGCAGAGTGATTCTGTGATCAGCACCGACTGCCCCTGTCCATGAAGGACATAGCTGCCACCGGGGTGAATCACAGAAGTGATTTACTGTTTTAACTTGCTTGTCTGAAGAAGTTTGCTAAATTAAGTAAACTAAAGCGCTAACTTTACCTCATCACTTGTGGCTTGGAGTCATTTGTTTTCATTTGGGGATTTGCAGTTCTATAGCCTATTTATTTTAGATGTCCACCAGAGTGGCTTGTTTTTTCTTGAGGACCTTGTTTTGATCCTTTCAGGTATGGTTGAATCTATACTTCTGGATAGGTGTTTATACAGGGCACTGGTGCATACCTCAGTATAGGCATCCCTGTCATCAGTGGGGACAGGGGATTTGAAACAATTAATGTCATCGCTTAGGAAGCTATAGTTTGCTTTGAAGTTTTTTAACCTGACTGCTCCTGATTGGGGGGGGGGGTCAGGTATGACTGTTACTTGAAACGAGACTGATTTATGATCAGAATATACTAGGGAGGGCCCCCAAAAGGGGTGGTGCAGCAATCTCCCATGCTGGTGAGTACCAGGTCAAGGACCTTTGTGGGGGCGCAGACTATCTGCACCAGGGCATTTGAGGAACTTTTGGGTGAGCATGTTTGTACTTGTATATGATTCCCAATCAATGGAAAGATAGTTGAAGTCACCCATAACCAGAGTGGCTGTATTGCAAGTGACTCAAGTAGGTCCAGGTAGCCAGTGTGGTTATCATAGTTCATGGTGGAAGACCTATAACTAACAATGATGTGGTGGAGGGGGGTTACCTACAGTTAGCTGCACTTGGAGTAACTCTAGGGGGTTATTCTAACTAGTCTTGAGGTTTATTTATATTTGATGAAGATTGAAACTCCTCTACCTTTGGTTCTTTTACATTCATTCTGCAGTCTGAATGTGTGGAATGCGTTGAAGCCTTGCATGGCTGGGGTACTTTCTGCAGCCTTGAACCATGTCTCAGTGACTGTACAAACACTGGCATCTTCCAGAGTAAGGAGTGCTTCACAAGTGAGTGCAGTTTCTAATTTAGACTGCTAGGGTTAAGCAGCAAAACCCTGAGTTAGTCTTTAGAGGATATTCTGACATCATGAATTTTGTTCTTGTAACTTTGCCTAAAAAAGGCACTATGGGGGAAGCAAGTACTTTTGCCAGTAAACAAAAGCCAAGAGGTGACAGGTGAAAACCATCTCTGGCAAAGCAGCGTGGTCTATCTACGATATCATCCCAGGCTGACAGGTACTGGGGTCCCCCTAGATTGACATCAAAAGCTAAACCAATTGTTAAAATCAATCATTTTTTGTCTGTATTGTTGCATCACCCCTGGTGAAGGCAGAATGCAGCTTAAGGCTAGGGACATACTTACCTGGGACACAATCAGGCAGCTCAGTCGTGTCTCTCTTCATGTAGTCCAGTGAGGTACATCTCAAATTGTTCACTCCAACATGGACTATGACAGAGTCATAACAAGTACATGTTGCTGAGAAACGTGAGTACGTGCATGATTTGGTGGATCCTAGCACTTGAAAGGGAGTCAACTGTGACCTTCTCCTTGTCCAGCCTGGTGAGTGGGACATCTGAGAGTCTAATGATGGAATTGCCTATGACCAAGACATTTTTTTTTTTTTTTTTTGTAGGTATTTTGCCTTAGGGGTTTGTTGGGTGAGACACTGATGCATGTGTTTTTGTGTACATTCTGCTGGGACTGTACTATGTGTAGACTGTTTGCGTTTGGGAGATCTCTGCTCTTTAGGTATACTTCTGGAGAGCACCTCTGCCTACGTGGGTTTATGTGTTGTGCGCTTGGTTGGTTTAAGAGGTGAGATGTGTGTGCTGACAACCTGGTCCATGTCTGTTTTAATGTGATGAGAGTGAGAGAGCATAGATTCTAGATTCAAAGTACAGCTACATCTCTCGCATGTTGAATTTGAATGTTTTAGGAGCAATAGGTTTTCAGTACACAGGCAATTGCTACATTGCCTCAGGATGCCCATGTCAATCAGGCTTGCTGGAGAAACATTGGGAAACTGTGCGTCCATTATGTTAGGACTATTCAGGGACATGTAGTGAGGAGTGAGCTAGATGGATATGGTTCAGCTGAAGTACAAACTATAATGAACAATACTATGGGATACTGTTGGGGTGGAGACCTGCAGTGAAGCCATAAAATGAGCAGCTAAGTTGTTCTCCCAACTGAGTTGTGCTTAGAGAAGAAGGGAAGCCTTGGAAGGTACACAACCAGTTCCCTAAGGGAAAATTTATCTTTCAAAACCTTTGTGTGTGTAACTGGTGGTACCTAACCCCTCCTGTGCTCGGAGCTTACATATAAGTGAAGCTAAGCACTTTTTAAACAAACTAATCAGTGGTAATGCTCAGTACTCAGCCTTACTCCAACATTCTCCACAGAGATGGGTCCTTGGCTACACATCTGCCACAAGAGTGCAGGGGGGCCCTCTTTTGTGAAGGCTAGCTGGATTTAGTGCTCAGACAATGCCAAACAGATAGGATTCATCAAGTCTTAATCCAGTCTATACTAAGCTAAAAAGTGCAGCAATAAACCTCCCAGCAAAAACAGTTATAAAAATAAGCAGCAACACAGTAAAAAAACAACAAATAACAGATTAAAAGTGCAACGCAGGACAAACAGATAAAATGCAACGCAGGACAAACAGATAAAATGCAATGCAGGACAAACAGATAATTAATTCTTAACAGATAACAGATTCTTTGGATTTCATTTGGATACACTGTACATGTGCGGCTAGATGCCACCCTCTGCACAGTTCTACTAAAACGAGCGCAAACCCACGCAAATGCGGGGCTTAAAGATAAGTAAAGTTAAGCACTTTTTAAACAAGCTCACCAACAGTAATGTTCAGTACTGAGCCTTGTTGCAACAATCTCCACTCAGATGGTCCTTGGTTACACTCTTCTACCACAAGGGTGCAGGGGGCCCTCTTTTGTGAAGGATAGCTGGATTTAGTGCTCAGACAATGCCAAACAGACTGGATTAATTCCCAACAACAGTAGCTGAGCAGAAACTTATTTACAAAGCAAGTTGAGAAACAATTTTAGTGAATGGCCCTGCAATGGACCATGGAAAACAAGCTTTTCAGGAAAGGAATGTTATAGCAGAGTTTGCAGCTGGTTCAAAAGGTGGCACAGCAAGACAAAATGAAGATCCCAGGAAAGGATAATTGGCTTTCTGGGTTGTCTCACATGAAAATATGTTCTAATACTGGAAGTGGATACCACACATTTAGTGTTTCTGCATCACCAGCACAATCTCCTTAACCTGCTGAGATGAAAGTGAAAAAAGTGTAATCTTGGGTTTCAGTATTACAGTGTGGTTTGATGTTTCTAGTTTAAGTGCTGATATGCTTGTTATACAAATGTAGGTTTTGCCCTCAGTTATTTTCTTAAAGGGATATTTCATCTAAGTATTGGAACAGCAATCAAAGAGTGATTACAGCCAATAAATGAATTTAGCAGAAGCAGATGTCAGCCCTGTATGAAACTGTGGTCTCACACAATTAAAAACGTGAGGTATTGAGGATTTCTGAAGATCACTGTGGTTTGCTGAGAACAGAAACAAACCAGTTTCTGTCTTCCCAAAATAACATCTTTTTGGTTGGTGGTTTCCTAGCTTCTTTAAGAATGGCAGGACCTCTGAGGTGTACATTTTTCAGTTCAAGGTACAGGATCTACCCTCTAGGCAGTCAAGTTGAGGATAACTAGATTGGGGTACACCAGTATGCTCTCTTTGCGGAGTTAAAATTGGACAATTTTTGTGGGGATCACTTGTTCTTATTTTCGGAGCAGTAGGATCAGGGAGAATTAAAGTTGCCTAGGTCCGGTGTAAGCTGTAAGCATGACTTTCAGCCTCTTTTCTCTTGTCTTCACCAGCACTTTGGATATGAAAGGAAAGGAAAGCATATAGTAGTTCCCTGCTCTAAAAGGTTTAGAAGATGTTCATGGCCAAGACCTTCTGATATGGCCATTTGGAGCAGAATCTTTGGGTGAAGCAGTTTTGAAGGCTTTAGAGAGTACAGTTGTGTACACTTACCATAAATGTAGATGTTCAAGTGTATCCACTGCTGCAGTCATTACATTTGGGTAATCTGCTTGCAGGTTGCCCTCAGTCGGCCTGATTAACAAAGTCTTGGGTCCTGCATCGGTTGCTGTCCCTTCTTCCATGACGTCAGGTCGTCAGGGGTATAAAACATGCAGCCAATGCCATTACATCAGTTTTTCTTGCCCCAGATGTCTTGTGCCCCCCTAATGGGAAGCAATTAAATATAAAAGTACAAAGATATACCTCCAACAAAAAAGCAAATACACCAAAAAGGCTTTTAAGCATACAAAAGGAAAGTAGAGGTATAGCTAAAATAAGTTAGTGGGCTGGAGAGAGGGTAACCAGGACTGCAACAGTGAATACACTCGAAAATCTACATTTATGGTAAGTGTACACAACTGTACTATGTTCTTCGTGTTTCACTGTTGCAGTCATTACATTTGGGTAGATTCCCAAAGCTATGAATGGGAGGAGGAATTTACATAGCATTAGGACCAGCTATAAGGCCCTGCAAGACTGCAGTGGCAAAGCCAGCTCTGGATTTAGAGAAAATTGGCAAATGATAATGCTTGGTGAGAGTATGTACAGAACTCCAGGTAGCAGCTTCTAGGATGTCCCTTGTAGGGACGCCTCTGAGAAAGGCTGTAGAGGTAGATGCAGCCCTGGTGGAGTGAGGTCTGATCCCCTGAGGGATAGGTTTTCCATGGTGCTTAAAGCAGAAATGAATGCAATGGCCTATGCATTTAGAAATTGTTTGCTTTGAAATAGCCTTCCCCTCTACCCTTGCAGCAAATGCCACCAGATTTCCTTTGAGGTTTAGTCCTGTCCAAGTAGAATCTAAGTTGTCTGTGCACATCTAAGGAATGCAGTATCCGTTCCCCTTTGATCTGTGGATTGGGAAAGAAGGTTGGTAAATGAATGGACTGATTAAGAGACTGATTAAGAGCCACATTGGATACCACCCTGGGCATGAAGGATGGATTGGTTCTGAGGGACACCCTGTCCGCATGAAAAATGATGAAAGGCTCCACTGCCATAAGGGCCTATAATTCAGATACCCTTCTTGCTGAAGCGATTGCTAAAAGGAAAGCTGTTTTCCAAGAAAGAAATTTTAAGTCTGCAGTAGCAGCTGGCTCGAAAGGAGGTAGAGTGAGTTTCTCCAATACAAAGTTAAGGTCCCAGGCTGGGGTTGGAGCTCTCCTGGGTGGTCTCACATTTTTGGTCCCTCTGAGGAACTGCTTGAGCAGTGGATGAGAGAAGAGGGGAGGTTCTGTGTTATAATGAGCTGAAATGGCGGAGCGCATACCTCTCAACCTCTTAGTGCAGAAAATCTGTGCAAAGCCTAAATGATGGGGGGACAAATAGGGACACATTTTAACTATTGCTCTTACAAGCTTAGAACGTTGATAGAATAATAGGTTTTACATTAGCATGAATTTCTGAAGGATGTGGAGTCTTAAACTCAAATATTTCTCATTATTTAATGACTTCAATCCTCAGTTATTTACCGGAAAGATGCAGATTTTAGAAGGAACACACCAAAAATATGAGGCAAAACTCTGGACATTCTGTGAAAATCTGGACAGTTGAGAGGTATAGATTTAATGGAGGAAAAATACAGGCCCTTGTGAAGCATCTCAGTTAAGTATTGTAAAATCTGAGGTAAATTGGGCGCTGCTGTGCTCATCCCTTGAGATTGGTTCCAGGCACAGAATCTTTTCCATTTTTCAGCATAAGATTTTCTAGTACTGGGCCTCCTTGCCTCTAAATGATATCCATCACAGGTTTACTTAGGGATGGTAAAGGAGAGATTATGTAATTAGCCAGGCAGCAAGGTTCAGTGTTAGAAGCTGATAGTGCAGAATCTGGTTCTCCTGCTGAGACAACAGGGAAGGAGTCTGAGGCAGGTGCCATGGGGATAACCATGACACACTGTGCAGGGGGGGGGGTACCAGTGTTGGCGCGGCCAGTCTGGAGTAATCAAAATCATCCTTAGTTTGTCCTGTTTGATTTTTAGTAGTACTTTGGAGAACAGAGGCAGAAGGGGGAAGGCATAGACTGATAGGTTTTTCCATCTGAAGGACAGAGCATCCACTTTCCAGGCTTGTTTGTGGGGAGTCCTTGTGCAAAATTTGTCCAATTGATAGTTCTGGGGAGAAAACAGGTTTATATCTGGGCTCCCCCAATTGCTTGTCAACATGTTGAAAATCCTTGGTTCCAGTTTCCACTTGTGTGGGTCCATGAGGTTTCTGCTTAGTCCGCCTGCCAGCATATTTAATTTTCCTGGCAGGAATTGAGCTTGTAAGTGCACTTGGTAGCTCAAGGCTGTGCTCCACAATGCCATGGCTAGTCTGCAGAGGGGGGTAAAAATGTGTACCCCCCTACTTGTTTATGTACCACATAACAGTGGTGTTGTCCGTCTTTACCATTAGTTGTCCTGGAAGAATGTGGTCCTTGAAGGCTGTCAGAGCATTCTGTACAGCTAACATTTCTTTTTGATTGATATGCAGGTGCATTTGACTTGGGTTCCATTTGCCCTAAATGCACTTCCCTGCCAGGTGATCCCCCCATGCATAGTATGATGCGTCTGTTAGGGTTTGGACGGCAGGGGGTGGTGTGAAAGGTAGCCCCTTGTTTTGGTGGCAGGCCTCTGCCCACCAAAGGGCCTCTAGGCATAGGCAAGGTATGATAGGAATCATTGCTTCTAGATCCTGAGAATGTTGACACCAAAGGCTTTTTAGATACCACTGTAGTTTCCTCATATGCAGTCTTGCATATGGAATTAGAAGACTGCAGGAGGCCATGAACCCCAAGGCTTGCAGTATTTATCTTGCATATAGCAGGGTTTTTGTGGACACTTGTTTGAAGTAGGTTGTCAAATGAATTTGTTTCTCTAGCATGAGGTAAGCCATCTGGGAAGTTGTATTCAAGCTTGCCCCAAGGAATGTAATTTGTTGACAGGGTACCAGGTGTGGTTTCTTTTCGTTTATGGTGTACCCCAGAGAAGTTAGAACCCTTTGTACAAAGGCCAGGTGATTCAAAAGTATGTCCTAGCTTTCTGCCTGAATTAGACAATGGTCCAGGTATGGGTATATTTGAATATTTCTTTGCCTGCAAAATGCAATGACTGGAGCTAGGCACTTTGTGAATACCCTGGGGGCAGTAGATAAGCCAAAGGGCAGTGCAGAGAACTGATAGTGTGTATAGCCTGCTTTGAAGCGTAGATATCTTCTGCAAGATTCCCTGATTGGGATGTGCAGGTATGCTTCTTTTAAATCTAGTGCTGCCAACCAGGCATCTTTGCCAAGCATAGGAAGTAATTGGTGAAGAGTCAGCATCTTGAATTTTGGAATCTGCAAAAAAGGTGTTTAGAGTAGACAGGTCTAGGATAGGACGCCATGAATTGTCTTTTCTGGGTACCAGGAAAAGTTTTGAGTAGAAACTTTGCCCCTTTTCCTCTTCTGGTATCAGTTGAATAGCCCCCATGCTTAAGAGATAGTACTTGTTTTTGGACCTCTGTCCACTGATTTGGGGCTAGGTCCGGCCACCCGCTTGGTGTTGGCAATGTGTGAAAGTGAAATCTATATCCATGGGACACTATATTTAAAACCCATTTGTCCTCGGTAACGAGTTCCCAATTCTTTGCATGAAGAACAATCTTTCCCCCCAAAGGGGCAGTCAGTTGAGAAGTGCTTGGAAATTTTAAAAGGAAGTCACTGAGACTGTTTACCATGGGGGGAGTCTTATTATTCCCAGATTTGGAAGTGGAGGCCCCCACTGTTTAGTCCTGTGTGTTTCCTGGGACTGAAACCTGGGTTTTTTGCTGTGTCTGGGTTATGGCTTGAGAAGACCTGGAAGGGTCTGGAAAGGACTAATTCTTAGAGGGCCAGTGCCTACTAAATCTAGGAGGCTGAACTTGTAAGAAATCTTTAACAGTTTGCATAGATTTAGCTTTATCTTCCATCTTTTTAAGAACTTCCTCAGCCTTGTTGCCAAACAGGCGGTCCTGATTTAAGGGAGCATCCAATAATTTAGCTTTAACATGATCAGGCAAAGATTGCTCCATAAGCCAAGCATGCCTTCTGAGCACAGACCCAGTAACAGCAGCCCTGCAAAAGGCCTCTAATGAATTACAACCACATTGTAAAGTATATTTTCCAACTTGTTCAGCAAAATGCATTAAATCCTGTAATTCTTTATTTTCCACACAGTCAGGAATCAACATAATTTTCTGTTTAAGCAGTCCAATAACATGTTGCTGATACTTTAACATATGAAACTGACAGTTTAAAGCCCTAATGGCAAAGGTTGCAGAAGTGTAAACCTTCTTACCCCATCTATCCAGCGCCCTGGAGTCTCTATCAGAAGGGGTAGGATTTTTGGCAGTAGAAGCCTTAACGCCCTTGGGACCCTGTGAAATAGTTTCTGGATCTGCAATAGGATTTTTAAAAAGGAACTTGTGGGAATCAGGGATCCTGTAGTATCTGTCAGGTTTTCTGGGAGCAGGAGGCAAGGAATCAGGGGCCAAACTAGATTCCGAAAAAGCATCATCAACAATGTCTAATACAGGAGGAATAGCTAAAGGCCTATGCTGAGGTAGGAAAAGGAAATCCCTAAGCCTCTTTTTTGAATCAGAAAAATCCTGGCTTTCCCAGTGGAAATGTTCCCTTAGAGTATGTAAGGTTTCCCCAAAAGAAAAATCCTCAGGAGGGGAAGCAGAGGGAATGGAGTCCTCTGCATCAGAATTTTCATATGTAGATAAGGGCAAATCCAGATCAGAAGAATTAGAAAAAAACAGAATCCTGGTCAGAAGATTCATAATCAACTTCAGTAAAAGGCCTCTTAGAAGGGGGGGGGGGGGGAGTTGGCTACCCCTGATTAGAGTTATTAGATCTTCAGCCATTCTTATCATTTGTTTGTTAGGCATAGAAGAATGAGCATGTGGCCTAGGCATCGGTTTTTTAGGCATGGTTAGAAATTTAGGCTTAAGTAAAGAAGGAGGCACTGGTTTAATATGCAAGTCTGTAGGCCTGAATACACCCTCAGAAGCCGGTACCTGCACAGTGGCTCCGGACCCATCCAAGGTAGAGACATCCACGGGTTCCCATAGATGAAGCATCTCGCGGCATACCACAATCTGAATGGGTCTCAGTAGAGGCCTGCGAATTAGAAGTAGTGGGTATCAGGGGCTGTGAAAGCGTCTCACTGAGTACCGGCGAACTGGCGACTGGCTTAGGAGAAGCGTCGTCGGCAGTTTTGGACCTTGGCGGCCTGTCAAAATATTTAGAGGTGAATATATACCGACGACGGATAGTGTGCCGATTAAATAAAGCACAAAACCGACAGCAAGGTACGCCGTGGTCAGGGCCTAGGCAAGGAGTACAGTATGAATGAAAATCTTTATGAGGTATTTGCTTTCCACAAGTAATGCAATTATTAACTTTTACTGACATCAGTAAGGAGCAAGAAAAAGTTTCCCCAATGGGGTACTTAGCTTTAGTTATAGACTTCGGTTCTGAAACACAAAAACGAAAATTTCAGGAGTCGGCCGACTGGCACTTGCGAACTGCTCCTGCTTTGGGCACCGCACGGCAAGAAAGACTAATGTAATGGTGTCAGCTGCATGTTTTATAACCCATGACATCATGGAAGAAGGGACAGCAACTCACGCAGGACCCAAGACTTTGTTAATCAGACTGACTGAGGGCTACCTGCAAGCAGATAATCCAAATGTAATGACTGCAACAGTGAAACACGAAGAACATCAAATCTATACAAGGGATCTCCCATATATGCATTAGTTGCCTAGAGATTCCTTGAATCAAGATACAATTGTGGGGGTACACTGAGAACCTTCTCAGAAATTCATCTCTCACCATTATGACGATTTATACCTTTTATGGACACCATGTGCAATGTGACATTTTTACACCTTCATGCCTAATCTGCATAACTGATAAGGGTGATTGTCCATTGCTTGCATTCAGTGACTTCTTTAAGCGTGTTTGGTATAAAGCTGTCTAAGAGAACCAGAAGGGCATAAATTAGTGGTAGCACTGCCTTGACACTGATATACATGTTCAAAATGCCAAGGCCCAGCAGGCACTCCAGACTAGGGGTAATGTGTCAGGTGTCTGCTGTCAAGGTCTGTGAGTTTTGGGCAAAAGTCAAGAGTGCTCCTATGTTCTCAGGCTCTTACTAACCTGACAACAAAGGAAGACCAACAAGAAGCTCAGACTCATCATCAAATACTGGTGGGAGACCAACAGCCTTCTTGTGCACTTGATTTATCCAGCAAAAATATTTCCAAATGGCAAGGATCATGGGAAGAAACATGAAGGATCATGGGAAGAAACATGCCCAGAGGATATGTAACCACACATTTTCAGTGCACTGTACCTTTCTCCTGTGTGTTTGATCATGGGTACCATCAAGATAGCTGCTGACGTGCATCTTAGGGCTCTGAGAATCTCTCTTGCAATTAGGTTCATTCTTTGTGCATAGTCTGGTTAAAGGGTGTGCAAGACAGAGAGATACCTCTTCTGGGGATAAAAAAGGCTCTGCACTAATGCGTGTGTGCAGGAGCATTCCCAAATAGATTTTGGACGTGGAGGAATGCACAATTCAATTTCTGCTGAGGAAGATTCCCAAGCTTGGCAGACATGGAATGGTAAGGTTTACATCCTTCATCAGTTGTTCTTGGGAACGAGCCTGGGACTAGACAGTTGTGTAAGTAAGAGTAAATGTGCATTCCCCAAGGTGAAGGACAGCAGAGATTCCAAGACACTGATGAATGTCCTGGGAGCATCAGGCAGCCCATATGGCAAGGAAATAAGTGATGTGGGCTTGCCTAAAACTGAGGAACCTATCTTCATCTTCTATCTTCATTAAAACCAAATTCACTTCGGGACTGGTCAAACAGCATGGCTCTCTCAAACTACTCCATGTCCAATTAACTACTGGGAAAGTACCATCCCACATCATTGCTACCTATAGATCCCCCACCTTGAACCAGGATAAGCACACAACCTACCTCGATTCACTGGAATCCCTCGCTGTACAGCCCAATACCATAGTCAGAGGAGATTTCTACTATACTTACATACATTAGGGGACATACACAAGCGAAAACAGGCTTGCCCAGCGGTTCCTGGAGTTTGTTAACACAAATGCTCTGGAACAGATAGTCTGCACCCCCCACTAGAAGCTGTAATGTTCTGCACGTAGTACTCACCAACATGGGGGTCACTACTTCCCCATGCGTGATGTTCTCCCTGGTTAGGTCAGACCATAAATCAGTCTCATTTGAGTAACTACTGGAACTGCCACCCTCAAAGGAACAAAAATTATAAAAAAATTTACCAAAGCTAAACACAGCCTACTAAGCAATGGTATAAAAAGCTTCATACCATCCACAATCACAGACATCAATGATCACTGTACAGACGTGTACGCAAATGCCCTGTACAAACACTTAGGCGACTGCATAAACTCTGTTGTACCTGACCGGATCAAAACCAGGTCTTCCAGTAAAAACAAGACACCGTGGTGGACTTCAAGTATAAACAGACTATATAACAAGAGAAAGAAACAGCTGTCCAAAAGCAAGAGGGATATCATTCCACAGAGGAAGAGTTCCCTCCTAAGCCTAAACAAGAAAATGAGAAATCTTGTTAAGTCTTCTAAAGCAAATTACAAAACAAAAATCACATTCCTAGCCAAGGATCATCATAAGACATTCTTTAACTACATCTGAAGTCTAAAAGGGAATGCCCAGTTATGTGCCAAACTGCTTGTAGATGGGATCACCAACCTGTTAGCTCCCCTATCCCCACGTACCATATCCCAATACTGGACACCAGCCCTCTGTCTAGTACCTCAAGAGAACAGGTCATCCCTGCACTTGTCACGGCCAAAAAGATAGCCTCAGTGGGACCAGATAATATCCCGGCTTGCTTAATAAACAATCTAAAACAAGACCTAGTTGACCCACATAGCATTCTTTTTAATCACAGCCTGAGAACTGGCTATGTTCTTGCAGAATGGAGAACAACAGTAATCTCCCTGCACAAATGGGGGGCCATCAACTGACCCTGGGAACTACAGACCCATAAGTCTAACCAGCCTCATCTGCAAGGCCATGTAAATAATTATCATGGGCCTTATCAACAAAGACATAGGCAACCTCCAAACATTGGACCCAACCCAGTCTGCCTTTGTTAAGGGTAGAGCATGCTTATTAAACCTGGTGGACTTCTTTGAGAATGTCACCAAATCCATGGATGAAGGCAAAACAGTGCACACTGTCTATCTCGACCTGGCCAAGGCTTTTGACACAATTTCCCACTCTGGCATCATTGAAAAACTCTCCCAGAGAGGAATTAACCCTTATGTTACTAGATGGGTAGCCAATTGGCTCACCGACAGAACACGCACTGTCAAAATTGGTGACTCCACCTCCACCAGTAGACCAATCACCAGTGGAGTACCACAGAGGTCTGTGATGGACCTCTTACTGTTTGGCATCAATTTCTCAGAAATCCAGGCCAAAGTAGACGGCCTTTGGCTCACCAACTCAACTAAGTCTGCAGAGTGATCACTGAGTGTTTTCGTTGTTATGAACTTGTTTATTTACGTATTAATTAAAGCAGTACCTAAAATCAGTTTGCAGAGACCATTCTTCCCTGGGACCAGAAGCAGCCTTCTTTTGTATTAGGAACATAACTAAAAGTTGGTCTATCACTGGTTATACCAGAGGTCATTGCTTTTATAGGAACCTAGGGTTCTCCCATGAAAGAAGAGACAATTTCACAATCTACGTTGTAACTTGCTGATATCAGGAAGCTGCTGATTTTTAAAGAAACTTTCCTTCTATCTCTGATTTGGGAAGCAGGTGGGAGATCAGGGAGGTATCCTGCTCTGCAGTTAAGACTGGAGTAAATTCTGTGGAAGAGACAGTCAATGGTCCCTTCCCCCTCCCCTGATGTGTGGCCCAGCCTCTTCTTCCTTTCCAATTGACCTCAAAGGCCCTCTTTTCTTTAACCTGATTGGCCTTTTCTGTAGAAGGGCTAAGCTCTTAGAAGAGTAATTAAAGTTATGTTTCAGTAGTGGTGGATGAAAAAAAAAAAAACACTCCCAGTGCTTGAATTGTTTTTCTTTTTTTCTCCTAATTTCTGGAATAATTTTAGTGTGAGAGGGTCAAAGATCCACAAATTCTCAAAGGGAACACCTAAGATTTGACCCATGCCATACTCAGGCAGTGGCAGAATCTTGAGCGAGGCATGCCTTCATAAAAATGATTCAGTAGTAGCACCCCTAGCAGATATTGCTGAAGCACCATACCCAAACGTTATGGCATGCCTGCCAGCTTTATGAGCTGAGGAGGTTTACAGATTTTTAGTGTTACAGTAGAATCCATAAGGTAATCTACAATACCCTTCATTTGTTTAAGAATGTCCCCTTGATGGCTCTGATACCCACTATTATAGAATTATAAGCTCTCTTGCAAAATTGGTCCTAGAGTCCATCACAGAGGAATGCAGCCTGTCAGGGATTTACTCTTAAAACCTTGAGATGCAGGCAGTGCTCCTTATAAAACCACCTGGGTTGAAAGAAGCTTGAGGCTCACATCTGGTATGTCATGACACCCTCAAGTTTAACCCAGGTCTCAGTCCTCCTAAAAATGAAATCATCTAAGGAGGTGTGTAGGGGAGAAGTGACACTGGTGTAAGATCTCCACTCACTATTTCAGGATGTAGGAACCAATTAGGTGCTTCCAGAACCCCCTGAGCTTAGATCTCAGACTCTCAAGGCCTCTGACAAAGCCCCTTTAGAGGCTGTCATGCCAAGGGGAACAAGCACATTCCAAAGAGCAGATGTTCCATCATGGGTACTCATGGTCTGCTTCATCATTTCAGAATGGAAAGACAAGTAACCTGCCATCTTGGCAAGACAGGACATAGAAGACACTGAAGTGGAAGCTAGAGAACCCTGTTCACAGGTCTGGACTTCCAAAGCAGACGTACCGGCTAAACAGATCCAACTGATCCATGCTCCCTGCAGACATCTAGTACCTTGGCACTTAGCAAGTCCTTTCCTACCGTCATAACCTGGGCTGTCCCTCACAGTGGGTCTCCTTGGTTTAGAGTTCCCTTCAAGCCTTATAGAACTTGCAGCCAAGCACATGTCTCTGTGTGTCGGAAGTTCTCTCTCGCAAAAAGAAGACAGAAGCTTACCCTGAGAAGGTAGAGGATCACTTCTTTGAACACAAGGAGAAGGTATGCTTGGCGGGTGGGGGGAGCAGTAATAGGAAAGTACAGTTGTGTACACGTACCATAAATGTAGATGTTCGAGTGGATTCACTGTTGCAGTCATCACATTTGGGTTATCTGCTTGCAGTAGCCCTCAGTCGGCTGGATTATCAAAGTCTTGGGTCCTGCGTCGGTTGCTGTCTCATCTTCTGTGACGTCAGGTAGTCAGGGGTATAAAGCATGCAGCCAACGCCATTACATCAGTTTTTCTTGCCCAAGATGTCAGGTGCCCCCTGAAGGGAAGCAATTATATATATATATATATATATATATATATATATATATATATATATATATATATATATATATATATATATATTTATATTTATATACACACACACACACACACACACACAAGGTTATACCTCAAACAAAAAAGCAAATACACCAAAAAGCTTTTAAGTATAGTAAAGGAGAGTAGAGGTATAGCCAAAAGAAGTCAGGGGGCTGGAGGGACGGTAACCAGGACTGCAACAGTGAATACACTCGAACATCTATATTTATGGTAAGTGTAGACAACTGTACTATGTTCTTCGTGTTTCACTGTTGCGGTCATTACATTTTGGTAGATTCCCAAAGCTAAGGATGGGAGGAGGACTTTAGATAGAATTAGGACCAGCTATAAGGCCCTGTAAGACTGCAGTGGCAAAGCCAGCTCTGGATTTGAAGAACATTAGCAAATGGTAATGCTTGGTGAAAGTATGTACAGAACTCCAGGTAACAGCTTCTAGGATGTCTCTGGTAGGGACACCTCTGAGAAAGGCTGCAGAGGTAGATGCAGCCATGGTTGAATGGGGTCTAATCCCCTATGGGATAGGTTTTCCATGGTGCTTACAGCAGAAATGAATGCAATGGCCTATCCATTTAGAAATGGTTTGCTTTGAAATAGCCTTCCCCTCTGCCCCTGCAGCAAATGCCACCAGCAGTTGTTCAGATTTCCTTTGAGGTTTAGTCCTGTCCAAGTAAAATCTAAGTTGTCTGTGCATATATAAGAAGTGCAGTATCTGTTCCCCTTTGTTCTGTGGATTAGAAAAGAAGGCTGGCAAATCAATGGATTGATTAAGAGCCACACTGGATACCACCTTGGGCATGACAGAGGAATTGGTCCTGAGGGACAACCTGTCCACGTGAAAGATTATGAAAGGCTCCACTGCCATAAGGGCATGTAATTCAGATACCCTTCTTGCTGAAGTGACTGCTAAAAGGAAAGCTGTTTTCCAAGAAAGGAATTTTAACTCTGCACTTGCAGCTGGCTCAAAAGGAGGAAGAGTGAGCTTTACCAATACAAAGTTAAGGTCCCAGGCTGGAGTTGGGGCTCTCCTGGGTGGTCTTAAGTTTTTAGCCCCTCTGAGGAACTGCTTGAGCAGTGGGTGAAAAAATAGGGGTGGCTCTGTGTTGTAATGAGCTGAAATAGCTGATGCATGAATTTTGATGGAGGAAAAGGAAAGGTCCTTGTGAAACATCTCAGTTAAGTATTGAAGAATCTGAGGTAAATTGGGCACTGCTGTGCCCATCCCTTGAGTTTGGTTCCAGGCACAGAATCTTTTTCATTTTTCAGCATAAGATTTTCTAGTACTAGGCCTCCTTGCCTCCAAAATGACATCCAACACTTGTTTACTGAGGGATGGTAACGGAGAGATTAGGTGATCAGCCAGGCTGCCAGGTTCAGTGTTTGAAGCTGGGGCTGCAGAATCTGGCTGTCTTGCTGTGACAGCAGGGTAGGGGTCTGAGGCAGGTGCCATGGAGCCAGCAGTGACACACTGCGCAAGAGGGGGTACAAGTTTTGGCATGGCCAATCTGGTGCAATCAGTATCGTCCTTGGTTTGTCCTGTTTGATCTTTAGTAGTACCTTGGAGAGGAGAGGCAGAGGAGGAAAGGCATAAACTGATAGATTTTTCCAGCTGAAGAACAGAGCATCCACTTTCCACGTTTGTTTGTGGGGAGTCCTTCTGTAGAATTTGCCCAATTGGTAGTTCTCGGGGGAGGCAAACAGGTCATATCTGGTCTCCCCCATTTGTCTATCACCATGTTGAACGTCTTTGGTTTCAGTTTCCACTTGTGTGGGTCCATGAGATTTCGGCTTAGTTTGTCTGAAAGTGTATTTAGTTTTCCTGGCAGGAATTGAGCTTGTAGATGCACTTGGTAGCTCAAGGCTGTGTTCCACAGAGCCAAAACTAGTCTGCAAAGGGGGTAGAAATGGGTACTCCCCTGCTTGTTTATGTACCACATAACAGTGGTGTTGTCCGTCTTTACCATTAATTGTCCTGGAAGAATGTGGTCATTGAAAGCTGTCAGAGCATTCTGTACAGCTAACATTTCTTTTTGATCGATATGCAGGTGCATTTGACTTGGGTGCCATTTGCCCTGAATGCACTTCCCTGCCAGGTGAGCCCCCCAATGCATAGTCTGATGCGTCTGTTGTTAGGGTTTGAGCGGCAGGGTGTAGAGTGAATGGTAGTCCCTTGTTTTTGTGGCAGGCCTCTGCCCACCAAAGGAATTCTAACTGTAGGCAAGGTATGATAGGAATCATTGCTTCTAGATCCTGAGAATGTTGACACCATAGGCATTTTAGATACCATTGTAGTTTCCTCATATGCAGTCTTGAATATGGAATTAGTAGAATGCAGGAGGTCATGAAAGTACAGTTTTGTACCTACCATAAATGTAGATGTTCGAGTGTCTTCACTGCTGCAGTCATTACACTTGGGTTATCCTGCTGTGAGGCGGTCCCGCAGTCGGCCAGAGTTCCAAAGTCTTAGTCTGGTGTCAGTTGCTGTCTCCTCCTCCCCGACGTCAGTGTGTCAGGGGTATATAAGAAGCAGCCAACACCATTTTCTTCAGTTTTTCTTGCCCGAGATGTCAGGTGCCCCCCAAAAAGATAGGTAATACATACTGCTTACAAAACATACAATAAAGTAAAAACAAAACCTTCAGTAACCAGCAAATACACCACATAGGTAGTATAGTGTAGAAAGGTATAGATGAGACCCAGCTAAGAACGAGGGGATGGTGGGTGGGTAACCAGGACTGCAGCAGTGAAGACACTCGAACATCTACATTTATGGTAGGTACAAAACTGTACTATGTTCATCATGTTTCACTGCTGCAGTCATTACACTTGGGTTGAATCCCAAAGCTGAGTCAGTGTGGCTGGTTCTATAGAGGATTTGGTGTGGCTATGAGGCCCTGCAGCACTGCAGTGGCAAAGCCAGCTCTGGATCTAGAATAAAGAGGCAAGTGGTAATGCTTGGTGAAGGTGTGCACTGAACTCCAAGTTGCAGCTTCCAAGATGTCTTTGGTAGGTACTGCTCTAAGGTAGGCAGTAGAAGTGGCAGTTGCCCTGGTGGAATGAGGTCTACTATTACTAGGTACAGGTTTCCCATGCTGTGTATAGCAGAACCGAATACAGTGTCCTGTCCACTTTGAAATGGTCTGCTTTGAAATAGCCTTTCCCTGTGATCCTGCAGCATATGATACAAACAATTGTTCAGTTTTTCTGAAAGCTTTTGTTTTGTCCAAGTAGAAGCGTAATTGCCTGTGTATGTCTAAGGAATGTAGACGTCTCTCCCCTTTATTCTGGGGATTTGGATAAAAAGTTGGCAAGTGAATAGTTTGGTTAAGAGCCACACTGGATACCACCTTAGGCATAAAAGAAGGGTTTGTTCTTAAAGAAACCTTGTCTTGGTGAAAAATGATGAAAGGCTCCACTGCCATTAGTGCCTGTAGTTCTGAGACTCTTCGTGCTGAGGTTATTGCCAGGAGCAGAGCAGTTTTCCATGATACATATTTTAATTCTGCTGAATTGGCTGGCTCAAAAGGAGGTAAAGTGAGCTTTTCCAAGACAAAATTGAGGTCCCAAGTAGGTGTTGGTGCTCTCCGAGGCGGTCTTATGTTTTTAGCCCCTCGAGGTACTGCTTTAGCAATGGATGAGAAAAAATAGGAGGATCTGTGTTGTAATGAGCCGAGATGGCAGAGGCGTGGATCTTAATGGATGAGAAGGATAGTCCTTTGTCCAGCATCTAAGTTAAATATTGTAGTATCTGAGGAATGAGGAACAAGAGGGTCAAGGCTTTGAGCATGGTTCCAGGCACAGAATCTCTTCCACTTTTCTGAGTAAGATTTCCTGGTGCTAGGCCTCCTGGCCTCCAAAATGACATCCATAACAGCTTTAGATAGAGGTGTTGTCTGTTTGACTAATGAATCTGCCAAGCAGCCAATTGTAAGGTTCTGAGCTGGCTGTGCAGGATCTGATTGTTTTTTGAGTCAGTAGGTGTGGAATTTGAGGCAAAATCCAAGGTGGGCATTGAGCCAAGTTCTTCAAGATTGGGTACCAATGCTGGCGTGGCCAGTCCGGAGCAATCAGAATCATCTGTGGTTTTTCTTGTCTGGCTTTTAGGAGTACCTTTGAAAGGAGAGGCAGAGGTGGGACGGCATAAACTTTTAGGCTTTTCCAGCTGAACGAAAGAGCATCCACTTTCCATGCTTGTGTGTGATAAGTCCTTGTGCAGAATTTTTGTAGTTGGCAATTCAGTGGGGAGGCAAAAAGATCTATGTCCGGGCACCCCCATTTTTGCATGATCATGCTGAAGACTTGTGGATTTAATTTCCACTCGTGAGGATACATGATGTTTCTGCTTAAGTCGTCTGCCAGAGTATTTTTATTTCCTGGCAGGAATTGTGCTTGCAGATGAACTTGATAAGTTAGAGCTGTGTTCCACAAGGTCATGGCTTGTCTGCATAGGGGGAAAGAATGAGTGCCCCTTGCTTGTTAATGTGCCACATTACTGTGGTGTTGTCTGTCTTTAATAACAATTGTCCTGGATGTAGAAGGTCCTTGAAAGCTGTTAGGGCATTTTGTACAGCCAACATCTCTTTTTGATTGATGTGAAGATGCATTTGGTTTGTGGTCCATTTGCCCTGAATACATTTTCCTGCCATGTGTGCTCCCCAGGCGTAATCCGAAGCATCTGTTGTTAAAGTCTGCCTGGCTGTAGGAAGAGTGAAAGGCTGACCCTTGTTGAGGTGACATGCCTTTGCCCACCATCGAAACTCCTGTTGTAGGCAGGGAATTAGTGGTATTACTGTTTCCAAGCTGAGTCTTGAGTCCAAACACTTTTTAGGTACCATTGTAATTTTCTCATATGCAGTCTGGCATACGGAATTAGTAGTATGGAGGATGCCATGAATCCCAAGGCCTGCAGAATTTTTCTTGCAGGGAGTTGGGACTTTGTTGCCATCAATTGAAAATACTGAGTCAGTTGTCCTTGTTTGTCTGGCGTGAGATAAGCCATCTGGTCCGTTGTATTTAAGCTGGCACCCAGGAATATTATCTCTTGTGAGGGCACTAGTTTTGACTTCTTTTCGTTTACTGTGTACCCTAGGCAAATTAGCAACCTTTTTACAAACGCCAGATGCTTTAGAAGAATGTCCTTGCTCTCTGCTTGAATCAGGCAGTCGTCCAGGTATGGATATATATGAATTCCTTTTAGTCTGCAAAATGCAATTACTGGTGCCAGGCACTTTGTAAAGACCCTGGGTGCAGTAGATAAGCCAAAGGGCAGTGCAGAGAATTGGTAGTGCATTGAACCAGCTATGAATCTGAGGTATCTTCTGCAATTTTGTCTGATAGGGACATGCAGGTATGCCTCTGAGGTCCAAAGTAACAAGCCAAGCTTTCTTGCCCAACATGGGAAGGAGCTGCTGTAGTGTCAACATTTTGAATTTCGGAACATCCAGGTAAGTATTTATAGGTTCATAGGTAGGTACTAGGCTATCTGCCCGAAGGTATTTATAAGCCTAGCCAGAATGTGTTGGCTTTCGCCACCCCCTTAGATTAGTTCCCTCTGCCTCTGTCCAGCAGGGCCACTGAATTGATCCTAGAGATAAACTTTTTTCCCATCCACTCGTCAAGATTTCTTTTGAATGGTGTTAGCGAGGTGTTCTGTCCAATATAGATTGGGATCTTGTTCCAAAGCATGGGAAGTCTCTGGGACAGGAATCTTCCCTCCAGCACGTCCTATTTATTGTTGTGGTGAGGTTGAGATCCCTAGAGCGTGTGGCTCGTGGGGATAAGGTTTTCTTTAGGTGGAGCATGTCCATTAATTCTGGGTTAGACATGGTCTTCTATGTCAGGCAGAGATCACCACTGAGTAGGCGGTATGCAACAGAGTACAGCTGTAATTTCTTCAGTCGAGCTGCATAGGGCATCTGTTTGAGGCAAGTGATCCTCTTGGTGAGGTACTTCTGAGGTCTTTCCAGCTGTTGCAGATGTCTTGTAAGGTACATCCCAAATGGGGCGTTGTACTCTATGGTGGGTCTGATGAGTGATGAGTAGAGGGGCACAATGACCTCTTTTGATCTGGATTCGAACAATTTTGTGATTAGGTGGGCCACGTAGAAGGATTTTCTAACCACTTTGGCAATGTGATGATCACAGGTGAGATTACTGTCTACTTGGGTCCCCAGATCCCTTATCACGTCTTCCGTATTTAGGGGACTACCACCTATGTAGTAGTTTGTGGGTATTTTGTTTTTTCCAAAGGGGATGACTATGCACTTTTTGGCATTTAGCTTGAGGCCATGATTTTGACACCAGGTATCCGTCTCCGTGAGACCCTTTTGGAGGATGTCTGTGTCAGCCGGAGAGTCAATTATAGCCCCAAGTTTGCAGTCATCTGCAAACTTGGTCAGCCATAGTCCTCCTGTGCTTGCCTGTACCTCTGAGAAGTATATGCCGAACAGGAATGGTCCTAGGACTGAGCCCTGGGGAACCCCACTTGTAACCGATTTAGAGTCTGACCTAGCTCCCGCAACTCTCACCATGTGGGTTCTGTCCATGAGCCAGTTGGCAACCCATCTTGTGACGTAGGGATTTATGTTCAGGCTGGTGAGCTTGTCTATAATACCAGAATGGGGAATGGTGTTGAAGGCCTTTGCGAGGTCTAGGTAGGCTGTGTGTACCACTTTTCCCTCATCTATAGCCTTGGTAACTGTCTCAAAGAAGTCCACCAGGTTTAGGAGGCATGATCTGCCCTTAAAGCCGAACTGGGTAGGGTCCAGTGTTTGGAGGTTCCCAATGTCTTTGTTAATGAGTTCCATGATGATGCGCTCCATAGCCTTGTAGACCAAGCTAGTCAGGCTTATAGGGCGATAGTTCCCGGGGTTTGTTGTGGCTCCACCTTTGTGAAGCGGAATAACCGCTGCTGTGCGCCACTTGATGGGTACGTAGCCTGTGGAGAGGCTGAGTTTGAACAGTGTGTTCAGGTGAGGGGTTAGTTCATCTTTGAGCTCGTGTAGGACGCAGCCTGGGACACCGTCCGGTCCCATTGATGCTGTGTTTTTGGCTTTGGAGAGGGCTGTTTTAACCTGAGTGTCTGTGATTTCAGGGAATCTACATTCTTCTGATATGGTTATGGGCCCTCTTGGGGGTGAGGTTTGCGCTGAACTTGTCTGCCAGGATATTGGCGATATCGGTCGGTTCAGTGTATTTTATGCCATTCTGCACTAACTCAGAGCAGATCTGAGCATTGCCACTTAGATTCTTGATATAGCTAAAGAATGCCTTGTGGTTATCTTTGGAGTCCTTGGCAATTTTTCTTTTAAAGCTCGCCTTGGATGATTTTATGAGGGATTGAAGTTTCTTGCTGATACTGATCAGGGATGTCTTCCCTTCTTGGGATTTTACTCTTTTCTGTATTAGTTTTCTCCTTTTATTGTGTAGCTTGTTTATGGCAGGAGTCCACCAGACTGGTTTCCTTTTCTTGGAGGAGTGCGTCTTGGTTTTGCTTGGGATGTCATGATCCATGCATTCTTGTAGGTGCCCGTAGAATGCATTAGTGAAGGATTTTGCAGCTTGGACAATGTTATCCTTCAGCATGGGGGCTTTAAAACTTTCCACCTCGGTCTTAAGTAACGTGAAGTTTGCTTTGAAAAGTTTTTCACTGTGTTTTTTTTGTCCGGTGGTGGGGGCGGAATGTGGATATCCAAAGTGATTTGTTTATGGTCAGATCTAACCAGCGAGGGGTTGACCTCCGGTGTGGAACGCCGGTTGCTCATGTTGGTGATGACTAGGTCCAATATGCTGTCACCTCTGGTGGGTGTGTTGACCAGTTGAACCAGGTCGTTTGAGTTTATAAATTCTAGGAAATGTTGGGCAAGGGAGTTAGTACTTGAGTAGTTCTCCCAGTTAATGTTTGGGTAATTGAAATCACCCAATATTAGGGTGTTTGGTAGGACCTTTATGTTTCCCAGTGTTTCCAGAAATGTGGAATGGGGGTCCTGGGACATGGTGGGTGATCTGTAGCAAGCTACAATTTGAATTGCAGTTTTGCCCATTGTTAGTTGCACGTGGATGACCTCTGAAGCATCGTGCTGTGCCACTAACCTTGAGGTGTGGGTATCCTTGATGAATATGGATATGCCCCCGCCTTTTGTATTTCGGTTTGGGTTCTGTGGCCGAAATGTATGGTACGAGTTGTAGCCTGGTAGTGCTGGGGTGCTCTCTGCAGCCTTAAACCAGGTTTCTGTTACTGCACATATATCGATTTTCTCCATACTGAGGAGTGCCTCGAGTGCGTGCATTTTGAGGTTCAGACTTCTGGCATTGAGTAGCATTACCCTCAGTTTTTTGTTACTTGTGCTATTTACGGCGGTGGGGTTGTCTTTTGAGCCTTGCCTAAAAAAGGCACTATGGGGGTGGCAAGAGCCTTGGCCAGTATTCAAAAGCCTAAGGGTGACAGGTGCAAGCAGTCTCTAGCGAAGCAGAGTGGCTTGTCGAGCATGTCGTCCCAGGGGGACAGACACTGGATCCCCTTTGAATGACACCAGAAACTTAGCCAATTGTTGAAATTGAGAATTTTTTCTTTATACCGTGGTATCATTCTTGGTGAGGGCAGGATGCTACTCAGGGTCAGGGTCATACCGGCCTGGGCTACGTGATCAGAGAGCTCTTCCATGTCTCTTTTCATGTAGTCCAGAGAGGTACGGCTCAGGTCATTCACACCAACGTGGGCAATGACAGAGTCATATTTGTACTTGTTCTGTAGTGACCTGAGTGCTTGTGTTATGTGGCGGATCCTGACGCCCGACAGGCAGCTAACAGTAATCTTCTCCTTATTCAGCTTAGTGAGTGGGACGTCAGTGTACCTGACTATAGAGTCACCTATTACTAGTATGTTGGGTATGTTATTTTGCCTTAAGGGCTGTGATTGCATGGCACACTGGTTTTGTGAAGTATGTGTTTCATGGTTTGTGTTGGGAGGTGGAGGTTGCTTGGATGTTTGCTTTGGAGGTCTCTGTTGGTTTTGCAGATTTTTATTTAGTGCCCCAGAGTATGTTTTCATGTATTTATGTGTGTTTTTTTCCATTGCTGCTTTAATGGGTTTATGTGAGACTGGTGGTGTGATGCAAGTATTTCCCTTCTCCTCTTGACTGTCTGATCCAGTCTTGGGTTGAGAGAGCTTAGCCTCCAGTTTGGCCGTATAATTGCATCTCTCGCATGTATTAGTGTTTGATGGTAGGAGGAGGGGGTTGTCTGTGTAACATTGCCTCAAAATGCCCAGATTCACCAGTTGGACTAGAGAGTACACCTGACACTGCCCTTTGGACATGCCTGGATAGGTACAGTGAACTGTTTTACTGGATGGCTGGTAAGGTCGAATAGAGAGCCTTGTTCTTCTGTACCGTACAGGAGGGTCTAGTGCTAGGGTTTATAAGTGCTTACTATAAGTTTTGAGGAAGTGCCAGGCTGAGAAAAAAGTGGCTTGAGTGCTTAAGTTGAAAGTTTGTCTAGTTCCAAGGGAAAAATTGAAGAGGAGACTTTGTGGAGCTGGGAATAGTTTTACCCCAGCTAACCAGTGCTGCCCGGCACGCAAAACTGGGCAAATACGGTATTTATAGCAGGGAAATGAAAGAAATAGAAATTAGCCCAAAATGGCCAATAAACTACAATTTCTGGGCTGAAACCACTCCTCCAGGGACAAACAGGCTGCTCAAAGCTCTCAAATTTAGAGTAGAAAGGTCTAGTATGGGTCTCCAGGCTTTGTCCTTTCTGGGGACCAGGAAGAGTCTTGAGTAAAATCCTTGTCCTTGTTACTGCTGTGGCACTTTTTGAATAGCTCTCATGTCCATGAGGGCTGTAATTTGCTTTTGTGCCTCTGCCCATTGGTTTTGTGGCAGGTCTGGCATTCCTTTTAGCCTTGGAAAAGTGTGAAAGTGGAACCTGTACCCTTGAGACAATATTCAGCACCCATTTGTCTTGGGGGATTGCTTGCCAGTTTTGTGAAAAAAGTGCTAGTTTCCCTCCTAAGGGAGCTGCCAAAAGGGAAGAGCTTGGCATTGGAAGGGGGAAGTCATTGGGACTGTTTCCTGTAAGGTTGTGACTTGTCCCCCCCCCTTTTGGGGTTGAAGCACCCCACTGTCGTGGTCTGAAAGAGCCTTGGGGCTGAGATCTGCCCTCTTGGGCGTCTGTATCTGCCTCTTTGTGGCCTGTCTGACACTGAAAAGGACCCATTTTTTGTAGGCCAATTCCTGCTAAATCGTGGTGGCTGTACCCCTAAGAAATCCTTCACTGTTTGCATAGATTTTGCCTTATCCTCCATTTTCTTTAATACCTCTTCCGCTTTAACACCAAATAAAATATCATGCTGTAGAGGAGCATCCAATAATTTTGCCTTAACATGATCTGGTAAACTTTGTTCTTTTAACCATGCATGCCTTTGAATCACAGATCCTGTAACTGCTCTACAAGAAGCTTCTAATGAATCAAAGCCACATTACAAAGTATGCTTTCCCACTTGTTCAGCTGCATGCAATAAATCCTGCATTTGATTATAGTCAGGTTGTTCTGCACTTGTACCCATATTCTGTTTTAACAGAGACATTAAATATTGTTGGTATTTAAGCATGTGAAACTGGCAATTTAAAGCCCTCACTGCTAAAGTTGCAGAAGTGTAAACTTTCTTCCCCCATCTGTCTAATGCTCTAGAATCCCTGTCAGAGGGAACTGGATTTTTAGCCGTGGAAGCCTTTACCCCTCTGGGACCCTGGGAAATAGTTTCTGGGTCTGCAACAGGGTTTTTATAAAGAAATTTGTGAGAGTCAGGGACTCTGTAGTACTTGCCTGGCTTGACTGGAGCAGGAGGTAAAGAATCAGGATTTAAACTGGATTCAGAGAACACATCATCCACAATATCCAACACTGGCGGAATAGCAAGGGGCCTGTGCTGAGGCAATAAAAGAAAAGCGTTTTCTTGGATTCTGAGTAATCCTGGCCCTCCCAATGGAAATGCTCCCTCATGGTATGTAAAGTTTCCCCAAAAGAATAATCCTCAGGAGTAGAGACTGAAGGAATTGATTCTTCAGCATCAGAGTCCTCATAGGGGGTAAAGAGTATCCCTGGTCTGAAGAGGAATCAGAATATATAGAAACCTGGTCAGAGGAATCATAGTCTGCATCCTGCCTAGGCCTTTTATCAGGAGGGGGATGGGAACCCCTGATCAGAGTAATTAAGTCTTCGGCCATTTTGAGCATCTGCTTTTTAGGCATGGAGGCCTGTCCAGGTGAATGCTGTACTTGCTTCTTTGTCTTTAATGTAGTTTTAGACTTGGCTGTAGTTGCAATGGTAAGTTGTGAAGATCTGAAAACACCCTCAGAAGCCGATGCCTGCTCAGCAGCTCTGGACCTATCTGAAGGGTTAGTCTCTGTAGGCCCAACACCTTGAGTATCCAGGTACCTCCACATGGGAGTCGGTAGCGGCCTGTGGCTCTGAGGTAGCGGGTGTCAGGGGCTGCGAAAGCGCCTCACTGAGAACCGGCGACTGGCCTAGAAGAGGCTTCGTCGTCAGTTTTGAGCCTCGGATGCCTGTCCTTATCCTTATCTCTGCGCTTTTTGTGAACTGCGGTCGTCGGTTGTTCCGACGGCATGGTATAATTAAACCTTCAGCCAAAGTAATGGCGAGCGAAATCAAACCGACATTTAATAGTGCGTTTGTTAAATCTAGCACAAAACCGACAACTAGTGACGTCGTGATCTGGGCCTAGGCATGGAATACAGTAAGAATGAAAATCCTTATGAGGCATTTGCTTCCCACAAGAAATATAATTATTAACTTTTACTTGACATCGGTCTGAGGCAAGAAAAAGTTTCCTCAACGGGGTACTTAGCTTTATTGAAGACTTCCGTTCTGAAAATTGAATTTGATATCTCAGGAGTCGGCTGACCGGCACTTGCGAACTGCTTTTGCTTCGGGCACCGCGCGGAAAGAAAGACTGGGGAAAATGGCATCGGCTGCTTCTTATATACCCCATAACGTCAGGGAGGAGGCGACATCAACCGACGCCGGACCAAGACTTTGGAACTCTGGCCGACTGCGGGACCGTCTGATGGCAGGTAACCCCAGTGAAACACGATGAACATCTCCAAGGCTTGCAGTATTTGCCTTGCAGATAGCAGGGTTTTTGTGGCCACTAGTATGAAGTAAGTTGTCAAATGAATTTGTTTCTCTGGCGTGAGGTAAGCCATCTGGGAAGTTGTGTTCAAGCTTGCTCCCAGGAATGAAATTTGTTGACAGGGTACAAGATGTGATTTCCTTTCGTTTATGGTGTACCCCAGACAAGTTAGCACCTTTTGTACAAACGCCAGATGATTCAAAGTATATCCTGGCTTTCTGCCTGGTATATTTGCATATTTCTTTGCCTGCAAAATGCAATGACTGGAGCTAGGCACTTTGTGAATACCCTGGGCACAGTAGATAAGCCAAAGGGCAGTGCAGAGAACTGATAGCGAGTGTAGCCTGCTTTGAAGTGAAGGTATCTTCTGTAAGATTCCCTGATTGGGATGTGGAGGCAGGCTTCTTTTAAATCCAGTGTTGCCAACCAGGCATCTTTGCCTAGCATAGGAAGCAACTGGTGAAGAGTTAGCATCTTGAATTTTGGAATCACCAAAAAGGTGTTTAAGATAGAAAGGTCCAGGATAGGACGCCATGAGTTGTCTTTTCTGGGTACCAGGAAAAGCCTTGAGTAAAAACTGTGTCCCTTTTCCTCTTCTGGTACAGTTTGAATAGCATTTATGCTTAAGAGAGAGAGCACTGGCTTTTGAGCCTCTGTCCACTGATTTGGGGGTAGATCTGGCCAACCGTTTGGGGTTGGTAATATGTGGAAGTGAAATCTGTATCCTTGGGAAACTATATTTAAAACCCATTTGTCCTGGGTAATGAGTTTTCAGTTTTTTGCCTGCAGAGCAATCTTTCCCCCTAAAGGAGCAGTCAGTTGAGAAGTGCTTGGAAGCTTTAAAGTTAAGTCATTGAGACAGTTTACCATGGGGGGTGTCTTACTACTCCCTGATTTGGAAGCGGGAGCCCCCCACTGCTTAGTCCTGTGCATAACCTGGGACTGAAGCCTGGGTGTTCTGCTGGTTCAGGGTTTGGACTGAGAAGACCTGCAAGAGGCAGGAAAAGACCAATTCTTAGACGGCCAATGCCTACTAAATATGGGAGGCTGTACTTGTAGGAAATCTTTAACAGTTTGTATAGATTTAGATTTCTTTTTAAGAACGTCTTCTGCTCTGATGCCAAACAGGCGGTCCTGATTTAAGGGAGCATCCAACAATTTAACTTTAACATGATCTGGCAAAGTTTGCTCCTTAAGCCAAGCATGCCTTTTAAGTACCCAGTGACAGCAGCCCTGCAAGATGCTTCTAGTGAATCAAAACCACATTGCAAAGTATGCTTTCCAACCTGTTCAGCAGAATGCATTAAATCCTGTAAATCCTTATTTTCAGCACAGTCAGGAATCAACATCATTTTCTGTTTAAGCAATCCAATAATATGCTGCTGATACTTTTAACATATGAAGCTGGCAGTTTAAGTTGCAGAAGAGTATACTTTCTTACCCCATCTATCCAGCGCCCTGGAGTCTCTATCAGAGGGGGTAGGATTTTTTCCGTAGTAGCCTTAATGCCCTTGGGTCCCTGTGATATGGTCTCAGGATTTTTAAAAAGGAACTTATGAGAGTCAGGAACCCTGTAATATCTATCAGGTTTTCTGGGAGCAGGAGGTAAAGAGTCAGGGGCCAAGCTAGATTCCAAAAAGGCATTATCAACAATGCTAGTACAGGAGGGATAGTTAAAGGCCTGTGTCGATGTAGGAGTAAGAAATCCCTAAGCCTCTTTTTAGAATCAGAGTAATCCTGGCTTTCCCAGTGGAAGTGCTCGCTAAGAGTATGCAGGGTTTCACCAAAAGAGAAATCCTCTGGGGGGGGGGGGGAGCTGAGGGAATAGAGTCCTCAGCATCAGAATTCTCATAGGTAGATAAGGGCAAATCCTGGTCATCAGAGGAAACAGAAATTTCAGAATCCTGGTCAGAAGTATCATAATCAAATTCAGTCCTAGGTCTCTTAGAGGGGGAAGGGTGGCTTCCCCTGATTAAAGTAATAAGGTCTTCAGCCATTCTTATCATTTGTTTTTTTAGGCATTGTGGCCTGACCATGCGGTCTGGGCATCGTTTTTCTAGGAATAGTTCGAGTTTTAGGCCTTGAAGAAGAAGATGGCGTTGGTTTAATATGCAAGTCAGTAGGCCTGAATACACCCTCAGAAGCCGGTGCCTGCACAGCGGTTCTGGACCCATCCAAGGTAGAGACATCCGCAGGTTCCACAGTTGAAGCATCTCGTGGCATACCGGACTCCGAATAGGTCTCAGTAGAGGACTGTGAATCTAAAATAGCGGGTATCAGGGGCTGCGAAAGCGCCTCACTGAGTACCGGCGAACTGGCAACTGGCTTAGGAGAAATGTTGTCAGCAGCTTTGGACCTAGGCGGCCTGTCTCTGTCTTTATCTTTGCGTTTTTTCAGAATTTCGGTAGTCGGATGGCTAACCGATGACATATCTGGATAATTGAACCGAGTACCGAAATATTTAGAAGCATAAATATACTGGCGAATAGTTCTTTGTTTAAATAAGGCACAAAACCGACAGTGAGGTACGTCGTGGTCAGGGCCTAGGCAAGGAATACAGTATGAATGAAAATCTTTATGAGGTACTTGCTTTCCACAAGAAATAAAATTACTGACTTTTACTGACATCGGTTTAGAGCAAGAAAAAGTTTCCCCAACGGGGTACTTAGCTTTAGTTGAAGACTTCGGTTCTGAAACTCGAAAATGAAAATTTCAGGAGTCGGCCTACTGGCACTTGCAAACTGCTTCTGCTTCGGGCAGTGTACAGCAAGAAAGACTGATGTAATGGTGTCGGCTGCTTGCTTTATACCACTGACTACCTGACGTCACGTAAGATGAGACAGCAACCGACGCAGGACCCAAGACTTTGATAATCAGGCCAACTGAGGGCTACTGCAAGCAGATAACCCAAATGTGATGACTGCAACAGTGAAACACAAAGAAAGTACAGTTGTGTACCTACCATAAATGTTGATGTTCGAGTGTATTCACTGTTGCAGTCATTACTCTTGGGTTATCCTGCTGGCAGGCTACCCGCAGTCGGCCTGAATTCCAAAGTCCTGGTCCGGTGTCGTTGCTGTCGCCTCTTCCCTGACGTCAGTGCGCCAGGGGGTATAAAAGATGCAGCCGACAACATTTTCTTCAGTTTTTCTTGCCCCAGATGTCAGGTGTCCCCAAAACGGTATGCTAAATGTAATATGCCAGTAAACATACATGGAGCAAAGAAACATTTCCTTCATCTACAAGCAAAAACACCCCATAGGTTGCATAGAATAGAGAAGTACAGATGAACCCCAGCAAAAGAAAGGGGGATGGAGGGAGGGTAACCTGGACTGCAACAGTGAATACACTCGAACATCTACATTTATGGTAGGTACACAACTGTACTATGTTCATCGTGTTTCACCGTTGCAGTCATTACTCGGGTTGAATCCCAAAGCTGAGTATGGGTGGCTGAGCTAAACAGGGTTAGGAGAGGCTATGAGGCCCTGCAGCACTGCAGTGGCAAAGCCTGCTCTGGATTTAGAGTAAAGAGGTAAGTGGTAGTGCCTTGTAAAAGTGTGCACTGAACTCAAAGTTGCAGCCTCTAAGATGTCTTTGGTTGGTACTCCTCTGAGGAAGGCTGCTGAGGTGGCTGCTGCTCTGGTAGAATGAGGCCTAATGCCCTTAGGCACTGATTTGCCATGTTGAGAATAGCATAAACAGATGCAGTGACCTATCCATTTAGAAATAGTCTGCTTTGAGATAGCCTTTCCTTGTGATCCTGCAGCATATGACACTAAAAGTTGCTCAGTCTTTCTGAAAGCTTTAGTTCTGTCCAAGTAAAAGCGTAGCTGCCTGTGTATGTCCAAAGTGTGCAGAATTTTCTCACCCTTGTTCTGTGGGTTTGGATAAAAGGCAGGCAAGTGAATGGTTTGGTTGAAAGCCACACTGGACACTACCATAGGCATAAATGTTAGGTTAGTCCTCAGAGAAACCCTGTCTGGATGAAATATGGTAAAAGGTTCCATAGCCATGAGTGCTTGTAACTCTGAGACTCGTCTTGCAGAGGTTATTGCCAGTAGCAGAGCTGTTTTCCAAGATAAAAATTTTATATCAGCTGTTGAGGCTGGCTCAAAGGGAAGCAGTGTGAGTTTTTCCAAGACATAACTGAGGTACCATGCAGGTATTGGTACTCTCCTTGGAGGTCTTATATTTTTGGCCCCTCTGAGGTACTGCCTTATTAGAGGATGAGAAAAGATAGGAGGTTCCGTATTGTAATGGGCTGAAATGGCACAGACATGAATCTTAATGAAAGAAAAGGAAAGGCCTTTATCCACCATTTCAGTTAGGTATTGTAAAATCTGAGGGATGTTTGGGACATATGTGTCAATGCCTTGTTCCTGGTTCCAAGCATAGAATCTCCTCCATTTTTCTGCATAAGATTTTCTGGTACTGGGCCTCCTGGCCTCCAAGATAACATCCATAACAGCTTTTGAAAGATGAGTGTTCTGAATAGCTACATTATCCGCCATGCTGTCAGATTTAAGGTCCTGAGTTGATTGTGCAGGATCTGATTGTTTTGTTGGGTCAGCAAGTGGGACGTTTGAGGCAATATCCATGCTGGGCCTTGAGACAAGCTCTTTAGGATTGGGTACCAGTGTTGGTGTGGCCAGTCTGGTGCAATCATTTTTGGCTTCTCTTGTCTGACGTTTAGGAGTACCTTGGGAAGGAGAGGCAGTGGAGGAAAGGCGTATACTGTTAGGTTTTTCCAGCTGAAGGATAGGGCATCCACTCTCCATGCTTGTTTGTGGTAAATCCTTGTGCAAAATCTGTGTAGTTGGCAGTTGTGAGGAGAGGTGAATAGATCTATGTCTGGGCATCCCCATTTCCTTGTTATCATGCGGAAGACTTGTGGATCCAGTTTCCACTCGTGGGGATCCATGAAGTTTCTGCTTAGTTCATCTGCCAGAGTATTTGTTTTTCCTGGCAGGAATTGTGTTTGCAGGTGAACTTGGTAAATTAATGCTGTGTCCCACAAGGTCATTGCTTGTCTGCAGAGGGGGTAGGAATGTGTGCCTCCCTGCTTGTTTATGTACCACATGACCGTAGTATTGTCCGTCTTTATCAGTAGTTGTCCTGGATGAAGTAGGTCCTTGAAAGCTGTCAGGGCATTCTGAACCACTAGCATCTCTTTTTGATTGATATGAAGATGCATCTGGCTTGCAGGCCACGTGCCCTGAATACATTTTCCTGCCATATGTGCCCCCCAGGCATAGTCTGATGCATTGTCAGTGTCTGTCTGGCTGTGGGTAAAGTGAATGGCAGACCCTTGTTGTGGTGACAGGCCTGTCCCCACCATCAAAACTCCCTGCAGGCAGGGAATAAGGGTAATTACTGTCTCCAGGCTGTGGCATTGCTGAGTCCAAACACTTTTTAGATACCACTGTAGTTTCCTCATATGCAGTCTGGCATATGGAATCAGTAGAATGCAGGATGCTATGAAACCCAAGGCCTGCAGGATTTTCCTTGCACATAACTGGGTCTTTGTTGCCAACTTTTTGAAGTAAGAAGTCAGTTGCCTTTGTTTGTCTGGCGTGAGATATGCCATCTGGGCAGTTGTATTTAAGCTTGCACCCAGGAATATTATCTCTTGAGAGGGTACTAATTTTGATTTATTTTAGTAATCTTTTTACAAACGCCAGATGTTTTAGAAGAATGTCTTTGTTCTCTGCTTGAATAAGGCAGTCGTCCAAGTAGGGATATATTTGAATTCCTCTTTGTCTGCAAAACGCAATTACTGGTGCCAGGTATTTTGTGACGACCCTGGGCACAGTAGAAAAGCCAAAGAGCAGTGCAGAGAATTGGTAGTGCATTGAGCCAGCTATGAATCTGAGGTATCTTCTGCAAGATTGTCTGATTGGGACATGCAGGTATGCCTCTTTTAGGTCCAAAGTTACGAGCCAAGCCTTCTTGGCAAGCATGGGCAGTAGCTGCTGTAGAGTCAACATCTTGAATTTTGGAACCTCCAGAAACGAGTTTAGTATAGACAGAACCAGTATTGGTCACCAGGCTTTGTCCTTTCTGGGCACCAAGAAAAGTCTCGAGTAAAATCCTTGCCCCTTCTCTTGTTGTGGTACTTGTTGAATGGCCCTCATGTTCATGAGGGCTGCAATTTGTTTTTTGTGTCTGGCATACCTTTTGCCCTTGACAGGGTGTGAAAATGGAACCTGTAGCCCTGGGACACTATATTCAAGACCCACTTATCTTGGGTAATCTTTTGCCAATTTTGTGAAAAAAGTGCTAGTTTTCCCCCCAAAGGGAGATGCTAAAAGAAAAGTGCTTGGATCTGGCAGTGGAAAGTCACAGAGAATGTTTCCTGTATGGCTGTGATTTTTCTTCTCCACTTTTGGAGGTAGAAGCACCCCAATGTTTAGGCCTGTATGAGCCTTAGGGCTGATATCTGCCTCCGGGGCATCTGTATCTACCTCTCTGTGGCCTGTCTGACACTGGAAAGGACCAATTTTTGGAAGGCCAGTTCCTGCTAAATCTGGGCGGCTGTACCTGTAAAAATCCCTTAACTGTCTGTATGGATTTTGCTTTATCCTCCATTTTCTTCAAGACCTCTTCTGCCTTAGCACCAAAGTATCATGTTGTAATAGGGCATCTAATAATTTTGCTTTAACATGATCAGGTAGATTCTGTTCCTTTAACCAAGTATGCCTTCTAATAACAGAACCTGTAACTGCAGCCTTGCAGGAGGCCTCCAGTGAATCATAACCACATTGCAAAGTATGCTTCCCCACTTCAGTCGCATGCAATAAATCCTGCAATTCCTTGTTCTCTGAACATTCAGAATTCGTCAACATTTTCTGTTTAAGCAGTGACATTAAGTATTGCTGATATTTAAGCATATGAAACTGACAATTTAAAGCCCTTACAGCCAAGGTAGCAGAAGTGTATACTTTTTTCCCCCATCTGTCCAGTGCTCTAGAATCCCTATCAGAGGGGACAGGGTTTTTAGCAGTGGAAGCTTTGACCCCTTTGGGACCCTGAGATATAGTTTCTGGGTCAGCAGCGGGTTTCTTATATAAGAATTTATGGGAATCTGGGACCCTGTAGTATTTGTCAGGCTTAGCAGGTGCAGGAGGTAAAGAGTCTGGGGACAGGCCGGACTCTGAAAATACATCATCTACAATGTCTACAACAGGAGGAATAGCAAGGGGCCTGTGCTGAGGTAATAGCAGAAAGTCTCTGAGTCTTTTCTTAGATTCTGGGTAATCTTGGCTTTCCCAGTGGAAATGCTCCCTCATGGTATGCAAAGTTTCCCCAAAAGAATAATCCTCAGGAGGAGAGGCTGAAGGAATGGATTCTTCAGCATCAGAATCCTCATAAGGAGGAAAGGAATAATCCTGTTCAGAAGAGGAATCAGAGGAAATAGAAACCTGATCAGAGGAATCATATTCTGTCTCTTGCCTAGGCCTCTTATCAGGAGGGGGATGGGAACTCCTGATCAAAGTAATTAGGTCTTCGGCCATTTTAAGCACCTGTTTTTGGCATTGTAGTCTGAGTAGGAGAATGCTGTACTTGTTTCCTTCTCTTTAGAGCTGCTTTAGTCTTTGTCTTTGTAGCTAAAGATGGCTTAATGTATAACTGTGTAGGTCTGAAAACACCCTCAAAAGCCGATGCCTGTTCAGCGGCTCTGGACCCATCTGAGGGAATGATTTCCGAATGTCCAATACCTTGTGTATCCAGAGGCCCAGTCGGCTACATGTGGGAGTCGGAAGCGGCCTGTGGCTCTGAGGTAGCGGGCGCCAGGGGCTGTGAAAGCGCCTCACTGAGAGCCGGTGAACCGGCGACTGGCCTAGCAGAGGCCTCGTCGTCGGTTTTGGACCTCGGATGCCTATCCTAGTCCTTGCGTTTTTTGTAAACTCCAGTCGTTGGCTGTTCCGACAGCATTATATAATTAAATCTTCGGCCAAAATAATGGAATGCAAAATCAAACCGACGCTTAATAGTGCGTTGGTTAAATCTAGCGCAAAACTGACAGCTAGCAACGTTGTGGTCGGGGCCTAGGCAAGGAATACAGTAAGAGTGAAAATCCTTATGAGGTATTTGCTTCCCACAAGAAATACAATTGTTAACTTTTTCTGACATCAGTCTGGAGCAAGAAAAAAGTTTCCCCAATGGGGTACTTAGCTTTATTCTTTAAAGCTAAGTACCCCATTGGTTCTGAAATTCTGATTTGAAAATCTCAGGAGTCGGCCGACCGGCACTTGTGAACTGCTTTTGCTTCGGGCACCGCGAGGCAAGAAAGACTGAAGAAAATGGCGTCGGCTGCAACTTTTATACCTCTGGCACACTGACTTCAGGGAAGAGGCGATAGCAACTGACGCCAGACCAGGACTTTGGAATTCAGGCCTACTGCGGGTAGCCTGCCAGCAGGATAACCCAAGTATAATGACTGCAACAGTGAAACACGATGATCATCATCTGAGTGACCATACATCTCATGCTGAAATAGGGTGGCACTAGCTTCCTCCATATTTGGACTTTGTGAATGAGCCAGTGATAGTTCAGCAATTGGTAACTGGGACCTACCATTCATCAGCTATGATGCAGCGACTAAAACAACTGAGAGTGCTTCTGCAACAGACTCAACAACTGATTGCCTCCATAGCAACTCCAACAGTTGGCTGTATTTTAAACTTTTAAACAGCAGACAAAACAACAGAATTGTAGACATGAGGTTTATTAGGGTTACTAAGGTCTTGCTAACCTTGCCTACTTTCGACAAAACACCTTTTGAGGTTCATATATCTTTCTGTGACTTCATTTTTCTTATACACTCAGCTGACACTGAAGAAGTGAAAGCTCCTTGGCTTGGGGCAATGACCTTTTTAATGATCCAAACAGGGCTTGAGTGTTTTAGTCCAGCATTTTAAAGTCTTTTTAAAGTATGACCACTCTTTGCAAGTATCCACCAAATGTTGTGGAATTAGCCAAAAATACAATGAAGGTGAAAGTGCTTTAGTGAGATCGACCGTGGGCAGCCAAACTTGTCGGCAAATTTTGCTGGGGAATGTGATGCACTTTGGAAAAAAATGGAGGAAAACACAATACAAAAAGAGTATCATCATCACCAACAGCACTTAATCGTGATTGTGAGTCAATCATTACATTAAGAAAGGTAAAGGAAAAAAATGTGCAAATGGGTACTCATTTGTCTGGGAGTGTAGATTCAGATTTTCTTGCTAGCAAGACTGATGATTAAAGTTTGGATCATGGAATGAAATGAATATGAAGTGGGCTGCTCTCCCCCTTCTATCCAATATCACACTGACATTTGCAGTCCACCTAGGGAATTCCAAAGTTCTGTGAGTCTGCCCAATCACACTGTTTGCCTATTGGTAATTCTCATACTTCACAAATACTACTACAGCAGTGATTGCTATGAAAAACATCTAATTAGAGGCCAGGCAAACATTTTCTGGAGTGGCCACTGAGCTGTCAGTGCTCCAAAGTTCAACAGCAAGTGTAAAAGGTGGGAATCTCAACTTGTGAGTGCTCAGAGGTGTAGGCATACCCCTGGCAAGAGACATCTGTACAGCTGAGCTACAACTGGTGAATATTTTGATGTGCAGGTTTACAGCTCAGAAGTGGTGATGGTGGGGGTGCAGTGGCCAGATCACAAGCTTTGAACGTTATGATGTGTGGGCGTGCACTTGGCATCTATGACAGTGATGTGGGGGAACCATAAAATGTCTGACTCCATACTTGTGAATGCTCATATCAGCAGGTGTACATCTGGTACCCATGGACATGGATAAGGCCTGCAGTAGCTAGGTAAATGCTAGAACTGAAGGTGCCAAGCCTGGCATCTAAAACTACTACTCTAGAATATCCAACATTTAGAACATGGCAATACAAATGCACAGATTAGGCATCCACAAGATGAAGAGACCTGAAAATCAAAAATGTTCATTTGAGTGATGCAATTTCTTCCTTCGATCCCCCACGACATCACTGCAAAGAAAGTCTCACGTTTCAACACAAAATAGCAAATGCTGCTGTTAAATTGCTGGCACTTTTGGCACATGGCGACATCAAGTAAAATTGCTGGCAACATAGACAGAACAAGGGACAGCCTTGTTTTTGATTTAAAAAAAAATTAGTCCCCTACAGATGGCCAAAACAGTTTGGTGAAAAAAAATCACAATTTCTCTTTTGCTGACCTCTATCTGAAAACTTTCTGGGCATGGAGGTGCACAACCCCCAATGCTGGAGGTGAATTATCAAAACCCACTATCAACCACATATGGCCAACCCTGAAGATGCAGCATTTTGTGGTAATTTTATTTCCTGGGAAAGTGTTTCTACTGAAAGGCCGAGTTGGTGAATCAGTTCTTCAACTCACCTACTGATCCACTCACTGTACTTCGCTCACCAACTCAATGGATGTCTGAATGGTTTAGGCCTAAACTTTTTTTTCTTTGGAGATTAGTGCAGACACTTTCCTGCATCAGCTACCAAGGGAAGCTCCAGATACACCATGTAGGAGAAAAGAGGTTAATGTTGTAGACAGGAGTGCAACCCTTGGTGCAAGTTCAGGATACAACTGCCTGCATTATGGGACTATGGCTTCCATGGCTGTAAGTGAAGAGATTTTTAAAGTAAACACTTTATCCATGAAGAAAGCCATCCTACACACCAAAGCTACACCAGAGGTCATCTCAAATTAGTATTTGCTATTAGTTTTGGAGCTGATATCAAGCAGGCTAGTGGACATAATTTAATCCAGTTCTCTCATATGATGAATAAATGGCAAAGTAGGGACAGATCTGGAACCGCCTAATCTATTTTAAATAACACTTCTACAAAATTCAAAGAAAGGCAAAATAAGTTATGTGCAACTACTGGAAAGAATAAGGTAAACCACATTGCTAATAGCACCAAAAATATTAAAAAACAATGCTGCACAGATGCAAACTTGTCTACTAGCATACTGTCCCAGTAGTAAGGGTTGCTGAAGTTCATTCTGGAAAGCTGGTGGTTTTTAACCTAGACAATGCACTAAATATACAGAATGCTGAAACAGTCTTCCCCCACTCAAGCATCAAAAGGCAACCAGTCTGTTTTGTAATGGGTCAAAACACTGCAGTCTTGTGATGGACTGGCATCCCAGCCAAGACTGCTTCTTCACCTTATGCCCTACCTTGCCTGGATAGGATCTCGTTCCTTAATGATCCTTGCATAAAGCAATTACTGGAAAATGAGTACATTACTTAATAAATCAATATCTGCAGTGTCTTACTTCTCCTTACTATTTTTACTTTGTGTTAAGACTGCTCCAGTTTTACAAAGTGTATTTAGCAATTTCCTTGCCATTTGATGAATGGCCATCTCTTGCTTGCAACCTACAAATAAGGGCAAAGGCAGAATTTCTTGGCTGAATGGTTGGAGACAATTCAGGAAAGGAAGAGCATTCTTTATGTTTGTCCAGGCCACCTTATTGTCTTAATTCCCCGAGGCAAGTGATATCCAAATCCAAGCCCATTATAATATAAGGCAGTGGCACCCACTTCCCTGCTGTTCCACTCAGCAGCAGTCTCTTATCTGAAACTACAACCACCTCTGGATTGTTAGCCCCTCTCCCCAGGCAAGCCGTAAAATCTGCCTTTTTTCAGTGTTTTTGATTGCTCCAGTAACCCTGAAACCTGAACTCTTCTATTATATTTATCAGAAAAATTTACAAGAACTCAACATACAGACCACAGGAAGTCTTGCGCGAGTTACGTCTGTGCCGCAGACTCAGGTTCCTTTTTCCACCAGTTCCCTTGTGATGAAGGGTAGATCTCTTCCTCTGGATCATAGTAGTAAAACTTTCGTAGGTAAGAGATGAGAGGCCTTAAAAGGAGAGAAAAAGAGAGACTTAAAAGAAACGTTCATGCAGCCTATAATTAAAAATACCACACTGGACTACCAAACAGATTATATTTCTTAATCAACCAGCTGTTACCTCAAACAGTAATATGCTACGCATACCTGACATAGAAAGTTTGCTTAGTGTGGTGAGATCAGTACCACAATGACGCTATGTCCAACTGTAAAAAGAAAACAGGACATATCTGGAAATGGGGTGCCAGCTGGGAAAGGAAGGGTCAAAGTTTTGAGGGCAGGAAAAATGAATAAAAACAAGTCCGCTGAAGGAAGTAACTTATTAAGTAACAAAAACACTACAAGCAGACATTTGGCACTGTTTAGCAGGGCTGAGTGTGGCTACGATCTGCTAATGAGCCTCATCTTGCCATCATGGTCATTACTCTGTCACATTTCATTCCAGTACTGCAGGACACCATGTTAAGAGCGATTATAATGATACTCTGCAGTGCTGCAATCCTCTGAAAGCTTCAAACAAACTATGGCTCAGTTACAGTTTTGACTTTTTTTAATTTGTTGCCAATGTAAACCCACTGGATACAAGTCTCCCTTTTCAGAGCTGACCTAGAAGCACTTTTCGATTTGCACAGAGTCACACAGAACATAAACAGAGGCTGAGAGAATCAAACCATAGACTAAGGAAAGCAAGTCATTAACAGCTCATAGCCTTACCTATCTGTACCTGATGCCAGTCTTTGGGGGGGGGGGGTAATGGGGACAGGGCATCTAAGTACATTAGCAAGGACACATTTCACATTGATTAAATTTTCTAGTAATGAAGTACTTTCTTCCCTCTATTTTGGTCCCTACCCAGAGGATCACTGGTTGTCACTAGTGCCTTTCCTCTATCACTGCTGACCTCTCCAAGCCTGAGCTTATACTTTTTCCTTTTGCCTGAGTGGATAATGAGGCATCCCACCATTGCAGCATACTGCTGGACATTTAATGCCCTATCCCATTCCTTATCCAAGACTGACGTGCAATGACATACGACCATTAAGGTTTAGAACATCTGTCAGAGCATGCCCAGTATTTGGAAGCAAAGGATGAATACTCCTCAGTTTCACCACAAGGGGTGCTGTGTGCAAGGTATGAACATTCTGATGCATTCTTCTGAACTAGAAAGCAGAAACTGGGCAGCATTTTAGTTTCTTCACTTTCTTAATCATTCTGTTATTAACCTTTCTGTGGAAGACAATGTTACAGTCAGTCAGGCACTATCCATTTTACCTGCATGCAAGTTCCACTAGGCATTTAAAAATTCTGTTTGGTGATGAAAAGAAATTGGATGGCACTCGATTCCTTTTGCATGCTAAACATGTACTGTAATAAAATGAGCTTGTTGCTTTTTTTTACCTACAAGTGATAAAGAACCATTTCAGGCAATGAGACTTCTTTTGCCATACATGAAGATGGTACAATGCTGATTCAAACAGGGCAATCTGACTGGCTAAACAGAGCTTTTTTCGTGGTGGTACACTACAATCACCACTAAAAAACATACGTTCAGTACAGACAGGTGAAACTGTTCAAACTCATGCCATTAAGATGTAGTTAACATGTCTGTGAAATTACATCAAGTAAAAACAGAGTTCCAGACTGACAAAAGTTTGCACTACAGAACACAATGGTGAAAAAAAAAGGCAGCAACCATCACTGAATACCTCGACAATGTAGGATTAACTACAACTGCATTCCTACACTGTGACTGATCATGTATATAAATGTGCATATGCTCACTACATCTCCACTTACCGATACACCCAGAGACATCAAACGAGGGAAAAAGAGGGCTGTTATACTTTAACATCCCCCACTAGCTTCTTTACTGATGCCATCCCACTCACAGTCCCACCCTATACCATACCTGCTTACTAAGTGTTTATAACAAACTCCGTGAAGTGCAACCATGGACAGCGCTACATTCCCGACATCTTGGCTGCCACAGAAACCTGGTTCCACCAATAATGTTGTTGTCTTTCGGCTTTTCCCGGTTAGGGGCCGCCACAGCGGAACTCCGGTCCGCTAATGATTGGCATGGCATAATTGGGATTTTTTTAATAAACAAACAACACAAAATTTACACATTTCATATATATATATTTTCCTATATAAATTCATTTCTGCTTTTTACTTGTAAAGTCAGTTGTTTTTTAAAATTCATTTTTAAAATTCATTGGTTTAAAAATTCATTGGATTAACAAGAAAACCAATGTTTAAAAAGTTCGTTTAAAAAGTTCTTTTAATGAAAATGGAATTATAGTGAATGCTTAGAAAGAATAGTAGATGTAAAAATTATTAAAATGATTTCTCTGTAGTATATTAGAACAGAGTAATCTATTTGAGCTGTTTAATGATTGATTAATTATTTAATTGTTTAATTAAAGTGGCATTGTCAGCATGTATATATATCCGTATATTTTCCTGTACAAACTTGTCTGAAGAAGTGCATGCATTGGCGTGCATGAAAGCGCTAACAAGTAAAAGGATTTCTCTTAGCATCGACTTGGCGTTATTTGTTACTATCACTTTGGTTTTTCTTTTCTAAGTTTAAGTGGTTTTTGTTTTTCATGGCTGAAATTTGTGATAGTCAACAGTCGCAGTCGATGTTTTCTGGTAGTCCTATTTCCACTAGGACTTCCAGTCAAGATGTGGATCTATCCGGTAATTCCACCGGCAATCTTACAGCTCTTATTCAACAACTTACACAGCGAGTTGAAAATTTAGCAGAAAAAGTGGAAAATTTGAACACAGAAAGAGTCTCAACAGTTCGTTTCAACAACCCAGCAACCAGCTCTAGCATTCCCGTGGTACGACCTAGAACCGGGGTGAGTTTTAACCCTATGCCCGGCGAATTGCTTTCATCCGGCAGCCTTTCAACAGCAGGGACCGAGGCACAGACTGGACAAGGTAATGCTCTTTCCACTAGCATTCCACCAGCCCAACTAAGAACTGCGAATACAGATAATTCCAATCAAAACTGTTCTTTCAACAATGAAGCTAACAACAATGTTAATCCCCCGGCAGGTAATGGTTTGCCTGAACTGAATGCTTTTTTTAACATGCCGGCTGGTATATTCAGTGAATCCCAAAGTAATGTATCCAGAGCTCAAGCTAATCTACAAAATAATAATGTTGTATCTAACTTAGTTTCCAATTTAAAACTATTTGACAATTATCTGCTGAAATACAAAAAACTTCAAATCGAGATAATGTATTTCCGTGAATGCCTTAAATTAAACATCGTTCCCAAAGGTTTAAGGCAATGGAAATATCCTTCGGGAATAATTAAGCAATCATCATTTTTTTCCCAATTAATTGAGTTCTTTAACAAACAAGGACTAAACTTGCTTCAACTTCTAATTGACGATTATACCAAGCAAATGTTAGACCTTAAAGAACTATTAACAACAATTGATAATGACATCAAAGCTGATTCAGATTTCAGCAGATATGCATTTGATTATACTAGGATTTTTTCTAGTATAAATGTACTGGTGAAGAAGATCTGTGAAACTAAGAAACGAAAAATGAGCAGAGACAAGCAAGCATATGATAACGGAAGTGCTTATCCCGACCCACCATCTATTATTGGCCGTGGAACAGATGTTGGCTGCCCGCCCCGCAGAAACAATGATAATACAAACAGGAACACACATTTAGAAATAGATGACGAACCTGCATTGTTTCCAACAACGCCCAACAGTCCCTTGCCGTCTAGCTCACCTGAACCTTCCTCGGTAAGACGTAGTGAGCGTATTTACAACAATAACCAACAAAAACAACAAAATCAAGCCCCGAACTCCAAGCAGAATCAAGGTGCTTACCGACAAAATCAACAACAGTATTTTTCGCGGGGTCAGCCCAATTCGAAAAGGAATACGAAACGCAACAAGAAGGGATACAACAGAACAGTCTTCAACAAATACAGGAGGTAAACGGACTTGTTGGCCTCAAGTATCCCGATGTCATTTTAAGCAATGCTAATGATTTTAAAGTGTATAACTTTACTTCTATGGACATACCATTTAGTTTTGTAGAACGTCTAGCTAAGGGTTTCAGTTTTGTGTTGCCTCCGAAATTGGACATTGCACGCTTGTTATGTGATCTCAAAATGTATACACGGAAATTAAACCTCCAAATATTAATGAGGGATTCCACGAGTGCACCAAGAAACCAACTAGTTACTAGTGTCTACAATCCCCCACTTGACAATAACATACTTTTATATGAGAAAATTTGTGAAGCCCAATTTAGACATTTAAACAATCGTAGCAAATCATCTAAACAAGCTACCGCAGATGAATTAGATTTAATAAAATGGGCCAAACTGTACGAAATACGGGTTATGAAACCCGATAAAGGTGGGGGCGCTATCTTGATGCATGAAAGCGATTATACAACTAAGATGAATACCATGCTGTCAGCATCAAGTTACAACAGAGTGTCCATTAACGAACTGAATCAGGCATATCAAAGAATTAAAAATGCTTTAAGTGACTTATTCATTGAGGGAAGTATTTCAACTGAAATGTATCACTATTTAGTTATGCCAGCTCCACTTTTGCCAGTTATATTTGGTGTTCCCAAACTACATAAGAATGTGCAGGATCCCCCATTTAGGCCCATCATTGATGGGCGGAATTCTATCACATACCCAAGCGCTAAATGGGTAGATAATAAGTTGAAGGAATATTTAAAAACGGAACCACAGATCTGTAGGGATTCGTGGCACGTTTTACAACACTTAAATGACATCCCATTTGACAACGATTATAAATTTCTAACAGCAGATATCAGGGACTTATACACTGTTATCCCTCAAAGTACAGGTTTGGAATGGGTCCGTGATTTCCTGTTAAGAAAACGTTGTCCAGGAGAAGAAATTGACTTGATAATCAACTTATTAGAACTTGTCTTAAACAATAATTATTTCACCTTTAAAAAGGACATTTATTTACAACAATCCGGAATTACTATGGGCTCCCCATGTGGTGGCAGCTTTGCCAATTCCGCGATGGCATTTTGGGAACATACATTCCTTTTTACTCATGCACTATATCGTCGGATTGTAGTCTGGTATACACGTTACCAGGACGACATTCTGATGATTATAAAAGGCACAGAAGAGGAAGCTTTTGAGTTAATAAAAGAAATGAACTCTTTCACCTCCCTTCTAGATTTCACATATGAACTGGGCTTAACTTCTATTAACTTTTTGGATATTGTTATTGAGAAAAATATCCAATATGGAAGGTTCAACACGAAAATATTTAGAAAACCTTTATACAGTAATTCATTTCTACATTTTTCAAGTTGTCACCCCTTCTTTCAAAAGAAAGGGGTAGTTAAAGGACAACTTGTACGAGCATCTCGTATGTGTCCAGATGACAATATTTTTGAAGAAGAATGCTCCAAGTTAAGCGATATGTTCCTAAATAGAGGGTATCCCACTAAATTAATTCATACAGTTATGTGGGAAGTTAAACGTAAAAGGCAAAGTGGACATTTTAGTCCAATTCTTAGGACGGGTTATAACCAACCTTCATTGGAAATTCTAGAATCCCAAGATAACAACACAAATGTAGAAAATGAAAGTAATAGAAGCATTGACTATAAAACTAGTTTCCTTAATTCAACGACAAAGCAATTCAGATTAGAGAAGTGCTATGTAACAATTGGGAATTTCTTTTACATGGAAATCAATTCAATACCATCTTAGGTGCAAAACCCTGTATTGTTTTTAAAAAAGCACCATCACTAAAAAATTTATTGGAAATTCCAACACAAACATACAAAATGAACAAGGGCATGTTTAAGTGCTGCCATTGCCACTATTGTAAATTTATTCAAGTTGGGGCAACGTTCTCAATTCGGGATGTTAAATACTACATAAAAGATAAATGTAATTGTGAAAGTCAGGGCGTGGTTTATTTAGCAACATGTAAAGCATGTTCCGTATTTTATTTAGGTAAAACGGAACGTCAGTTGAAACAGCGCATTTATGAGCATTTATATGCCATTTCCAAGCAGAATATTTCCAACGCCCTGGCTAAACACATACTTGAGAACAATACACACAGTTTTCTATTCAATGTGGTTGAAATTGTACATAAAAATCCTAGAGGGGGACCTTGGCACTTGATACTCCAGGAACGCGAACTCCTATGGCAGTTTAAAACAAATGCATATTCATATCCTGGGATTAACGATATGTGCTCGATTAAATGTTTATTAAAGCTGAGAGCTCTTGATAGATAAAATACTTATTATAGATTCATTATAAAATTTTTTTAAACAATATTTATTAATATTATTATTTTTTTTGATTCAAGTTTATTAATGCATTAACATATCTTAAGAGAATATATATATGTATATATATTTCATAATAATTAATTTTGGCATGGCATAATTGGGATTTTTTAAATAAACAAAACACAAAATTTACACATTTCATATATATATTTTTTCCTATATAAATTCATTTCTGCTTTTTACTTGTAAAGTAAGTTGTTTTTTAAAATTCATTTTTAAAATTCATTGGTTTAAAAATTCATTGGGTTAACAAGAAAACCAATGTTTAAAAAGTTCGTTTAAAAAGTTCTTTTAATGAACATGGAATTATAGTGAATGCTTAGAAAGAATAGTAGATGTAAAAATTATTAAAATGATTTCTCTGTAGTATATTAGAACAGAGTAATCTATTTGAGCTGTTTAATGATTGATTAATTATTTAATTGTTTAATTAAAGTGGCATTGTCAGCATGTATATATATCCGTATATTTTCCTGTACAAACTTGTCTGAAGAAGTGCATGCATTGGCGTGCATGAAAGCGCTAACAAGTAAAAGGATTTCTCTTAGCATCGACTTGGCGTTATTTGTTACTATCACTTTGGTTTTTCTTTTCTAATGATTGGCAGTAGATTTTCATGAACGCTGAGGTGCCAGCTCAACGTTCAACCTTCAACTAAGGCACGCTCATTTACGCATGTCTTTTGAACGCCCACCCAACCGTGGGGAGGACATGCAGACTCCACACAGAAGACACTCCCTGCACTCCAGCTGAGAATCGAATGGGAGAACCTCTTGCTGTGAGGCAACAACGCTTCAAACAATATATAATGACTCTATTTAAATATAAAACCACAGCTGTACAGAATGGTAATCCTAAATGTTTTCACTTCCCTATTAAAATTTTCAAGTATAAAGGATTCATTTAACATTGTCAGTAGAAAATTTCAACTTGGCAGCTCTAACTTTAAGGACTATACCTTCTGAGGTCTTCAGCCTTGCTTTCAGGAATGAAAAGAACTACCACTATAAACCAGAAAGGGACTGATGGCAGGTTAGCATACGCAAATTGGACCTAAACTGGACAAAGGGCTTGAGACCCTGTAAGTTAAATAACATCAGCTCTAAAGGAGATACACCACACGAAATGGATATACTCTAGAGTGACTGACTCAAAAATGACATGGTTTGATGTCTAAAACATTTTGTATTTGTTCTAGCAGCTCATGTAACACATTTCCCTACAAATGCTGAAATGTAAACAGCATAATGAGTTTAAACTCATTGACTTTGATTCCCTAACTTGAAACTTCCTAATTGCTGTTTGCATAGGTCATCACTACCATTGCAATTTCTGTTTGTGTGCCAGCAGTGATTCAAACAATTTAGTTTTTGTTCTCTATGTGGGTGTGTGTGCCACCATGGAATTAATTTATATGAGTGTGTGACAGTCATTCAAACTAAAAACTGGTCAAGTCTCAACAATCAAGTCAAAATGGTCATGTATCCAACCCACTGAAAATAACTAAAATAACGGAACTCTGCCCCTTTACTAAATGAAGTTAAATAAGTCAGTGTTTTTGCATGGGGGGGGGGGGCTGCCTTTTACAATGCTCCAACCCTGGTACTACATATATACTAAGGTCACACAATAATGATGAAAAGGATGCCTTTTTGCCCTGTGGTGCCAGAATCTCCTACACAAACCTTAGGACCACCTCTGCATTCAGTCAGAACACAGTTTCATACTAAACTAACTGCATGCAACCCATAAGTGTGTGTGTGTGTGTGTGTGTGTTACAAAAAAAAATGAACACATTGTCTCACTAGGCGATAACATTATCAGATTAGACAGAGGTGGTATATGGCTATTTTCTATAAAACATATTAGACAGCTTCATTTTCGCCCACACCCTGCCAACATTCTCTAATTCAGAAACTCTCCTAATCATGCTGAAACTAAACACTCACAAGACAACAGCAATCATGGGTCTGTATGTGATATATATAAATAGATACACTCCCTGTAACTTTGTTCGACATCCGTTTAGGTGTGTGAGATCGACAATCCCTGGGTAGGGGAGTATACCCTTTTTCCAGGGAATGTGCAATCTTGGAATCAGGCACCATCGTTGCGCCATAGTGAAAGAATCATGGACAATAATCAACAAATGGGCAATTTACAATGCTCTGAAGGCCGACAACAGGCTGGGGCATCTAATAATGAAAATGGAAATAGGAATAATCAACAGGATTTTCAGGGGGGTCGTGGCAAGCAATGCAACAACTCACACAACAACAGGAATCAAGGGCAGAGAAGGAATCGTCAGAATCGGAGAAAGAGATGATTGAGGCCCCACAAGATGGACTAGAAATTCTTGTAAGTTCAGAATGGGACTTTAAAATATTCAATTTTACTGCCTTAACCATTGAACATGGTATGGTTGATTTGTTTGGAAAGGGATTGTCATTTGTACCAGACAGGAGAGCCGATTTTGTTAAGACTGTCATAGACTTAAAATTGTTTGTACGCAAACTGAATCTTACTTGTTTAATGGGGTTAAATTCCTCACTTACTAACAATCTAAGAGTTTCTAGCCTTTTTAATCCGCCCTTGCACGAAACTCTAGTCATGTTTGAAAAAATGTGTGAAATGGACTTGAAGATTGTGTTGAATAATACACAGAATAATAAAAGTCTAAAAGGAATATTTCTGTTAATGAAATTGATTTTGTCCATCTATTAAACATGTGTAATGTTAGGGTGATGAAGCCCGATAAAGGTGTAGGAAGTTGGTTTTCATGGATCAAATTGAGTACAACAGGAGAATGGAGTTATACCTATCTTCGAATGCATACAAGCAGGTCAGCATTAATGAAGTAAATGGTGCATATAGAAAGATTAGGGGTATACTGGATGATCTGTTTTTAGAAGGGACAATTGATATTGATACTCTCCAGTATTTATCTATGCCAGCACCTATTATTCCTTCTTTATTTGGTTCTCCTAAACTCCATAAGGATTATACCAACGCTCCTTTTAGACCTATAGTGGATGGTAGAGGGTCAATCACATATGCCTGCTCTAAATTTGTAGATAACATGTTAAAACCACTTATTAAGGACGAGCCACAATTTTTTCGAGACTCTTGGAGTTTTTTGGACAACATCAACAAATTGGAATATAATGATAATTACATTTTTCTTACCGTAGACGTAAAAGACTTGTATACGGTGATCCCACAGAATTTGGGGCTAAAATGGGTCAGAGAATTTATGACCATACAAAAACTAGAAGATAGAGATATATATTTGGTGGAAACATTGCTGGACATGGTGTTGTCCAATAATTATATAAATTTTAATGGTCATTTATATTTGTAGAACACAGGAGTTGCGATGGGCTCACCCTGTGGTGGGAGCTTTGCAAATTGTGTTATGGCATATTGGGAGAGAACTTTGTTGTTTAAAAACATTTTATTTCAGAAAAATGTGATATGGTACACTAGATACCAAGATGATATGCGTTTTATCTGGCAAGGTGAGGTAAATGCTATTGATGCTTTTATTGAAAGTATCACAGAAATTACTTGTTTTTAGAATTTACCTATCAAGTAGGATTAGAATGTATTAATTTCTTGGATGTAAAGTTGTCCAAGGACAAAGTTAATCAGAGGTATAAAACCACGATATTTAGGAAACCTACATATTCAAATGCTTTTTTACATTTTACAAGTAGCCACCCTTACCATCAGAAGAAAGCAGTTGTCAAAGGACAAATGGTAAGGGCAGCTAGGATGGCTTCAGAGTATAGGGACTATATAACTGAATGTGAATTGTTTAAATCTATGTTTTTGAAAAGGGGTTATCCTGAAGGTTTCTTGGATGGCATCATTTATGAGGTCAACATTAAAAGATCTTCAGGACATTTTAAACCATTGTTACACAAAGGTTATGAAAATAATTTAACACTCACATATGAATAAAATAGTCTGAACTTAGGTAGCCCAGCTTACAATTTGGGTTTTACCTTTTTTTTTACACATATTCCTTAGATTTTAAAGTAATCAAGGATATTTTAATTAAAAACTGTGCAATTATCTTGGAAGACAATGGTTTGAATAAAGTACTTGGTAGTAACCCTACATTCACATATAGGTGTCCTAACCTGAAATGTTTACTTGAGAAGAAAAGGAAGCCAAATAAGGATATTACGAGTATGAGGAAATGCGGTTCTTGCCAACAATGTAAGTTCATTAAGACAGGGGATAAATTAATTATTAGGGATAAAACATATACTATCAATGGTAAATTTAATTGTGAATCAAAAGGAGTTGTATATGTAGCTATTTGTGACGTATGTCCATCATATTATATTGGTAAAACCGAGAGAAAGGTTAAACAGAGGATCTATGAGCACCAATATAGTATTAATAAGAAAGTGACTACCGATGCACTAGCTAAACACATTATTGAAAATCCTAGTCACAAGTTCCAGTACGCGGTTGTACACCAAGTGGAATGTGAATTAAGGGGAGGCCCTTGGGAACTTAAGATTGGAAGTAAGTGAAGTAATGTGGCAAATTCGCACAACTGCCCATATTCCACCAGGCCTTAATGAATATGTTTCAATTAAAAGCATTTTGAAATTGAAGGCACTTATTAGATAATTTAGTGATATAACGGTTGTCAGTATTTATAAAACTCATGTTCTAGTAACCTAGTTAGGTATGTATATATTAGCCATATAAACATATGTAACTTGGTATTAGTTTTAAACATTTAGTATAAATCATAAATTTCCATCAACTAGATTTTTTAAGCTTTTTCATGTAATTTCATGTATTTTAATAAAAAGTTTAAGTTTTAATGACATTTTAGATAAGATTTTAATAGTATTTAATCAATTCATGAATACTTAGTGTCATTTTAGACGAAATGTATCTTTTGCTTTAGTTGATATTAATTTTAAGACAGTTTTGTAAATGTCGAAATGCAGAGGGATGGTAGTGCCGAACTATTTGAAAAACAATCATTGAATAATTGAATATGTTGATTGACCATCTATTTAAACACTTGATTCATTGTCTTGTTTTGTCTGAAGAAGTTGGGGCACTGACTCCTTCGAAAGCGCTCATTAATAAACGGACTGTTTGGCATCGCTGGCTGTTTTTTTTTGTTTTAACTAGTTTGTATTGTTTCTCGTGGTTTTTGCAATCTTGGAATTAGAATATATAATTAGCAGGGGGTATGGGGGTGAAAAAACAATGCTTTTTTTATGTGTTTTTCTTTTTATTAAGTTTTACATGAACCGAGAGTAATTCCCTGTGTATGCAAAGTAGAGTGTCTATGCGCAATAATGTCGAACAATTTGTTCATACACGCACGCACGTGCATGCGTACACACACACACACACACACACACACGTAACAATGCTAAAACAAACAAAGATATTCTCTGCTGGGCCTCCTCAAAAATCTCTCATGAAACCCTAACATGGGGTGCTGTCAATACAGACTAGAAAAATAAACAATCTGAAAAATCCAACCAATGATGTACATCTGTCCGGCATAACGTATTTGAGACACTTCAGGTGCAGCTAACATTGGGTAAGACAGCAATTCAGGTCGTAGCCTGCTACAGGTCCCCAACCATGTCCCAAGACACACTCCACGTTCCTAAGCACCCCGGAGAATATTAAGGTCCAATCTTAACACTATCATACTGGGCGACTTCAACTACCCCTCCATTAACTGGGAAAACTACTCATGTACCAATACACTTGCCCAATGTTTCCTGGAATTCATTAATTCCAATGCCCTGGACCAGCTCATTCTTACCCCCACTAGAGGAAGCAACATCCTTGACCTGGTCATTACTAACATGACCGTTACTCTACACCAATAGTCAACTCCTCCCTGGTTAGATCCGACCACAAACTAATCACCTTGGAAATCCACATCCTTCCCACGCCACCCCCCCCGCAAAGGTAACCACAATGAAAAACTTCTCCAAAGCTAAAGTTGGGCTCCTAAAAACAGAGGTGGCTAACTTCACGGCACCCATGCAAATGGAAATCAGTTGCATGACTGCCAAATCATACACCAATGCACTGTATGAACATGAACACAAATGCATGGATCTCGCCATACCCAACAGTACCAAGATGCTTTCCACCAAAAAAAAGGAAGCCACTCTGGTGGTCCCCTGCCGTAAACAAACTCTACAACAGAAGGAGGAAACTGATGTGGAATAAGGTGAAGTCCCAAGACTGAAAAAACTCCCTTATCAGCCTCAACAAAAAGTTGAGATCCCACATCAAATCCTCTAAAGCTAGCTATGAAAACAAAATTGCAGTACATAGTAAAGACAACCACAGGGCCTTCTATAGCTATGTAAAGAATCTCCATGGCAGTACCCAGATTTGCAATGAGCTACTGTACAATGGTACCTCCTATACCGAGCCAACAGATATTGCCAATATACTGGCCGACAGATTCAGTGCCAACTTTACCCCCCCAAGGAACCAGTCACAATACCAGTAGATTGTCAGGCACCTGGCATTACTGCTGCACAGTTTAAAACAGCACTAAGTCCAAGAATACAGCTTCTACAGGACCTGACAATTTCCCAGCTGTGTTCTACATGAACTACAGAGTGAACTGGCACCTCACCCATGTGCCTTGTTCAATCACAGCCTCACCTTAGGCTTTGTTCCTACTGAATGGTGCTCTGCTACAGTCATCCCTCTCCACAAACGAGGAGTGACTACAGACACTTAGAACTATTGCCCCATTAGTTTGACGAGTCTGATATGCAAAGCTATGGAAAGCATCATCATGGACCTAATAAACAAGGACACAGGGAATCTCCAAACTCTGGATCCTACACAGTTTGGTTTTGTGAAGAGTAGATCATGCCTGCTCAACTTGGTTAACTTCTTTGGAGTCAGTCACCAGAGCTGTGGATGACGGCAAGGTGGTTCATACAGCCTACCTTGATCTGGCCAAGGCCTCTGACACCATTCCCCACTCAGGAATCATAGAAAAACTCACTAAGCTAGGCATCAACCCCTATATCACTAGGTGGGTTGCAAACTGGTAGAACTCACAGTGTGAAAGTAGCTGACTCCAAGTCAGACTGCCGACCAGTCATGGGTGGAGTCCCACAGAGTTCGGTCCTGGGTCCTCTCCTGTTTGGTATCTACTTCTCTGAAGTCCAGGCCAACACAAAGGGACTCTGGCTAACAAAGTTCGCAGACGACTGCAAGTTGGGAGCTATCATTAACTCCCCAAGTGATCTTGACATCCTACAGAAAGGCCTCACTGAGACCAACGACTGGTTTCAGAACCATGGCCTTAAGCTCAATGCCAAAAAATGTGTCGTCATCCCCTTTGGAAAAAACCCAGTTCCCATCGATGGCAGTCCACTGAACTCAGAAGGCGTTATAAAAGATCTGGGAACACAGGTTGACAGCAACCTCTCTTTTGACCACAACACTGCCACTGTGGTCAGAAAGGCCTTCCATGTGGCACATCTCATTCCTAAGGGTTTTGCATCCAGGAAGAAAGAGGTCATTGCCTCCCTCTACCTTTCCCTCATTAGGCCAATCGTTGAGTACAATGCCCCATTTGGCATGTACCTCACTAAACACTTGCAACAACTGGAGAGGCCACAAAAGTACCTCACAAACAGGATCTAGGCCTTAAACATTTGTCCTATATGGACAGAGTAAAAAACCTCAACTACTGTCTGTCTCATATCGCCTACTTAGAGGCGATCTCTGCTTGACTTACAAATCCATATCTGACCCAGCTCTGTTAGAAATGCTACTGCTAAAGAAATCCCAATCCCTCTGCACCATACGCTCCAGATACCTCAACCTCATTACCACAATCAACAGAATGTGCTGGAGGGACAGGTTCATAACCCAGAGACTTCCCATACATGTCAAGCAGAGCACCTCACTGGCCCTCTTCAAGAGAAATCTTGATGAGTGGACGTTAAATAGAAAATTCACCCTGGGGATCACTCCAGTGGCTTTACTCGACAGAGGCACTGGGAACTAAGGTCGGGTGGCACGATGCCAGGGTAATCCTATGGGCTAGGCTTGTAAAGGCTCCAGGGCTATTAGCCTAGTAGACACCTATGAACCTATCTGTACATAATCACCCAGCCTATAACCACACTCTCTAGATATAACAAAGCCACAGCCAGATAATCAACCATCCACTGGATCCTAACAGCCTGTCCAAATAAAATGCTATCCCATAAAACTCTGTCAGACAGCCTAAGTGATTACTTACCAACCTACACCATAAGGTACCAAAGAGACACCACCATTGCATATTACAGTCTGTTAAGAAAGCTTAGTATTTTTTGTGAAGTCGCTTAATACACTACATCTCCTTACCTGGGAGTCATTAAAGACTCTCCAGATGGATGTTGCCCTCTCTGTGTTTAATAAAAACTTCCTAGCTGTTCTACAAATGCTAGTCCTCCTCAAAAAAAAATATATACTGCCGTCTTTACTAACTGAACAATTCATGAAACACCTCCTTTATTAGAGAATATGATATATATATAAAAATAAAGAACTTAACAAAATAATGTATCACCAAAAAATAAGAAAACCTATTACTCAAGCAACCAAAACACACACTAACAATCCAAAACTGTTCTAGACCTCAGCCAATGAATTCTTAAATCCAGGACAAGCTAGCAGGCTGCACTAAAAATAAGAAACAAAATTATACCAGAGATAACCGATTGAATACCTATTTTATACAGACAGTACTGTCAACAACCAAACAGGTGACTAATCAAGCTCTTGATGTCTCTACTCAAATAGCCTCCTTAAATATTCCTCCTTCAAACCAGTTACCCCAGATACTATCAAAAAAATCTTAAAAATTAAAGCCTACTGCAAACAAATGCCCTGAGAATCTACCTAGAAAATATCCTAAGGGTATTTGCACATCCATTCTCAACTCCAACTCTAAAATTAAAGTGTCCTTGCAATGGAAAAACTCCTTCTGTATTCCACTGCACAAGGACAGAAACAATAAAGACCTTTCAAACTATAAGCCAATCTAAAATAGCAGCTGATGCGATTGCATATCCATTCTCAATTCCACATCTGAAAATAAAGTCCCCCTCCTATGGAAAAATTCCTTCATTATTCCAGTGCAAGGGCAGAAACGATACAGATCTAACTATAGGCCGACTGGGACGTTGGGTGGCAGGTTGGCATACGGGTTAAGGTGTTTACCTTACAAAGTGAAGGGTTTGATTTTCAAATGGAGAAACTGGCTAGGCTTAAAATAGCCCACAGGGGCAGATAGTCTAGTACTAACCTATGAACTTATGATTACCATTTTATTTCAAAAGTGCTGGAAAAATGTATTCAAATGCAACTTCTTATCTAATGCACAACCAGCTTCTGTCTTCACCCCATCATGGCTTCCATATTCATTACAGCACAACTATGCTGCTGAATTTTGTTAATATCATTAACACTCACAGAAATGTAAGAAGCTAAGTCTCCAAAATCTTCATACATTATCAAAAGCTTTTGATACGGTTTCCCATCAGAAACTCTTACACAAGTTCTCATCCTCGGGGCTCTCTAAGTCTTAACTACAATGGTTCCATTGCAAACTCGCAAACAGGACAAGCAGTGAAATGGAAAAAATTGTTTATTCACCTTCTTGCCTTTAACTACTGGTGTCACAAAGATTTATACCCGGCCCCATACTTTTCAAGATATTCACTTCTACACTGCACGATACCCCGACTGCATGTAAAAAATGGGAGAAAGGGGGCCGCTGCTGTTGACTTCTACACCGCTATAAAAAATGCTACCCTAGTTCAATACGATGATGACTCGACTCTGATCCGCCAAAACTCTCTCTGAAGTCCAAGACCTTACAAAGCAATCCTTCTTATTGAGTGGAACATGGTTAAATAATACACAAAAAGAAGTTATGTTCTTACCATAACATTCCATCTGTGTTGTCACTGCATTCTTCTTCAATCTTTCGGTTTTGAATCTGACCCTTGGATTCCACTCCGCCATTTTCCAAGCTGAGGAATTGAAGCTCAAGTTTGTCCCATCCTACCCATAATGCCTCATTCCCCCAGTCTACCTCTTTCTTATGATTTTACCTCCTATTACAACTACTTACTTTGCTTATGTTTAAAAAAAAAAAATTTTTATTCTGTATTATAATACTGCTCGTATTGCTGTGCATTTTTGTTACAGTAATTGCTTTTCTGTTGTTCTGTATTCTAATTAGTTACTAACTCCTGCTTAGTAGTTTTAGTTAAACTCTTGTACATATTTTTTTTTCTTAAGTTTGTTACCATAGACTGTTACAGTGGAGCTTTTCTCCTCGGGCCTCTACTGAAAATGGACATGTATCCAGTTAGACTAGCCCGGTCAACAAATGTAAAATAAAATAAATAAAAATAAAATAAAATAAATCAAGTTTGCAGCAACCCTGTACCTACACAATAAATCTTATGGAAACAAAGATGGGCATTATAAATACCAGTAAACACAAGATCAAGCATAAACATCAGATCATCAGCCAGGCACTGTGGTTCCCATGAAGTCTTCCAACAGGTCTCTTATAGTCATGGACAAGGGAAGGAGGGAGTGAAGGTTGAGAAAGAATGCAGTGACAACACAGATGGAAAGGTATGGTAAGAACATAACTTCTTTACCTGAAGTTGCCACTCTCATTCTTCCTCAACCTGTGGGATAGAGTCCCCAGCTACCATAACCCTATGGCGGCCCTCATGGAAGGATATTACAGAGCACTGCAGAGCGAAAGGCAGTTCTATTCCTGGAGGTAATGTCCAAGTTGTAGTGTGCAACAAAAGTAAAGGAATTTGACCAAGTTGCAGCTGCACAAATGTCATCAACAGACACTTTACATCAAAAGGCTTGAGAAGTTGCCACAGACCTTGTAGAATGAGCCTTGATTTTTGCCTGGTAATGGCCCGTTCTTGGAAGAGTAAACAAGGAAATACAATCTTTCAACCATTTGGCAAGAATATTCTTGGTGACAGCTCGCCCCTTTCCTCACGTCATAAAAAGATACAAACAGCTGTTCTGATTTTCTGCAAAATTTAGTTCTGTCTAGGTAAAAACATAACTGCCTATGAACATCCAGAAGGTGGAAGGTATACTCTCCTTGGTTTTGGAATTCGGAGAAGAAAACAGAAAGGTTGATTGATTTATATTACTTTCCATACCCACTTTGGGTAAGAAAGATGGGTTGTTACTTTCCATACCCACTTTATGTAAGAAATATGAGTTGGTATATAGAGTAACTCTATCTTTGTGAAAGATTAGGTAAGGGGGTTTAGAGGAATGTTGTAGCTCTGAAACCCTTCTTGCTGATGTGATAACCACCAGAGAAAACTGTCTTCGATGACAGAAATTTTAAATCTACCTTAGCCGCACGTTCAAAGGGAGGAAGGACAAGGTCTTTTAAAACCATGATCAGATTCCACGGAGGAGTAGGATCTTTGATCAAGGAGTGAAGTAAAAGGGTACCCCTCAGAAATGCTTTGTAAAGTTTAGATGAAGCCAGAAATGACTAATGTTAACCAATATGAAAATTGGAAATAGCTGCTAGATGGACTTTCACAGTGGAGTAGCTGGCTCCACTTTGGAAGAGGGAAGCCAACAAATGCAAAACCTTCAGAATGGGAGCAGTAAAGGATCTATTTGTTCTTGCTGGGCCCATAAGGAATATTTCTTCCATTTTCTGTTGTAGATTTTCCTAGCAGAGGACTTGAGAGCAGAGATCAAGACTTTCCAGACCATGGATGAAAGCCTTGAGTGTCTTGCCATCAGTGGAACTGGAGAAACCATGCAGTTATTGAAGATCCAGGTGAGCATGCTCAGATAGTTGCGATAGTAGATCCTGAACTGGATAAACAGTCATCAGTGGGCAAACTGGATGAGACCAAAGAAATGTGAACCAGACTTGATGAGGCCAGAAATAGACAAGGAGGATAACTTTGCTCTTCAACCTGTATGCTTTCTGCAGAAATTTGGGGATTAAAGGACTGAAGGGAAAGCGTAAATCAGACCGCACGGCCAAGTATGAACCAAAGCATCTCTTAATGACTTACACTGTGGAAGGATCAGGGCAAAGAAACTGCCACATTTGTTGTTGAAGTGGGACACAAATAGATTACAGCAGGGTTGACACCATTTGCGGAAAATGATGTTTGCCACTGATTTACTCAGGGACTACTCGTGAGGCATCAGAAGAACTCGGCTGAGCTTGTCCGCCAGGGTGTTGGGACTCCCCCAGAATGTGTGTTGCTGTATGAAAATGGTTGGTAGAGAATGCCCACTGCCACACCCTCATTGTGTCTCGACACAACGGGTAAGATCTGGATCATCCCATCTGTTAATGTACCAGACCACTGGCATACTGTCTGACTGTACTGCAATCATTCCCAGAGGAAGAAAGCTGAGAAGAGCTTGCAGTGCTAGAAGGACTGTTCTCATCTCCAGGACGCTGATATGCAATTTGGTCTCTTGCGTGCTTTGGACTGTCTGATCTAGAAAATACCCCCCTCCCACCTCATCTGGGAAGCATCCGTGGTCAGCATGCTTTGGGAGAGGAAAGAAAGTACAGTTTTGTACCTACCATAAATGTAGATGTCCGATAGGTATGCATCTGCAGTCATAACATATGGGTTGTCCTGCCACAGGCAGCCCTTCGGTCGGCCGGATTCCAAAGTCTGGGTCTGGCCTCGGCTGATGTCGCACTTTCCTCGACGTCAGAGCTTCTGGGGTATAAAGGCATCAGCCGACGCCATTTTCCTCAGTGTTTCTTGCCCCAGATGCCAGGTGCCCTCTAGGAAGGCTAAATTTGGATAAATGTTGAAAATTCCACATACAAACAAATACACCATAATAGATTCCCCCAGCTAGCTGAGGAAGGGGTAAGCACCCTAGGAGTACCACAGAGGGGAAGGAGGGTGGGTAATCCTGACTGCAGATGCATACCTATCGGACATCTACATTTATGGTAGGTACAAAACTGTATTATGTCCTTCAAGGATGCATCTGCAGTCATAACATATGGGTAGAATACCATAGCCAAACTGGGGGAGGAGGTACTAAGATAAGGATGGTGTAGTTAAGATCCCCTGTAAAACTGCAGTTGCAAAACCTGCTCGGGATCTGGAGTATAAAGGTAGATTGTAATGCTTGGCAAATGTATGCATGGAGCTCCAAGTAGCAACTTCTAAAATGTCCTTGGTAGCCACCCCTCATAGGAAAGCTGTAGTGGTGGCTGTGGCTCTTGTGGAGTGAGGCCTGATATTTTCAGGAGCTGTCTTTCCATGAAAAGAGTAGCAAAAACAAAGGCAATTTCCTATCCATTTTGAAATTGTCTGTTTGGAAATTGCTTTTCCTTGCACTCCAGTTGCATATGCTACAAAAAGTTGGTCAGTTTTTCTGCTGGTTTTAGTTCTGTCCAGATAGTAGCGCAGTTGTCTGTGTACATCCAAGGTGTGCAATAGTTTTTCCCCCCTGTTCTGTGGGTTAGGGAAGAACGTAGGCAAATTAATAGCTTGGTTCAAGGATACCCTGGATACCACCTTTGGCATGAAAGTAGGATTGGTTCTCAGAGACACTCTATCCTGGTGAAAAATAAGGAAAGGCTGCACTGCCATTAGTGCCTGTAACTCGGATGCTCTTCTAGCTGAAGTGACTGCCAGAAGGAAAGCAGTTTTCCAAGATAAGAACTGTAATTCTGCTGATTCAAAAGGGGGTAATGTTAATTTTTCCAGCACAAAATTGAGATCCCATGTAGGCAGAGGGGGTCTCCTTGGAGGTTTTACAGTTTTGATCCCTCTTAAAAATTGTCTGAGGAGAGGGTGAGAGAAGATAGGTGGATCCATGTTGTACTCTGCTGAAATTGCTGAAGCATGAATCTTAATGGAAGAATAGGACAGGCCATTGTGGAACAGTTCTGCTAAATATTCTAGGATGTGTGCTAGGTTTGCCAGTGTGATATTTGTACCCTTTGATGCGCTCCAAATGAGGAATCTCTTCCATTTAGCTGAGTATGTCTTCCTTGTGGAGGGTCTGCGAGCCTCCAGGATAATGTCCTTGACCCTCTGAGATAAAACAGTTTTGTTTTGTTTTAAGCAATTTTCCAGGCAGTTAGCTGCAGTGTTTTCAAGTTTGGATGCAGGGTCTTGAAGTTGTTCTGCGTTAGAAGAAGAGACCATAGGGGTAGAGGCCATGAGTTCGCCCGAGACATGCTTCTCAGTAGCGGGTACCAGTGCTGAATTGGCCAGTCTGGAGCTATCAGTATCACCTTTGGCTGTTCCTCCCTGATCTTCAGTAGAACTTTGTACATCAATGGGAGAGGTGGAAAAGCATACACTGTTAGGGCATTCCAGCTGAAAGAGAGAGAGTCCACCCTCCAGGCTTGTGGGTGGTATACTCTTGAGCAGAATTTCTTCAGTTGGTGGTTGAGTGGGGAGGTGAACAGGTCTATGTCTGGCATTCCCCATTTTCTTGTTATGATTTTGAAGATGTCTGGATGCAGCTTCCATTCGTGAGCATCCGTGGTAGTTCTGCTTAGACTGTCTGCTAGTGAATTCTCTTTTCCTGGTACGAATTTGGCCTGCAGCTGGATGTTGAGATTCAGGCCTAGGTTCCACAGATCCATTGCCATCCGGCATAGAGGGTAGGAATGCGTGCCTCCCTGTTTGTTTATGTACCACATGACTGTGGTGTTGTCTGTCCTTATCAGCAGATGTCCTTGCTGGAGGAAGGATTTGAATGTCTCGATTGCATGTTTCACCGCCAGCATCTCCTTTAGGTTTATGTGCAAATTCAGCTGGTCCTGAGACCATAGGCCTTGGATACACTTGTCCTCCATGTGTGCTCCCCATCCTAGGTTTGAGGCGTCCGTGGTGATGGTCTGCCTTGGTTGTGGTTTGTTGAAAGGCAACCCTCTGTTGGACTGGCAGGCCTGAGCCCACCACAGGAATTCCTTTTTCAGGCATGGAATGATTGGTATCATGGTTTCTAGACTGTGCCTGTGTTGAGACCATACATTCCTTAGGTACCAGTGTAATTTTCTCATATGTAGCCTGGCATGCGGGATCAAGATTATGCAGGATGCCATGTAACCCAGGGCCTGCAGGACCTTCCTTGCAGTGAGCTGAGTTTGTCTTGTCAAAGCCATGTAGTAGACTGGAAGTTGCTTTTGTTTTTCTTCTGTGAGAAAAGCCATCTGAGTCATTGTGTCCAGATCTGCACCCAAAAATGTTATCCTTTGGGATGGCACTAGTCTTGACTTCTGAATGTTGACTGTGTATCCCAAGGCCTGTAACAGGTGCATGACATAGGCCAAATCCTTTATTAGTTTTGTCTTGTTGTCCGCTTGTATTAGGCAGTCGTCCAGGTATGGATAGATTTGAATTCCCTGAAGCCTGCAATGTGCAATTACTGATGCCAGGCATTTCATGAATACTCTGGGCGCAGTAGATAAGCCAAAGGGCAATGCTGAGAATTGATAATGCTCTGATCCTGCAAGAAATCTGAGGTGTCTTCTGCAATCTGGTCGTATAGGGATGTGCAGGTATGCCTCCTTGAGATCTAGAGTCACCAGCCAAGACTCCTTGCCCAACATGGGAAGAAGTTGCTGTAGGGTCAGCATCTTGAATTTTGGCACAATGAGATATGTGTTTAGTACGGACAAGTCAAGAATAGGCCTCCATTGGTTTTCTTTTCTTGGTACAAGGAATAGTCTGGAATAAAATCCTTGGCCTTGTTCCATAGATGGTACCCTTTCTATAGCTTTCATCTGAAGTAAATTGTGGATTTGTCTTAAAGCCTCTGGCTTCTGGTTTGGTGGAAGGTTTGGCATTCCGCTCCTTCTTGGAAAAGCGTGGAAGTGAAACCTGTATCCTTTGTCTATGGTTTGCAATGTCCATTTGTCTTTTGTAATGCAATACCAGTTTTTCGAGAATAAAGACAGCTTTCCGCCCAAGGGTGCTTCCAGTTGTTCCCTGGTAGGCGGAATCAGAGTCAAGTCATTGTGTCTGCCCTGTGGAAGTGGTTGTAGTTGCAGCTGTGGCAGTACTCCTCTGGTTGGCAGGCTGCCACTAATGACCCCTGTAGGCACCCTTTGATTGACCTCTGTCTCTTGGGCGTCTATTCCTGCCCCTCTGTGTTCTGGAGGTGTCTGGAAAGGACCAATTCTTTGAAGGCCAGTTTCTGCTGAACCTTGGAGGTTGAACCTGCCAAAAATCCTTCACTGTTTGTACAGATTTTGCTTTTTCTTCCACTTTCTTTAGAATCTCCTGTGCAGGGGAGCCAAATAAACTTTGTTTCTCCATTGGAGCATCTAGGAGTTTAGCCTTGACATGGTCTGGCAAGGATTGCTCTTTTAGCCAGGCATGTCTTCGAATTACTGCCCCAGTCATAGCTGATCTAAATGAAGCCTCCAGTGCATCATAGCCACATTTTAAGAAATGATTACTGACCTGCTGAGAGTTGTGTACCAAATCCTGAAGGGACTTTCGGTCTAAAGGTTCAGTAGAAGAAAGCTTTTTATTCAGCTGATCTAACAAATATTCCTGGTACTGTATCATGTGGAACTGACAGTTTAATGCCCTGGCAGAAAGAGTAGCAGATGTATAAACCTTTTTTCCCCATCTCTCTAATGCTCGTGACTCTCTTTCAGAGGGTAGGGGGTTTTTGGCCGTGGCAGCTGCAACACCTTTTGGGCCCTGAGATATAGTTTCTAGGTCTGCAGCATGGGCTTTATACAAATGGAAGTGAGAATCCGGGACCCTGTAATATCTGTCAGGTTTGTCAGGGGCCGGGGGAAGAGAGTCAGGGGCAGAACTGACATCATTATATGCATCATCAACTACAGTTAGCACAGGTGGTATGGCTAAAGGCGTATGCTGTGGTAAGTGTAAAAAGGTTCTTAATCTTTTTCTAGAATCAGAGAAATCCTGACCCTGCCATTGAAAGTGTTCCCTCATTGAATGCAAGGTTTCCCCAAAGGAAAATTCTTCAGGAGGGGAGGCAGAAGGAATAGAGTCTTCTGCATCTGAATCCTCATAAGGAGAATATGGCCCTTCCTGATGGTCTGATAAATCAGATCCATCCGAGGAGTAATCTGAGGAGAGAGGTTCAGGATGTTCAGTTCTAGGCCTTTTGTCTGGAGGAGGGTGGGAGGCCCTGTCTGGGTGAGGTTGGGAACCCCTAATCATGGATATAAGGTCCTCAGCAAGGCTGAGAATCTGAGAACTTGAGGAAGGTCTCTGAGCAGCAGCTTTTGCAGGTAAGGCTTTTGAAATTTTAGCTGCTTTAGCTCTGGAGAAGGCCTTAATAGACATAGAAGCAGGGGGCCTAGCTGCCCCACGTGCAGGAGTAGAAATGTCCAATGGAATGGTGTCGGACAATTCTTGTGCGCTTGCTTCTTCGGTAGGGATTTCTGTAGCCGACGCAGCCGGGGCCTCTCTGGCCTCGGTTGTCGGAGGTATGATTTCGACAGAAGTAAGAACCGAGGACTCTGTTTCAGCCAAAACCGTGACACTCGCGGTAGGCCTAACCGTGGTTTCAGTCGAAACCGCGGGCTGCGAGTGTCGGTCATTTTCCTTGCGTTTTTTGGCTAAATGTGTAGTCGGAGTCTCCGACGGCATTTTATATGCAAAAGCGGATCCAAAAAACTCTTCTGCAAACTCCGACCGACATCTAAGAGTCCGTCGGTTGAAGGAGGCACAGGCTAAACAAGCTGATACGTCGTGGTCTGGGCCTAAGCAAGGAAGGCAGTAAGAATGGAAATCCTTATGAGGTATTTGTTTCCCACAAGTTAAACAATTATTTACATTGTCTGACATCGGCTGAGGCAAGAAAGAGTCCCTAACGGGGTACTTAGCTTTTTTAGAAGTCTTTGGTAGCTGAAATCTGTGGATCTGACCGACCGGCACTTGCGAACAGCTTCTGCTTCGGGCACCGCGCGGCAAGAAAGACTGGGGAAAATGGCGTCGGCTGATGCCTTTATACCCCAGAAGCTCTGACGTCGGGGAAAGTGCGACATCAGCCGAGGCCAGACCCAGACTTTGGAATCCGGCCGACCGAAGGGCTGCCTGAGGCAGGACAACCCATATGTTATGACTGCAGATGCATCCTTGAAGGACATCAAAGGGTTGTCCCTGCATGACCTCTAGGGAATGAAGCCACCAAAGAAGGGAGTCTCTGCATACTTGGGAAAATATGACTGGAAAATTTAAGGGGTGTCTGTGTAATGACCACAGGACTGCTAGAGTCCATTGCATGAATCTGTGTAGTTATGCTGTGGGTAACAGAGCTATCATGGCTGCCATGGATCCCAAAGCCCTGAGTACTAGATGTGCCGTGGGAGCTGGGATATCTAGAAGCTGTTTAATAAGAGATCTCAAAGTTGTGATCCTGTCCAGAGTAAGGTAGGACCATGTTCAAATCTTGTGCAAATGTGCTCTGATGAAGTCTATGGTTTGAACTGGCTGCAACTGGAATTTCTGAGTATTGATCGTTATGCCTAGAGAGAGAGATTTGTAACAAACAATCTCTGGCTTGAACAAGTAGAAGCCTGATTGGTATGGTTAGGAGCCAGTTGTCTCAGATGGAAACAAATGGAATCCCTGCAGCCTGAGATGGGCTGTGACAACCTTTATGCATTTAGTGAACACCCTGGGGGCTATGGTGACACTGAATGGAAGCGATCTGAATTGGTATTGGCTGGCTCCCAGCCTGACATGAAGGTACCGTCTGGAGAGCCTGTGCATTTTGCTGTGGTAGTACGCATACTTCAGGTCTACAGAGTACATTCAGTCTACCATTCTCAGGAGAGATAGAATGGACTGGACTTTGACCATCCTGAATTTTGAATTCTTCACCGATTTGTTCAGGGATGTCAAGTCCAGGATTGGTCGTAGGTCTCCCGTCTTTTTTGGTACTAAAATTAATCTTGTGTAAATGCCCTACCCTATTTGGTTGGGAGGAACCCCTGGACGACTCTTTTGTAGCAGATTTGCAATTTCTTGAGCTGCCTTCTCCCTCTGATTGGGTGGTACATCAGGGTGGAGAGACTTTGGGTTGGGGTTTTCCAAAAAGGGAATAAAGTATTCTCTGGATACAATCCTTAGCATCCACTGATAGTTTATGATGGCTGCCCAGGCTTGTGGGTGTAAGGAGAAGTGCACCCCAACTGCCTCCAGAGGAGGGCAGTTGGGCCACCATTCAGGAGTGCTGGAAAGGTCTGTCAGAGAAGGAATCTCGGGACCTCATGCTCTGTGGACCCCCTTTGTGCAGGGGTGGCGTCTTCCACTATAGCTGTTACCCCTCAGCCTCTGGGGAAAAAGTCTCCCTGAGATTCCTGAAGACAGTACAGTTTTGTACCTACCATAAATGTAGATGTTTGAGTGTATTCACTGCTGCAGTCATTACACTTGGGTTATCCTGCCGTCAGGCGGTCCCGCAGTTGGCCAGAGTTCCAAAGTCTTGGTCCGGCGTTGGTTGCTGTCGCTTCTTCCCTGACGTCAGTGCGCCAGGGGTATATAAGATGCAGCCGACACCATTTTCTTCAGTTTTTCTTGCCCCAGATGTCAGGTGCCCCCAAATAGGTAGGCAATACATATTGCTAATAAAACATACATAAAAAATAAAAATACCTTCAGTTACAAGCAAATACACCACATAGGTTGTATAGGATAGAAAGGTATAGATACGTCCAGCTAAGAAAGTGGGGATGGAGGGAGGGTAACCTGGACTGCAGCAGTGAATACACTCGAACATCTACATTTATGGTAGGTACAAAACTGTACTATGTTCATCATGTTTCACTGCTGCAGTCATTACACTTGGGTTGAATCCCAAAGCTGAGGTTGGGTGGCTGGGTCTATAAAGGATTCGGGGTGGCTATGAGGCCCTGCAGTACTGCAGTGGCAAAGCCAGCTCTGGATTTAGAGTAAAGAGGCAAGTGGTAATGCTTGGTAAAGGTGTGCACTGAACTCCAAGTTGCAACTTCCAAAATATCCTTGGTAGGTACTCCTCTAAGGTAGGCTGCTGAAGTGGCTGTTGCCCTGGTAGAATGTGGCCTAATGTTGTTAGGTACAGTTTTTCCATGCTGTGTGTAGCAGAAATGGATACAGTGTCCTATCCACTTTGAAATGGTCTGCTTTGAAATAGCCTTTCCCTGTGATCCTGCAGCATATGCTACAAACAGTTGCTCAGTTTTCCTGAAAGCTTTTGTTTTGTCCAAGTAGAAGCGTAACTGCCTATGTATGTCCAATGAGTGCAGAAGTCTCTCTCCTTTATTCTGGGGATTTGGATAAAATGTTGGCAAGTGAATAGTTTGGTTAAGAGCCACACTGGATACCACCTTTGGCATAAATGTAGGGTTTGTTCTTAAAGAAACCCTGTCTTGATGAAAGGTTCCACTGCCATTAGTGCCTGTAACTCTGAGACTCTTAGTGCTGAAGTTATTGCCAGAAGCAGAGCAGTTTTCCATGACAAAAATTTTAATTCTGCTGAATTGGCTGGCTCAAAAGGTGGTAAAGTAAGTTTTTCCAAGACAAAGTTGAGGTCCCAAGTTGGTATTGGTGCTCTCCGGGGCGGTCTTATGTTTTTAGCCCCTCTGAGGTATTGTCTTATTAATGGATGATAGTAAATAGGAGGATCCATGTTGTAATGAGCTGAAATGGCAGAGGCGTGGATATTAATAGATGAAAAGGATAGGCCTTTGTCCAGCATCTCAGTTAAGTATTGTAATATCTGAGGAATATTTGGAACAAGAGGGTCAAGTCCTTGGGCCTGGTTCCAGGCGCAGAATCTCTTCCACTTTTCTGAATAAGATTTTCTGGTGCTGGGCCTCCTGGCCTCCAAAATGACATCCATAACAGCTTTAGAGAGAGGTGTTGACTGCTTGGCTAAGTAATCTGCCATGTAGCCAGATTTAAGGTTTTGAGCTGGCTGCGCAGGATCTGATTGTTTTGCTGAGTCAGAAGATGAGGAATTTGAGGTAAAATCCATGCTGAGCCTTGAGCCAAGTTCTTTAAGATTGGGTACCAGTGCTGGCGTGGCCAGTCCAGGGCAATCAGGATCATTTTTGGCCTCTCTAGTCTGGCTTTTAGGAGTACCTTTGAAAGGAGAGGCAGTGGTGGGAAGGCATAAACTTTTAGTGTTTTCCAACTGAATGAAAGAGCGTCCACTTTCCATGCTTGTGTGTGGTAAGTCCTTGTGCAGAATTTCTGTAGTTGGCAGTTCAGAGGGGAGGCAAAGAGATCTATGTCTGGGCACCCCCATTTCTGAGTTATCATGCTGAATACTTGTGGGTTTAATTTCCATTCGTGAGGATCCATGATGTTTCTGCTTAAGTCGTCTGCCAGAGTATTTTTCTTTCCTGGCAGGAATTGTGCTTGCAGATGAACCTGATAGGTCAGTGCTGTGTTCCACAAAGTCATGGCTTGTCTGCACAGGGGATAGGAATGTGTGCCCCCTTGCTTGTTTATGTACCACATAACTGTGGTGTTGTCCGTCTTTAGTAGTAGTTGTCCTGGATGCAGAAGGTCCTTGAAAGCTGTTAGGGCATTTTGTACAGCTAGCATCTCTTTTTGATTGATGTGGAGATGCATTTGGTCTGCGGTCCACTTGCCCTGGATACATTTTCCTGCCATGTGTGCTCCCCAGGCGTAATCCGATGCATCTGTAGTGTCAGCCTGGCTGTGGGTAAAGTGAAAGGCTGTCCCTTGCTGTGGTGACATGCCTGTGCCCACCATCGAAACTCCTGTTGTAGGCAGGGAATGAGTGGTATTATTGCTTCCAAACTGTGACAGTGTTGAGTCCAGACACTTTTTAGATACCATTGTAACTTCCTCATATGCAATCTGGCATATGGTATTAGTAGTATGCAGGATGCCATGAACCCCAAGGCCTGGAGAATTTTTCTTGCAGGGAGTTGGGTTTTTGTTGCCATCAAATGAAAATACTGAGTCAGTTGCCTTTGCTTGTCTGGCGTGAGATAAGCCATCTGGGCAGTTTTATTTAAGCTTGCACCCAGGAATATTATCTCTTGTGAGGGCACTAGTTTTGACTTCTTTTCGTTTATTGTGTACCCTAGGCCCATTAGTAAAACTTTTTACAAATGGCAGATGCTTTAGTAGAATGTCCTCGCTCTCTGCTTGTATAAGGCAGTCGTCCAAGTAAGGATATATTTGAATTCCTTTCTGTCTGAAAAATGGAATTACTGGTGCCAGGCATTTTGTGAAGACCCTGGGCACAGTAGATAATCCAAAGGGCAGTGCAGAGAATTGGTAATGCATTGTGCCAGCTATGAATCTGAGGTATCTTCTGCAATTTTGTCTGATTGGGACATGCAGGTGTGCCTCTTTGAGGTCCAAAGTAACAAGCCAAGCCTTCTTGCCCAGCATGGGAAGAAGTTGCTGTAGTGTCAACATTTTGAATTTTGGAATATCCAGGTAAGTGTTTAGAATAGATAGGTCCAGTATGGGTCTCCAAGCTTTGTCCTTTCTGGGAACCTAGAAAAGTCTTGATTAAAATCCTTGTCCTTGTTTTGGTACTTTTTGAATAGCTCTCATTTCCACGAGGGCTGTAATTTGCTTTTGTGCCTCTGTCCATTGATTTTGTGGCAGGTCTGGCATTCCTTTCTGCCTTGGTAGAGTGTGAAAGTGGAACCTGTAACCTTGACGCACAATATGCAGAACCCATTTGTCTTGGGTGATTATATGCCAATTTTGTGAAAAAAGTGGTAGTTTCCCCCCAAGGGAGCTGCCAAAAGGTAACAGCTTGGCATTTGAAAGGAGAAGTCATTGGGACTGTTTCCTATAAGGTTGTGACTTGTCTTCTCCTCCTTTACGGGTTGAAGCACCCCTCTGTCGTGGTCTGTAAGAGACTTGAGGCTGAGATCTGCCTCTTGGGTGTCTGTATCTACCTCTTTGTGGTCTGTCTGACACTGGAAAGGACCAATTTTTAGAAGGCCAATTTCTGCTAAATCTAGGAGGCTGTACCTGTACGAAATTCTTCACTGTCTGCATAGATTTTGCTTTATCCTCCATTTTCTTTAATACCTCTTCGGCCTTAACACCAAACAAGATATCATGCTGTAAAGGTGCATCCAATAATTTTGCCTTAACATGATCAGGTAAACTTTGTTCTTTTAACCAAGCATGCCTTCGAATCACAGATCCTGTAACTACGGCTCTACAAGAAGCCTCTAATGAATCAAAACCACATTGCAGAGTATGTTTTCCCACTTGTTCAGTTGCATGCAATAAATCCTGCATTTCCTTGTAGTCAGGACCTTCTGAGCTAGTAAGCATTTTCTGTTTCAGCAAAGACATTAAATATTGTTGGTATTTAAGCATGTGGAACTGGTAATTTAAGGCCCTTACTGCTAAAGTTGCAGAAATGTAAACTTTCTTCCCCCATCTATCCAATGCTCTAGAATCCCTGTCAGAGGGGACTGGATTTTTAGCAGTGGAAGCCTTAACCCCTTTGGGACCCTGTGAAATAGTTTCTGGGTCAGCAGCAGGGTTTTTATAAAGAAATTTGTGAGAGTCGGGGACTCTATAGTACCTATCTGGCTTGACTGGTGCTGGGGGCAAAGAATCAGGGGTTAGACTGGATTCAGAGAACACATCATCCACAATATCTAACAGGCGGAATAGCAAGGGGCCTGTGCTGATGCAATAAAAGAAAATCTCTGAGCCTTTTCTTGGATTCTGAATAATCCTGGCTCTCCCAATGGAAATGCTCCCTCATGGTAAGTAAAGTTTCCCCAAAAGAGTAATCCTCAGGAGGAGAGGCTGAAGGGATTGATTCTTCAGCATCAGAGTCCTCATAGGGGGGTAAAGAGTATCCCTGGTTTGAAGAGGAATCAGAAGAAATGGAAACCTGGTCAGAGGAATCATAGTCTGTATCCTGCCTAGGCCTTTTATCAGGAGGGGGATGGGAACCCCTCATCAGAGTAATTAGGTCTTCGGCCATTTTGAGCATCTGTTTCTTAGGCATGGAGGCCTGTCCAGGGTAATGCTGTACTTGTTTCTTTGTCCTTAATGGAGTTTTAGACTTGGTTGTTGTTTTGATGGTAAGCTGTGAAGGTCTGAAACACCCTCAGAAGCTGATGCCTGCTCAGCGGCTCTGGACCCATCTGAGGGGTTAACTTCCATAGGCCCAATACCTTGAGTTTCCAGAGGCCTAGTAGTCTCCACGTGGGAGTCAGAGGCGGCCTGTGGCTCTGAGGTAGTGGGTGACAGGGGCTGCGAAAGCGCCTCACTGAGAACCGGCGACTGGCCTAGAAGAGGCTTCATCGTCGGTTTTGGACCTTGAATGCCTGTCCTTATCCTTGTCTTTGCGTTTTTTGTGTATTCCAGTCGTCGGTTGTTCCGATGGCATGGTGTAATTGAACCTTCGGCCAAAATAATGGCGAGCAAAATCAAACCGACGTTTAATAGTGCGCTTGTTAAATCTAGCACAAAACCGACAACTAGTGACGTTGTGGTCTGGGCCTAGGCATGGAATACAGTAAGAATGAAAATCCTTATGAGGTATTTGCTTCCCACAAGAAATACAATTATTAACTTTTACTGACATCCGTCTGAGGCAAGAAAAAGTTTCCCCAACGGGGCACTTAGCTTTATTGAAGACTTCGGTTCTGAAATTCAAATTCGAAAATCTCAGGAGTCGGCCGACCGGCACTTGCGAACTGCTTTTGCTTCGGGCACCGCGCGGCAAGAAAGACTGAAGAAAATGGCGTCGGCTGCATCTTATATACCCCTGGCACACTGACGGCAGGGAAGAAGCGACAGCAACCGACGCCGGACCAAGACACTGGAACTCTGGCCGACTGCGGGACCGCCTGACGGCAGGATAACGCAAATGTAATGACTGCAGCAATGAAACATGATGAACATCTTGAGATTTCTTGAACCTCAATTTTTCCCCCATGCTGGCTACTGAAAAAGGACCTTTGTGGGATAGAGAAACGGATTCTGATGGCAGACAAGGTCTTTCTATCTTTCTCGCTCTGGCAGAGTGTCTCTCTGACTGTTGGATTGAACAATGATGATCCGTCTAAGGAGGGATTGACAAATGATGCCTTGAAAGGTTTTGTAAAGTCACACAGCTGCATCCCGGCATGTCACCTGATGTCAATACCTGACCTGGCTGCCCTAGAGGTGCCCTCTGCAGCATGGGAGCTCAACCTCATGGATGCATTAGACATAGAAAGTAGGGTGGCCATTCTGGAAGAAAAGGTCTTCTGATACTTGGCAGACATGGACTCTGGGGTAGAATCAGAGTTCTCTGACAAGATCTCTCTACAGTCTAGTAAAATGGGATAGGTAGTTTAACTCTCACAAGCCAAAAGTGGATGAAGTGTAAACTTTACCGAATCTGTCCATGGCCCTAAACTCCCTATTAGGGGGATGGACAGAGGAGCTTTCCTGAGCCAGCTGCTTCTTAGTGGCTGTCGTAACCACCATTGCATCTAAAGAGATTCCTTTAGTCCAATGTGTTTTGTCAGTAGGTGCACTCAGAATTTTTTAGCCCTCTTTGAGATGGGCTCTACAGTGTCTGGTTCCTTCCAAGCTCTCGTAGATACTAGGTCAATCAGAGCATCGGGGGGGGGGGGCACCGAGGATGTAGATGGGCCAGACTGGAAAGCCTCTAACAGCACTGTTTCCTATGGGGTAGGGTTTTGGGCAGACCAACCACCTCTTTGGTGGAGTATCTCTAGGATGTCCGCAAAGGAGACAACCTCAGGTGGAGATCTTGGGGACCTCTCCCTGTCAGTAGTGAGGCAATCCAGGTGCCTCCTTTTACACCATCTCTTCTGAGGGAGCTCCTTGGTGGAATGCTCTTGGGGTGTCAGAAGAAAACTGGGGTTCCACTGAAGGGATAGGCTAGAGGGTCTCCAGGGCCGGCTGTCCCTGTGATAGATAAGAGGCCTCAGACACCGGGTCTGTTGGGGGTGAGGAGTGGTGCCAAGGGAGGAAGAACTGAGAATCTCCTGGTGTGAGAGAGGTCCCTCTCTGCCACTTTTCACAGACAGGCTTGGAGTACCTGAGGGTCATCCCTCCAGAGCTGAAACTGACCGAATGGACTTCGCCTGTTCACCCAGAGCCCTTCGCTCTAAAGAGGGAGTTGGAGCAGAGCTATTGAAAGCCAAGGCTCTGGGAGGAAGCAACAACTCTGAAAACTCTGGAGTCTATGTAAGCCCCCTAGACTCAATGTCAAGGCTCCAGCTCTGAGACATGCTAGGCATCAACGTGGTCAGAGCCAAACATCCAGGGATGCTGTCTGAGGCAAAGTTATAACCACTATCTGCTCTGATGTCTTGGCTCTTGGAACCAAAGCACCAGCAGACTCCAAAACCAAAGGTCGAATCAGAGAAGGAGCAACAGGACTGAATGAGGAGATTCTGCGCATGGATATAGTGGGGGATGGAACTGGCAAACCTCCATCTGGATCTGTGCCTGAAAAAACTACCTCATCAGCCTATCCGCATCATTCTCATGTCAAAGTGAGAGGTACCCAGACAATAAACACACTCCCTTACAGGCATCAGACAATAGTATCTTGTGCTCACAGGAAGTGCATTTCTTGAAACCTAAGGTTTGTCAGATTTAGGATCGGATTTGGACTCCATAACAGCGGAAAAGGGAGAGAAAGAGAGAAGAGGAAAGGAAACTGTTTCTCTTGTTCTCTCTTTTTGAAAGGCTGGAAAGCTAAGTCAGAAAGAAAAAGTACAGTTTTGTACCTACCATAAATGTAGATGTTCGAAGATCTACATTGCTGCAGTCCTTACATATGGGTAGTCCGCTGTCCTCGGTCGGCCCGAATACCAAAGTATAAGGCTGACGTCAGTCAAGGCGCTTAAAACTGACATCAGGACGTCAGGGTACAAAAGCGCATGACCGACGTCATATCCTCAGTCTTTTCTTGCCCCAGATGTCAGAAGGCCCTAAAAAGAAAGGCCAAAACCAAAAGACAGCAAAAAACCAACCAACCACCCCTGCATTAATCCTATTTACAATATTTACAATATTCACAACCCAAACCAGACAACCGCCTCTAACTACAGAGGGGAAGGAGGGAGGGTAAATTGGACTGCAGCAATGTAGATCTTCGAACATCTACATTTATGGTAGGTACAAAACTGTACTATGTTCTTCATCTCACTTTGCTGCAGTCCTTACATATGGGTAGAATCCCAAAGCAGAGGTAAGGGAGGATGGCAAAAACTATAAAGCATTAGGAGCTGCCAAAATGCCCTGTAAAATTGCAGTGGCAAAACCAGCCCTAGATTTAGAGTAAAGTGGAAGGTGGTAATGCTTAGAGAAAGTATGCACTGAACTCCAAGTAGCTGCCTCCAAAATATCTTTAGTTGCCACCCCTTAAAAAGCTGTAGAAGTGGCAGTAGCCCTAGTGGAATGAGGCCTAATCCCAGCTGGAATCTCCTTACCATGATGGGAATAACAGAAAGCAATACAAAACCCAATCCACTTAGAAATAGTTTGTTTTGAAACAGGCTTGCCCTGAGAACCCAAAGCAAATGAAACAAATAACTGCTGAGACTGCCTGAACCCTTTAGTTCTGCTCAAATAATATCGCAACTGCCTGTGTATATCCAAAGTGTGCAAAATCTTTTCCCTTTATTTTGGGGGTTTGCATAAAAAGTAGGCAAATGAATAGTTTGGTTTAAAGCCACACTAGAAACCACTTTAGGCATAAAGGAAGGATTAGTATGCAAAGATACCCTATCCTTATGGAAAATTAAGAAAGGCTCAATCGCCATAAGGGCCTGTAATTCAGAAACCCTTCTCGCAGAGGTAATGGCCAACAAAAAAGCAGTCTTCCATGATAAATATTTCAACTCGGCAGTAGCTGCAGGCTCAAAAGGTTGTAGAGTGAGTTTCTCCAACACAAAATTGAGATCCCAAGCAGGAGTAGGAGCTCTACGTGGGGGTCTTATATTCTTTGCCCCTCTAAGGAATTGTTTAAACAAAGGATGAGAAAACAATGGTGGGTCACAGTCATAGTGAGCAGAAATTGCTGCAGCATGAACCTTAATAGAGGAGAAGGACAAACCTTTGTCCAGTAACTCAGTAAGATATTGAAGAGCCACACTTAAATTAGGCTTAGAAACATCAAAGTCCTTTGCTGTACTCCAAAATAAAAATCTCCTCCATTTATCTGCGTACACTTTCCTTGTACTAGGCCTTCTGGCCTCCAAAATAACATTCAAAACTTGCTGTGGAAGCTGAGACCCTCCAGGGTTTAAAACAGAATATGCCAGGCTGTTAGATGTAGAGAGTGAAGTTTGACATTGAGTAAATGACTGTTCTCCTGAGACAGCAGGTGTGGAATCAAAGGCAAAGGCCATGGAGGCTCCCGTACCAGACTTCTCAGTAATGGGTACCAGTGCTGTCGAGGCCAATCTGGAGCTATTAAAATCATCTTTGGCTTGTCCTGTCTGACCTTCAGGAGTACCTTTGGGAGGAGAGGCAGAGGAGGAAAGGCATACACATGAAGATTGCTCCAATTGAATGAGAGAGCATCCACTTTCCAAGCTGTGGGATGAAACCTTTTGTGCAAAACTTTGGCAGCTGGTAGTTTAGTGGAGAAGCGAACAGATCTATGTCTGGAGTTCCCCATAACACTGTCAATTTCTGAAACACATGAGGATCCAATTTCCACTCGTGGGGATCCATAATTTGTCTGCTCAACACATCTGCTAAGGAGTTCTGTGCCCTCGGCAGAAACCTTGGCTGAAGATTTAGCTGTAAACTGAGAGCAGTCTCCCACAAAATCATTGCTTGTCTGCATAGAGGATAAGAATGTTCCCCTTGCTTGTTGATGTACCACATGACAGTTGTGTTGTCTGTTAGAACCAACACCTGCCCTGGAAGAAGTAAATCCTTGAAAGCTATTAATGCAAATTGGACTGCTAACATCTCCTTCAAGTTGATATGTAGATGTTGAAGTCTGGCAGGCCACGTGTCTTGTACCCACTTTCCATTTAGATGAGCTCCCCAAGCTTTGTCTGAGGCATCTGTCGTTAGAATCTGACTCACCTCTGGCCGGGTCACAGAGAGTCCCTTGTTTAGGTGACATTCCTGAGCCCACCACAAAAATTCCTTTTGAATGCAAGGTATTATCTGAATGACAGTGTCCATATCTTGGCAGTGCTGTGTCCATACATTTTTGAGATACCATTGTAGCTTCCTCATATGCAGTTTGGCATTGGGAAGCACCAGAATACAAGATGCCATGAACCCCAAGGCTTGAAGGACTGTCCTTGCAGTCAGCCTGGACTGATGAGACAATTGATGGAAGTAAAGAGAAAGATTCTTTTGTTTGTCCGGGGACAAAAAGGCCATCTGGGATGCTGTATTCAGTCTCACACCCAGAAAGCACATGTCCTGAGAGGGTACTAGACTGGACTTTATTTCGCTCACAGAATACCCCAGGCATCTTAGCACTGCTATCACATACTGTAAATGATGAAGAAGTTCGTCCTTTCCTTGGGCCAGAATCAGGCAATCGTCCAAATAAGGATAGATCTGTATTCCTCTTAGCCTGAAGAAAGCTATCACTGGAGCCAGAACCTTCGTGAACACTCTGGGCGCAGTAGATAAGCCAAAGGGCAATGCAGAGAACTGATAATGAGAAGTCCCAGCCAAAACGCAGATACTTTCTGCAACTGAGCCTGATAGGAACATGAAGGTAAGCCTCCTTGAGATCCAGAGTCACCATCCAGTGATCTTTGCCCAGCAGAGGTAAAAGCTGTTGTAACGTCAACATTTTGAACTTGGGAATGTCCAGATATGTGTTGAGGATAGATAAATCCAAGATTGGTCTCCACGTGTTCCCTTTCTTTGGTACTAGGAACAGGCGAGAATAAAATCCTAGGCCCACTTCTGACAGAGGGACCGGTTGTATGGCCCCTATGTGAAGTAGCAGAGAAATTTGTTTGTGAGCCTCTAGTCTTTGCTGAGGAGGAACGTCCGGCATGCCTTTGAAAGGAGGCAAGGTATGGAAATAAAACTTGTAACCTCGGTGTATGATATCCAATACCCATTTGTCTTGGGTAATCAAATTCCAATTTTCCTTGAAGAGTGCCAACCTTCCTCCCAAAGGAGCTGCCAGGCAAGAAGGATCTGGCAGCTGAAAAGGTAGGTCATTGGGCCTGTTTACGAAAGGACTGGCCCCTGCCCTCACCCGAAGATTGTGCAGGTGAACTCCCTGTTCTAGGTCTGAAAGAACTCTGAGCTCTGCCCCTACCACGCCTAGATCTACCCCTAGACTGAGAATCATAAGAAGGATACGACCACCCCTTAGCAGGCCAATTCCTACTAAACTTTGGAGGCTGTACTTGCAAAAATCTTTAACAGCCTGCATGGACTTAGCCTTGTCTTCCATTTTCTTCAAGACTGACTCCACAGGTGAACCAAACAACACATCAGACTGTAAAGGAGCATCCAAAATCCTTGTCTTAACATGGTCAGATAAATTCTGATCCCTCAGCCATGCGTGCCTGCGAAGAACTGAACCAGTGGCAGCCACCCTAGACGAGGCCTGTACAGCATCAAAACCACATTGTAAAGAATGCTTACCCACCTGCTCTGAAACATGCACCAAATCTTGTAACTCTTTACACTCAATGCCTTCTGCCAGAGCATCCACCTTAGACTTCAATTGAGAAAGAAGATAGTTTTGATATTTCAACATATGAAACTGGCAATTCAAAGCCCTCATAGCTAGGGTAGAAGATGTATAGACTTTCTTTCCCCATCTATCCAAAGCTCTGGCCTCTTTATCTGGAGGAACCGGATTTTTTACAACAGAGGCCTTGACACCCTTAGGCCTCTGACTAACAGTTTCTGGGTCCGCCCTAGGACTCTTATAAAGATATTTATGAGCCTCAGGCACCCTGTAATACCTATCCGGCTTAACAGGAGCAGGAGGCAGAGAATCAGGATTAAGTGAAGTCTCTGCAAACACATCTTCCACAACATCCAGAACAGGAGGTATAGCCAATGGCCTATGCTGGGGCAAAAGCAAAAATTCCCTAAGCCTTTTCCTGGAATCAGAGAAGTCCTGACCTTCCCACTTAAAATGTTCCCTCATGGAATGAAGAGTCTTTGAAAAAGAAAAATCCTCTGGAGGAGAAGCAGAAGGAGTCGAATCATCGGCATCAGAATCAGAATAAACAGAGTACTCCTGCAAGTCTTCAGCCGAAGACTCAGAAACATCCGAAGCCTGCTCAAAACTCCCCAACTCTGGCTCCACCCTAGGCCTCTTATCAGGAGGGGGCAAAGAACCTCTAATCAGAGTAATCAAATCTTCTGCCATTTTAAGCATGTGCTTCTTGGGCACAGACCCTGCTGCACTAGGAGTGACACCAACAGAAGCTAAACCTGGCCTGCCTCTGGGAGAAGCCTTGGAAACAGAAGGAGAGGGCCTAACCACCCTAGGAAGGGAGGGGAGTACAGTAACCTGGGAAGCCCCTTCAGCCTGACCTGCCTCCTGAGAGGCCACATCCTGCAATATCAAAGTCTCCCCCTGGGACTCCAGAGAAGCCTCCGTCGGAACCACCGGTTCCACTGACGCCTCTAAAGAACCGACGTCCGGAACGGACGACTCTTCTTGCCTGGGTTTAACTGCTTTGTCTTTGCGCTTCTTCGAAGAAGCGGGCACCGGAGAATCCGACGGCATATTATAATTGCACCGCTTCCCAAAGACCAGCCTAGCACAATCTAACCTTCGCTTAATAGTGCGCTTATTGAACCTAGCACAAAAGCGACACCCAACAACGTCGTGCTCAGGCCCCAAACAAGGAATACACAAAGAATGATAATCCCTATGCGGTATCTGTTTCCCACAAGAAATACAGTTATTCACTTTTTCTGACATCCGTAAAACACTGAGGCAAGAAAAAAACAAAATATTCCCCAACGGGGTACTTAGCCAACTATGATTCGGTCTGAAACTCCGAACTCGAAAAATTTCAGAACGCCGAACGGCACTTGCAACGCTGCTTCTGCATCGGACCATGCGGCAAAAAAGACTGAGGATATGACGTCGGTCATGCGCTTTTGTACCCTGACGTCCTGATGTCAGTTTTAAGCGCCTTGACCGACGTCAGCCTTATACTTTGGTATTCGGGCCGACCGAGGACAGCGGACTACCCATATGTAAGGACTGCAGCAATGTGAGATGAAGAACATCTGGTTAACAAACAGAAGGAATGGAGAATACAAGACTGGGTAGGAGAGAAGACAAGAAGGAAAAACGAAATAGTAGTTTAACTCACCCTAAAAAAAAAATACTGCTATTTACCCTAAAATAACACTATTCACTATCACCTCTGTCAACAACATGATATAATGGTTTACCTTTACAAAGCCGAATCACAGTGGTGTGAATGCTCATATGAGTGACTCGTAACCACAAAAGTGAAAAGAGCAACAGTTCGCAATGTTCGAAAATCAGCAAATCGAAAAGCAGATTCACTGATTTTCGAACATTAATGTCAAATAGAAATGTAATAAGGTTTAAAGCAGGGGGGAAGCCCCCCTGCACCCCACACCCCCTACTTTAATATTCTAACTCAGAGATCGCACTACAGTGGGGAAAGGGACAATTTCCCGATCCTCGCTATAGGGCAATCAGCCCCAAATCGCCAAATGTGCAATGAACGAATGTCAATGTGCATTCGCTCATTGCACATTCGATCCTTTTTCCGTTCGGCGTTTGCAAACTTCGCAAACTGTCATTCGGACAATTGCTGTTCGCCCTTTTGCAATACGCACAAATGAAGGCAGCCCTTTTGCAATACGCACAAATGAAGGCAAACCAATATAACAAGTACATCACACAAAGTTACTGGGTGTCATCAGAGATATCCAGTTGAAATTTGACCACCTTGTGTCACAGGTAGAGGTACACTATACAGAGTTAAAACCAACCTTAGTGATACTGCCAGAAGTATAGAGCCTCTACATTCTTACTGTTATCTCTCCTCTATACTGCCCCAATTTTAACTAACCAAGTCTCACAATTATCTGATCTTGAGAAAATTATAATAACATTTTTCTTGTAAGCTATAACAATAGAACACATCACTGCCCAACACTCAGATAATTTAACTGGTTAGAATCATTATGTCACTTAGCTTTTTCTTATTCAACTTCAATACAATGAGTTCCCTATAAGCCAGAAGTTGCCCAGCCCTTATCAACTTAATAAAACACTGTTCTCCCAAAAGAATGTTGTGCCCTAGAGAAAACTAACTAATCCCTATAACAAAATCATCAGGTGACTCTCTCTGTATATTTGAATAGAGTAGCTAAATTGTGGAACCACATTCCACTACCACTGAAATCCATTCAGAATGTAAATTCATTTAAAATACAACTAAAACTTCACCTATCAAATCAATGGATCTGCACCTGCATTATCTCCATGATAAATGCCACTGGTGACTTTCAGCTTGCCATGTCATCAAACCATTTCTCTTCACTCAGAATCCTATGCCCATAACCGGTCTTCACCAGCATTTGAATAGATTTACTAGCATCTTCCAGCCATATTCATCATTTTGTGACACTGATCACCCCCTACCTCTATATTTCGAATACAAACTTTATAATAAGTATTTACAATTGGCTCCGAACCTGCTTAATACCCCATCTCTTAACTACAATAGTAATTTTTTTCCTACTGTACTGAGTTCCTTCCCTCAGTTCCATTTATTTGAATTTCTAATCACAAGATCTACTATCTGTTTGACAAACCCACTAATACAACTCTTCAAATGCTCAATTTTCAACTTCTACTAAATTCATAAATATTGTTTGTAATGCAAACGTTTCCTTTATTTCACATTAACGTAATCTAATTAGCAAATGTAGGTTTAATTGTTACTGCATCTTAATGTCTGTTCATGTACATTACTGAATGTCTGTTTAAAATGTTTGTAATACATTCCAGCTTTTCTACCTGGGCCTCCACTGATTAGGAGTTTTTGAATAAACCCAACCTGGTTATGCAAAAGCAACAAATTAGGAAGCCAAGCAAATCCCCACAAAGCTGATCCGGATGCAGAAGCCCTAAGGAACAGTCAGCTGCATCATTAGCACATTTTAGGATATGCACTGCCACCTGAGAGCAGCTTTCACAGAAGTGTTTAATTCTTGACCTCAGAATAAGGTAGATTAGCCATTAAGTTCTGCATGTTCTCAAAAGGCAAAAGCAGAGTTAAACATGGGCTTAGCAGTTCCAAATTTTGATTGTTACAGTTCTACAAGAACAGATTTTCTTCCCCAACTTATCCGCTGCCTTCCAATCTCTGTCAGTAAGAATGGGATTAGTAGCAGTGATCTGTTTAACAGCAGCAGATTTGGTTACAGCAATGACTGCTGGATCCGCTTTAGCATTAGAAAAAAGGTACTTATGGGTCTGAGGCACCTTACATCACATTTAGTAATGTGTATAGCGCGTTGTGTAAATGCGTACTGCTGTAGTAACATGTCATATCTCTTAGGGACTGAAGGCTGCCCATCAGGGAGGCTTGAAGCAGTAAGAAAAAACATTCTCTAAAGCAGGAAATACAAGAGGGATGGGCACAGCTTTAATCACATGTATCTGTAATAAATCATAATACACTTTCTGTGCCAAAGGAATTCCATTCTGAGCCCACTGAAATACCTCTTTCATAGTAGATAAAACGTCAGTCACAGAAATTTTTTCAATGGAATTCTGAAGCCATACAGTCCCTCAGACTATGAGAGAACTGTCTCTCCTTTCCTGCTAAGGGTATCCCTACAACTGCATATGATATGGCTGACCTCCTGGTACTTGGTGGCTTGGAAAGCAACACCATAAAAATCAGGGGAACAAGATGGGTGGTCTGAAGAACAACTACTGACCATAGTAGAGTCACCCACCTAAGACAAGCTAGGTAGGAACCAGACTAACCCTTGATGAGTCCTTAAAAGTTTTCTTTTTGTTAACCATGACGATCAACTGCTACTCCATCAATAAGCCGGGAAAGGGGTCTGGATAGCAGACAATGAAACCCAGAGGAGTCAGTACAGAGAGCTGCAGAGAACAAGCAGTTCTGAGTTAAGTAAACCCCTAAAAGTCCTTCACAAGCACAATAACCTATCCTGTGATAAAATGTAAATAAAAAATTATAGTTTTCTTATTAAATATTACAAGGAGCACGTTGAGTGCTCCCGGCAGTTGGGAGTGCATGAGAGCTTTGGGAAGTTGTCTGGTGCAGGGGTGGTAATACCCAAATAACCTCAACCTCATTACCGCAATCAACAGAACATGCTGGAGGGACAGTTTCATAACCCAGAGACTGCCCATGCTCTGGAATAGACTTCCCATACATGTCAAGCAGAGCACCTCACTGGCCCTCTTCTAGAGAAATCTTGATGAGTGGATGGGAGATAGAAAGTTCAACCCGAGGATCACTCCAGTGGCTCTACTTGATAGAGGCACTGGGAACTAACGTTGGGTGGCACAGTGCCAAGGCACTTCTATGGGCAAGGCTTGTAAAGGCTCCAGGGCCATTAGCCTAGTACACACCTATCAACCTATAACTTAAGATACTGCAATGGTGATCCATGCATGGACATATGATGGCATGTCTACATGAATATCTTTCTCCATTTTACTACAAACATTTCTGTATTCGGGCCGACTGAGGGCTACCCCTGGCAGGGATAACCCAAATGTGATGACTGCAACAGTGAAACACGAAGAACATCTACACGCAGCAACCATCCACTGAAGGAGAAGCATCTAAAGTTGTCAACATCAATGCTGGCACAAGATCCAGCTGATGCAAAGATGGCCCTGCATCTATCTCTGTAATGCATTTCAGAAAGCCAGATCTCCAAGTTCCAAAATACTCCCCAGGAAGAAATATATCACTACCCTATTCAAAAATAGATGCTACACAAGTAGAAGGGACTTCGCCTAGTTACTGGTGACATGAAAAGACTGCAGCCAAGACAAAACCTAGCTCACTGCCACAACTGGGAACTTCTGTGTGATGGCCACCAGAACCTAGCAATCCGTGTCTCAGCTCTCAGAACTAGTACGATAAAGCATTTATATCCTCTGCCTAAACAAAATGCAGTCATACACTCTTCCCTAGTCCAAGCTGTTAATGAGTTGGTGAACTCTGCAAATGAGATGATACCCTATCCTAAGTAAGCTCTATATCCAACGCAGCAATCTTAAAGAGCATTAAATAAAAAAATAAACATAAAGAAAAACTGCGCATTAGCCTCACAACACATAATGAATAGAAAGTCTGGGGTCAACACATTACTAATACAAAACATGTACATCCAGGCAAACGATGAAAACAGGAAGCGATTACCAGAAAATAATGAGAACAAAACATGTACATCCAGGCAAACGATGAAAACAGGAAGCGATTACCAGAAAATAATGAGAACAAAACATGTACATCCAGGCAAACGAATTAAAACAGGGAAGCTGATTACCAGAAAATAATGAGAACAAAACATGTACATCCAGGCGAAAATAATGAGAACAAATCATGTACATCCAGGCAAACGACGAAAAAACAGAGCATTACCAGAAAATAATGAGAGCAAAACATGTACATCCAGGCAAACGATGAAAACAGGAAGTGATTACCAGAAAATAATGAGAACAAAACGTACATCCAGGCAAACGAAAACAGGAAGCGATTACCAGAAAATAATGAGAACAAAACATGTACATCCAGGCAAACGATGAAAACAGGAAGCGATTACCAGAAAATAATGAGAACAAAACATGTACATCCAGGCAAACGATGAAAACAGGAAGCGATTACCAGAAAATAATGAGAAAAGTATTTTGTGTTGCGATAAAGATGTCATTCGGGTGTAAAATCCTCATCAGGCCCTTCAAACATGCGAAGATGAACTATCATATGCATAAGACCCTGCGCATTCATCCTTAATGTTCTACTATTTAATTAATTATTTATTTAAAATTGACTAAAGGGAAAGTCCAACTGGGTACAAGCTCATTTTCAGTGAAGGCCCGGGTAGAAAAGCTCTGAATTATTACAAAACATTTTAAGAACAATAATTTTACAATCTTCAAAAATAAGTAAAAAACATCTGCAGTTGTTAAAAATCGATATAAGGTATATTCTTTCATAAACTGTTTGTACCCCACAAATGAAATACAAGGGGTCACAAAGTATCACTGCGTCAGCCTTCACTGTCACAGATACGGAACACTTCTGCTAGAGGTTACGAAAGTCAAGACTCAGAACAGCACAAAAAGGAAGAACAAACATGCCACATTCTGCGACACAAATTAAAACCCTGAACCACAGCCCTTAACTTTAGCCTAAATATAAACCTCAAGACACACAATACAAGGCTGCATATATTTATGTATACCGATAGATAAACAAATGGCTGTGAATAAAAAACATCTCGGAAAGTCTGACCCACACAGTATACAAGGAGCATTCCTGACGGTAAACTCACTACAACACTGGAAATAATGTAAGGATATTGCACTGTTCCCTTTACTGCACAAATGCAGTTCAGGCATCTGATTATTCCAGTGTGCCTGACACCTGCACCATATATCTTATAGTACCTTCACAATCTTTTGCACCTCAGATGTTGTGACGTTCCTTCTCTGGGTCAGTAATCATGTAGCCTCAATCCTCAAGGAAGTTCACTTGGAACAAAGACAGAAGCACACAGTATTTCCAGATGCAGCTCTCTGCACCATGCACAATTTCCCTTAAGAGCACACAGGGAACACATTCTGTCCTGGGGCTGGGTTTACCTCTCTCTCCAGGTCCCACATAAGACTCCCCACTGACACTCTTCACCAGAGTGTTCCAAGCCAAGACCTTCACCACCCTCTCTGTGAAACCAGTGCTCTGTGTTCCTGCCCCAAGTAGCTGACACACACACTCTTGAGATTTGATTTTCAAACACACACACACGGATGTGTGCACACACACACACACACACACACACACACACACACACACACACACACACACACACACACACACACACACACACACACACACACACACACATCTGGGAAAGGCTGGCACAGATTTATCAGCTATGCCCCCTTTACCCAGACTATATGGTAAATACTGCCACCAGAACACTCCAAAGCCAGCTACTCTAAGGCTCTTACCAGGGTATCCAATTACACTTAATAAAATCAATACTAATACAATAATTTTCAGAAGCGGCTACAGTGTGACCAAATAAATACAAGTACTCTCAAAGTTTAAAATATTCTCTAAAAGACCAGCCACAATGAAAAGTTTAAATATATTTAATAATAAATAATAAAAGAACATGAAAATACTAAATATCTATTTACAATAAACACCAGAGTTTCAATCACAGGAAATATTAAAAATAACGCAGATGGACAGATTCACACAGATAAAGAAAAACACTACTTGACTAATCTCACTATATTTTCCTGACTGATCTAAAGTATTACCTACTCCCTGGAAACTTACTAAAGCAAGGCAAGATGAAGCAGGTGAGTGATCCTTCTTTGTCAGGATTCAAAAACAGACTGCCCTGAGATTTCTGTGTCATCTAGCATTAAAACATCATTTCAGTGCTGGATTACAGAATGACATCACATACATCTAGTCACCTGACTTCTAATTCCCACACTACCCCCTTTACTAGAAACTGAACCAGAGTCCAGCACATATGTGTATACACACACAGAGCTTTGCTGGTATGTGTTACAGTATCCGGAAGCTATAACACCATTGCAAAAACTTCTACCCTTCCCGAGTAGCAATTAGTTCGCCTCCAAGGACAATACAGTAGGATTCCTAATCCTGGTTTTCACAGACATTTTGCCTCTGGCTGCAATCAGAACTGTAAGACACAATCTTTCTCGCCTAAACCAGGGAATTTAATTTCAGACTATTTTTCAAAGTTAGCTGGAAGGAGATTAGCCTCTTTTCTTCCAGTATCCTCTGTTACAATATATTCATTTCAACAGTTACAATACAGTCCGACATACAGGTGTATTTCTTCTCTGTCCAGCAGGACCCACTGCTGGTACATTTTTTAACACAAGCAGCTTTACAGATACATTTTTTATCATAAGTACCTGTACAGATCCATTTGATATACAAATGACATACAATTCTTTACACAACTCCAGCCAGTTATGCTGGCATATGTTACACATCCACTGCCCTACTTCTCCTGGCATAGCTGGCAATGCCTCACATCATCACAGATGTATCTTTTTTTTTTTTTTTTTACCTGTTGTACTAGCTACCTGTACCCATGTAAACTATTACAGCTGCTTACTGCATCACATCAAACACCAACATCAGTGTATCCTCTTACACCTGCATATTCTTTTGCATTACCCTTGATGATGGATCACTCATTTTTATTTCTGCAAGCTGTGGAAGCACTATTTTATTCCAAGTTTCTACCACTGACATTGGATTAGCAGACACTGATATGCTACAAGGTGAAGCCCCTGCATCCTCCCACATCTAAAGGGAATCTGTCTGCACTTAGGAATAGCCCACCAACAAGGAAAAGTCTGTATCTATGCATTTCAACAGACATTTGCATCTTTCTATTCTTTTACACTTCACTACTGCATGGTGCCCAAACAGCAGCATCAATACATATTTTTTTCTACTTGATACCTGTATCTGCATATTCTTGGCAGATGACTGCATCTGTATTTGTATATTTTTTGGAGATATGTCTGTCTGTGTATATTTATTCCTGTAGCGGCACGTTCTTTAGATAACTTACAACTGTGTACCTTCTTCTTGTATGCAACACCTTTCTACATAAGTTACTTATAAGCAGTACATCTAATACAATTCTGACACTGTTTGGTATACATTCAGCTACAGCAAACACTGTATCATGCTACTCTGTAACTGTTAACTACTTTATGTTTGTACATAGAACGTTATGCAAAGGTAGCTTATAACCAGCCAGACCCATGATGCAGAGGGAAGGAACCTCTGACTGCAGCTTCAGCAATCCAGGTTCAGCTAGCAGTCCTGGCACAGCAAGAGCAAGGCAGAGTAATAGCAGAGAACAGACTGCCAAGCTGCCAATCCAAGGGAAAAAATGCTGCTCATGTTCATCACCTGGCAGAGAGACCAGGAGCTATGACAGAGCCATGACATCAGATGTGAATCATGCACTTTGGGTTGCCAAGCAGTGTAAATCATGCAGGATCAGTGTGGGAAAAGCATGCCCTCTGCCAATATTGTGGGCCTTACCTTAGTGGTGCAGTATGTGAAAAAAAAATTTCAATAAAAATCCTTAATAAACACCAGTGATTGCACCACACTGATAGCGGCTCCAAATTTCCCATCAATGTGACAAAATCAGTGGTATTCACTCTTGGGTTGTATATTCCACTCCCACTCTTCTTGAAAGGCTACTCTACTCTATGGGCTAAGTCAACAATTAGATGGCTTCAGTAAGAACATGACAGTCACAGTAATGATAAGGGAGCAAAGAAGCCCCCTACAACTGACACAATCTGAATGTACACTTCCTGTACACTACTTGCTATAATGTTTTTTTTCACCTTGGAACTTTCCAGTCCTGAAACTCAATAAAGTATTAACTGATCACTGAAGTGAAAATTCTATGGCCCATCTACAACTCAGCTTGAGACACAAACAAATCTCAGGTGTTAACATTAGTACAGACTGTCTGTATCTATCGGTCTTTTGACCCTCGGTATTACTTTGATGAATGGATGCGCATGTTAAAGCATCAATATTACTGACAGTCATCATGTCCCGTTACTGTACAGGCGGCAAACCCCTGCCCTGTAACACCTTTCAACAGAATTCTTATACCCAGAAAGTGTATGGCTTGTCACACTTTCTGTCAGCTGTGGCACAAGGTGCTTCGGCACATAAAGACATATACTACACATTCCATGACCACTGTGCTAATACTGCACTATAAACATCACAACAGTCTTATGCCTGGATGGACTTGGCACTGAGGAGCTTACTTAGGAAGAGGGAGTTCATCTATATGGTCTATGCGCACAAGCTGTCGAATTCGGAAACGACACAGATGTTGGAGGGACTTCACATTGCTGAAGCGGGACACAGGGTAGAGAAGCTGTACAGGTGTTGGTGGAAGACCTAAAAGAAAAGAAAACAGGCAAATCATTAAGCATTACAAACCACTGAGTGATAAGGTGTAAAAAAAACAACAAAACAAACAAAAAAACCCCAAAAAACAAAAAAACAAACAAAAAACAAACGGGTCTTCTCTTCCAAACCTGAACATGTTGGCAGGACAGCCCTGAGACTGACATAAGTAATAAATACAAACCTGGCAGTGCATCTGAAACACTCAGCTTGTGGCCCACAAGCCTCTTCCTGAAAACGGAAGTAACTAAGACAATTCATACTGCTTTCCAAACTCTTTTACAATTAAAAAATAAATATAAAACATACTACTTACCTCCCAGTAATGACTGCTCAGCACTGACTTTGAGCCACTGGAAGTGGTGACAGCAGAAAGGAAAGCCCCTAGTGTTAGAAATCCTCACTTGTTGCAAAATCATTACATTTGTTAACTGTGACAAAAATGATACATTTTTCACTTAACTACAGAAGGATATCTTCACCTTATGAAGTTTTACGCGTTCAATGGATATACAGAAAGAAATCTTTGCCACTTACCCATATATGATTTTCTAGTAGTGGGTTTTCTAACCTACTTCAAAACATACTGCAAATCCTCAAAAATAAGCTGTCTAGAAGGTATTACAACAGTGGCAGCTAGGGATTTACTTGAAGAGTTTCCAGACTGGGGTATATATCAAACTCCCCCGATCTTTTGTGAATAAATCCATTGGAAACCTTAGGTAATTGCCCTTGATTACACTAAAGAGAAGGAAGAACCACTGCTGCCTTGACCAGAAGAGTCACCATCACAATTTTTGTGAACTCATTCAAAATTTTTAGAACAACCCTGTCAATCAGTGGAAAGGTGGAAAAGCACAGAGGAACATTCGCATCCATGGGAATGGAGTAATTAGCTTGGGCTGCAGTTTTCCAAAAGGCACTATAATGCATTTCTTGGCATTGTGTTTTAATACATGACTTTGGCAGCAGTCACTTGTCTGTGACAGATCCTTGTCATACAAAGCCTATTTTTGGTTATAGTTGATAAATTACTCAAGTGGTCCTGATAGGTAATGTTTCCAAGCGTTTTAGGAGACATCCCAGGATACTATCAGGGCCCAGTGAGGTTGTGTTTCTGGCTTTAGCGAGTGCCACCAGGGCATGCTCCCTGTTAATAGTTGGGAGAGTTATACTACTAGGTATTTCATAGGGGGAGTGGTGGATGAAGTTTGAGATGAACTTATCAGCCATCAAATTCGCTATGTCACTCAGCTCAGCTCAGCTCAGGAAAGGTGGCACCACTGACTACAAGTTCGGCACACTGATGTGTGCTGCCTTTGGGGTTTCAGACATAGTTGTAGAAAGCCTTGCAGTTACCTTTAGGATGTGAAGCTATCCTGACCTCATAATTGGCCTTGTTGGACTTAATTAGTCTCTTAGTTTCCAGTTTAGCTTAATTACAGGGCTCTTACTATTACGGGAGTTGCTTTTCCTGATTTTAACCATGACTTTTTCCCTTGGTTATATACACTGCTAAGGCTAGGATTCAAAACCTCCTACACTTCGATTACCAGATTACTTAAAAAGATTTTTCTTACTCTGTTGTGAAAGGAATAAAGTGATATCACGATCACTAGAGTAACACAGAAGTGATGTTTTTTGACCTGCTGCTTATTTTAATACAAATCTTGATCCTGCAGCACCAGCCCTCCCCACTGACTTAGGGGAGTAGCCACAATGGCTCACTTGGTAGAAATGGCAGTAGGACTCATTCTCAGGCACGAGACTTATGTGGCAGTTCCGCATTCTGTAGAAACAGTTACTAAAAACTAAAACATAATATTTATCTGCAGCACATTTGTCTAATTATGACCTGTCTTTACATAACAACCCTTTGTTATAGATCGTCAGATGTCCATCTCTTAACACTGACTCTTATTGCTATATTGGATCGTGTCTCTGTAGTTAAGTATCTGCTTCCTCCTAGGTCTGATCTAAAAGATGTTCTGTTAACAAAGCCTGATTTATTTCGTTTTGTTGCTGGATCCTGTGTTTGAAAATAAGATGATACTTTAATGGCAGCCTTTTCTGTGCGCACCCTGGACAGTGTTTTATCGATGAGGCAATCAAATGGAAAGCTCAAACAGCTGAACTTGTAGCTATTACTGAAGGTAATGATTTTTACAGATTCATGCTATGCATATGGGGTAGTCCATGATATTGAGAAACTCTGGAGAGAGCAAGGGTATTCAAACTCAGAAGGACAGCCACTGAAAATGTTTTTACTCATGAACTATTAAGTGCATTACTGCTGCCAAGGGAGGATGTGATGGTGAAGTGTGCTGCACATCCCACTGACAACTTGCATTTCAAGGGGCAAATGTTTTCCAGACACGGCAGCCAGGCAAGCTATACTGTCCCATCCAGTGTTCAGCCTTCATTTTTTGCAGCAACGTCTTGAAACTAGCACACGTGAAGAGCAAACTAATGACTCAAAGAGTGAGGTGGATCCATGACAGCTGCAGCCGTTCTCCACATTTACTGTGGCATCACCTAGATGGCTGGCTGGTAGCCCCATATAATTTTTTAACTCAACTAGTTAAAGCTTATCATTTGCCTTTCCATTTGGGGAAAATGCATTAGCAAAACAAGATTTTGAATGACTGGCATGCCCCTCACATCTGTGGGGCTACTCAACATTCTGTAAATGCTGTACTTTTTTTTCAGAGTACAATGCATCACAGTGTACCAGTACCCATACAGACTTTGGAAAACACATGGAGATTAGTTTGCTGTCATCAGTGGGACTTTACCAAACTCTCACAATCACAGAAATTCAAACATGTTCTCATGATTGTTGATTGTTTTTGGGTGGGTAGAAGCATATCCTTGTGCCAAAAACAATGCTATTACACTAACAAAATAACTGTTTGTTTTTTGAATTGATACCTAGATGTGGTACACCTTGTTGTACGCAGATCAGGGAACACATTTCACAAGCCAAGTGATGCAACAAATCAGTAAGACACTAAACATAAACATGCAATACCACTGCCTATATAGATCACAAGCATCAGGAACTGTAGAACATATGAATCAATCGAGTGAGGTGAGCAAAATTATGTGAGGAAACTGCAAGTGGACAGATGATTTGCCTGTAGTTTTGTTTAACATGAGAAGTGTGGTGAATATTACTAAAAGGTTGTACCCATCATGAAATTCTTATGGGAAGACCCATGAGAATGCTTGCCACACCCCCATAGTGTTACAAAATGCAGATGAATCCGTTTTTCTGTATTGCAAGTGTCTCTGTTCTGTTTTGCAGCATCACCATAGCACTGTTTTACAAGCTCAAAAGCAGCCCACAGTGAATGACAATCATGACCTGCAACCAGGTGACACCACACTTACCTGATATTTCTCAACATGAAATGCTTTGTGTTCACGATGGAAAGGACCCTGCTTGGTTTTGCTTACCAATACCTCTGCCAACAGACGCGAAGGACTTCCCACTTGTATCCATGTGTCAAATGTTAAGAAGGGCCACCTCCATGATGACTGTAGATGAGATGCCATCAATGTCATCCCTACTGATATCACTGAGCCAATTGCAAATCGTACCAGACGAAAAAGAAGGGAAACCATTACATCCAGACATTAAGCACAAGACTTTTTAGTGATAACACCTCTGTAGTGTCTGGAAATTAAATCCAGTGATTCAATAACATCGTTTTGGTTAGAGATAAAACTTGCTGATTCTTCTTCATCTTTTACTTCAACATCAACAATGTTTTCACAATCGGGAGTGAGAATAAATGACTTAATGCACTGTATTTTATGGACAATGAATCGGACAATGCATCAAATGACCAAGTGTCACTTGTGGAATCACAAACACAAACTTTGAAATTTGGAAACCAATTTTATACAGACAACAAAAGAACAATTCACCATCTGTGTTTGCTGGTTCTTGAGAACCCCTTCAGCCCCAGACTGCTCGATTCGGACTTACTATTGGGACAGCGATTTTGATTCTTTTTATCAATTTACTGTGCTTCTTCCTCTCATCTGCAACTGTAATTACATCACCTGCAGCCATCGCAACTGTAAGCAATCAACATTTTTATGAACATTTTCTTATTGGGGTAAGCATGTTACAAAAACAGAGAGAGATGTTTGGTTAGAACTGAATCAAGAACTCCCAGACTGGCATCCTAAGTTCAGCACTTTTTCTGCTTCCTTGTATGCCTATGCACAAAACCTGAATATCAGTGACTGTTGTGTATGTGCACATATTCCTGCTGCACATAATAGGGTATTCCATTAATTCCAATACCAGTGAATGATTGGGTCAGCACTCTGTATTATCTTTTTAACTAAAAATTGAAAAGCAAAACATAATTCCACACCTTTTCAGTAATTCCACAGCAGTTATCAATGACTAAAAAAGGACATACTTGTTACATTAAAAATGGAACACTTTGTCAGATGGAATACTTGCACTTTTATTAAAAAAATATATGATGAGGCTGGAGGTTTAGGTGTGGAAGCACTGGATGCATTTTATGACATTTGTGGAGATCAAGCATATCTCTGGTTACCAACAGACTGTCTGGGTTGTTATACAGGCCGCATTATTCCAGCTATATGACAAACAGACTGCCTAGAGGAAAAACTTGTAATGCTCGTCGCAAGATGGAGACAAAAGAAATTCAATATCCAACTAGCAAGATAGATGCTTCTTGGGTTTATCATCATGATGTACAAAAGACTGCATTTAAGGGGCTAATACACATGGATCTTGGTGATGGTGCTATTTCAGAAACATCTATGGCTACAGTGTAGACTCTCAAGCTATTAAGAAAGTAATTAATAGAAACTGGGGTATATTTAGAGCTAATAGTGAATTGCTTCAGAAGCTAGGGGCTCAGCCAAAGTTTACCCAGAAAAGAGCTAAAAATGATTTTCAAGGCAAATCGAATAAACCCAAAGATAAGAAACAAAAATGTGGAATGTTAAAGTGTCTGAATTGTAATATGCGTAAATATATTCACACAGACACTGATGAAGTAGAGATAGGAGGAAAAATAATTAAGATTCCAGGGTTATTCTGTTGCAAGTCTAAAAATATAGTGTACTTGAGTTTTTGTGTAGAATGTAAATCCTTCTATGTGGGAAGAACTACCGTGCATTATATAGAAGGATATATGAGCATAAGTATGTTGTTCAAACTGGGGATGAAAAGAATGCATGCAGCAAACACTACAAAATGAATAAATGTAAGTTGTTGTTGTTGTTGCTGTGTCTTTCGGCTTTTCCCGGTTAGGGGTCGCCACAGCGGAACTCCGGTCCGCTAATGACTGGCAGTAGATGAGTTTAAATTTACAGTTTTGGATGCACTTTCCAATAGCCTTAATATAGTAAATATTGAGGAAGAGCTAGGCTGGCTAGAATATTGTTGGCAAGCAGGCTTAATTCCTGCTTTCCACCAAGTCTCAATAACAGAGAGGAATTTGTAATATTCTTGAAAAGGAAAAGGCTTAAACATTAAGTAACTGATGTAAGTGTTTATATATGAAAAGTTTATATGTTTTTAATAAAAAAAAAAAAAAAAAAAGGTTTTTAAATTTTAAAATAGTCGTGTGACATTGTTTGATCATGTGATTTTTTTAGTATATAAAGTGTTGTGTGTGCCCAGAAAAACTCAGTCTGAAGAAGTCTCAGAGTTAACAGAAGTGAGACGAAAGTCCTAACTCGGATTATCTGTTTGTTTTACTGTTCTGCAATAAATTTGCTGTTGTTCATCTGGAGCCTGACAACTTTTATTTTTGGACTATTTCAGAAACAGGAATTCTACCTAGTTACGGGGCAGTCAAAACACTATGGGAGTTAACAAAAATTGTTAGAAATCTTAAGCAATGCTACTTTTGAATCTGTATATTAAATTATAATTGAAATGACTCGGAAGAGCAGTATAGTGCTGCAGAACAGAATGGCACTTGACTTCATTCTTGCTTCTAAGGGTAGTACGTGTATCCTCATTGAAACAGACTATTGCTCATTTATTCCAGATAATGCAAATGCTATTTGCAGTCATCTAGAAATCCTACAAAAAAGTTGCTGAATGGTCTCATGTTAAAAAAAGCAGACCGTTCTCAGTGGGCATGGATAACTAACTTGTTTTCTGATTGGAGAGGAGGTGTTTTTAAATTTGTTGTATTTTAACTGCATTAATCATAATGCTTTTAGGATTTTATTCCAGTGCAAAATGTTTATTATGAAGCTTTTACAATTCAGGAAAAGGAACAAATTACAAAATGTTTAAGTTAAAAATAAAGTAGAAATATTGCCACTGACCACATTAGTTAAGAGTTACAGTGAAGAAAATAATGCTGACAAGGTACTGCAAGATATCAGATAATTACATAACAATCCCTATGAGAGGGAATGTGTAGCTGCTGAAAGGTACTCAATACATCTTTTTATTCCATGACGACATAGGTATATTTTCACAGCTAGTACAACATTTTTGCAAAACAATTGTATAAACATTGCACATGCCAAGGACAGAAAGAAACATTTGGACAAAGATAGCAAGTGAGAAAGTGTCTACCAAATCTGAGAACTTGTTGCCATTGTCCAGTCATAAAAAGTACATGACCTAGGTAATGCTTCACAGCATCAGATGGGGGAATGTGAAGGGAACTCTGGGTGGGCATTAATTACACATTTACACACACCCTGTCGGGCATTACTGCTTACATGGATGATAGGTGGAGGGTGGGTCTGGGGCCTTTCTATGGCAGTGTCATCAAGATGGCAAAACAGAGTTTAGGAACTTAAGCTTATGTTCCCCTGGAATGCAAGCATGCCATGTTATCAACATTCCTGTGTGGCTTTGGGCCTCATAACACCCCTGAGTAGGTGTTAATTACACACTAACACACACGCTGTCGGGCATTATTGCTTACATAGATGATAGGTGGAGAGTGTATCTGGGGCTTTCTATGACAGTGTCATCAAGAGGTCCAAAGAGAGTTTTGGAACTTGACCTTAAGTTCCCCTGGAATGCAAGCATGTTGTGTCATAAACATGCTTGTTCCCTACACCTATAATGCAGCACTGCGACAACCGTCTATAGTCCTGTCCCTTAATGAGCATGACTGTTATCCCCCAGGGTCTCCAACATTAGGTAATCAAGCAGTGGCCATCAGTTAAATTTTCTTAAGGGAGGCGAACTTACTAATGGCCTAATGAACCTCTACCCCAATACCATGTGACAACCTAGTGTATGCAAAAAGTTGCTGAAGCTATGTCATTAGTAGAGTGGATGAAAGCCCTACAGTGTCTCACAACTATGAAACAATTTGCTTATAAGCTCTCTTATTATGCCACCCAGGATGTCATCCTCATGAATAAGCTGTTATTACCTCATTTTTTGTGAAGTTGAAATTTTCTTTGTGCTACTGCCCCAGCTATCTAATATACAACATTAAATGAATACATTTATAACACATGGTCAGCATTTCTAGTATCATTTCCAGCTTGGATTTAGAATTGTAAAGCAGCAGAAATTATTCCTTTTGATAAAAAAAAAAACGGTATAATCCAATCTTGCAATGAGGATAAATGCATTTTTTTGTGAATGATTTTTTCCTGACACTCTCCCTTTGGATGTCTGTGACATTTATGTGATATTATGCTACAGTAAAAACAGTATTTCCAGGATTTTTCAATAAATGAAACAAAGACAATGCAACTACAAATAGTCAACAGTTGCCCTGTTATTAACTAAATGCAGGTGTAGCCATTTCACAAATATCAGGGAATGTGCATGTGACATCCTAGGAAAAGAGTGAAAATCATTTAATGAACCTGCAGTTTATAAGGCACCTGTTTTGTTACGCCTGTATAAGAACGAGCTGACAATTGTTTAAAAACACTGGTGCAAGTTACAACCCATTAAATGAACCAAAGTTGTTCAGTGATGGGCTGATTGGCCAAAAACCACAGAGGCATCAGGAATAGTTAACATTACTCAAGTGTAACTGAATTCAGCATAGCAATGACAACTGTAGAGGAACAACAAACCACAAATAACTCACAGCCAAACAACAACTAGCTCCACTGTACACATTACATACGTATAACCAGATTAGGTATTAATTTGTCCTGGCCAATGGATTAGAACAGACTCGTTTTAATTACTTGTGAAATAAAAACGTCTGCTAATATAACTGCCAGGCAGAGTCTAATGCTGGATGCAGTGGTACAGCTGTTATGTAGAGTCACTGCAGCCTGTATGAGCACAATGCAGGAGTTTTAGGGATGGGGTGGGAGTTGGGCTCACCTCTTGTGGAGGTTCTGCTGCAATAATGTCTTAGGGAGCACAGATCAAAACAATGTTGATGCTACTACTGCATCATTTTTGCAACCGTGACTGTATATCATCAAGCCTCTAATAGTCTGTCATCCAGGTAACCATGAGGGTGCTTTGCACTCCCACTGGCATATTTGCAATGATAGCATACAGTAACCTAACCAACATCTCTGGTGGTGATGTAAGCACCTGCATCTATGCAAGGCTGCCTATGTTCCCTCTGTCCAGATATGTGTGATCTTCCATATGCACACAGGGGTTACCATCACCAACTTCGGCTGCCATGTCCACATCTTCTTGACATCTCCCACATCACAATAAGCTTCAACTCTTCATCTCAAATGATCTCACTGTCAACTCACTGCCCACTCACATTCAACTGCACAAATGTTAAAAACATCCTTAACTAGACAGACAGATTCCAAAAGACTTGCTCTAGGTGTAGGTGACCTACTCCTGTGTAAGGTCTATCCATAAAGCAGACTTACACTGAGAGCAAGTCTTGTGATATCTGTCCCTATGCCTTCCACCCCAACAAACATTCAGCAAAAGAAATATTTGCATCCTCTCCTATTGACCATTCTCAAATGTTCTTACTTGGGGACAAACTGAAGTAGTATGACAGTACAAATTTATCAAAAGAAGCCCCGTCTCAGTGATGACCCTACCTTCATCTTCTGAACAGTATCTTAAGGTCTTTCACTGATCACGCAGTAACCATAACTGAAGCACCATTTCGATTTTCCCCAAGTACTATTGCATGTCTTACCATGCAGCACCCTTACAATATAAAGGTTACAAGACAAAGCAACCATCGCCTCCATTCATGCATTATGAAACAAACAATGCTACACTTTGAAGAAATCATATCTTGAAACAATTCTTCAATAATGTTTGTTTGTCCTTTGTTGACCGGGTTAGTCCCACTAGGCAAGTAGCCTTTTTACAAAGAGCCCCGAGGGGGTATTTTTACTACTAGGGGAACTTAGCCAGGTCATCTAAGAACTTGCCCTACTTTTTTCGATAGATGTTGTGGGATCCTTTACATTTTCCACCAAATTAAGCAGATAAGGCCTCGGTTTAGTATCTCATCAGAAGGATGACATGCTAAGGAGTGCAGCACTCTCCTTATGCTGAGCTGCAGTATCAGTAACTGACCTAACTTTCAAACCTAAACAGCTGAAGTAAAAACATTATAAAGGTGCACACCAGAAAAATGAAAACACTACTACGGTGTCGATTTGAAACATCAAACACAACTTTCACAGTGTTTAAGATGCCTCCGCAACTTAATACAGAGCTGTTAACAAACTTCTTCACCCTGGAAAAAGACGTACATCAGCCTTTCCTGAAATCTCAGCTCATCTACTACTGTCAAAATGTTCAAATTTCACTTTAGTAATTCTGTCCTTGATGACTTGAACACAAACCTGACTCCACCATTCAGCTTTGCACTGCAAATCATTAAGTACAGGCCAAGCTAAATGACTCCTACTTCAAATAAAGGACTTTAGTGCTCATCCTCTCAATGCACTGTCCTGAACTCTACAGATACTAAGGGCTTTCATCCTATATTTACACAATTCCAAAACTGGAAGTAAAGCAGTAGTAGTCCATTTCACAATGTACTCCAGGTATTCAACAATCACTATTCCCATGCTTTCTGACTTCAATCACAAAATGTTTAATTCACAGTATCAAACTAACATTGATCATTTTAATCCTATGTAGTTTTATGCGAATTTTGATAGCAGGTAGTGTGGGTACTGCTTTAATCAACTTCCAAAACACATCCACTCCAGCTTAAACCAAGAAAATGCTTACTCTGGACTCCATCAAAGCCTTCTATATTGCCAACCGCAAAATGTTTCTGAAAAAAAATTGCCAGGACAGGACCTCATTCCCAGAACATTTACAGATCATGTGTAATGGGATCTGTGGTGCTCTACCATGCATGTCTACCGAATGTTGTGGAACAGTCTACTGGTTTTTGATAAAGTACAACAATTGTGACTCTTGCAGTTATTTAATAAAAAGTTGTGCCTTATTTTTGTATTGCATGCTTGCTGCAGGCAAAGCTGTATTACTTCCATGATGTGCAGCGCCACACCAGTCACACTGATGGTGATTGTGGTAGCACTTGTCTTTTCACCTTTATGCTGCTGAGCAAGTGGCTGCAGACTGTGTCACTGGTTGTCTTCCCTAAAGCAATATATAAAACTATTACCTACAATCAAAAAGTATGTACAGAGTTGTGAGGACTAAAGTCAGTTTATTCTCAGGAGTTGAGGGAAACTTTGTATTGTGTTTGTTATCCGCTGTAACCAAATGAGTACAACTCTCACAAGGAACAAGGCTTCCTGATGACCACATACAGGAATGATTAAACCTGTGAAAATCTGACAGTGACAGGCTGCACTGTGACAGACTAAAGGGGTCGTGTGACTGCTGTGATGTGCTGCTGTCCACCTACAGTAGCTACCATGGCAGGAACTGCAGGGTGAGAGAGTATTGTTTGCTGTAGCGGAGTAGCAGAAAGCTCCACAACTTCTTTGTATATGAAATGCAGTATGCATATATGGTGTCAAGCCTTTTTTCTTTTTCTTTTTTAATTAGAACATAGTATTTTCCTAGTTTTACATGAATGAGTTACAAAACATATTTGCAACAGCTTTGACTTCTCATAAGGCTGAAAATTATGTCATACCAGTAACAACTTCTGATAATATTTAAATGACTACAGTCTAGTGAATGAAACTGTCACTATCCCTGACCAAGGACGTTATCAGGTACATTACACCTATCTAAAGTCTTCTCCATGCCTACACCCTGACTAAAGTGCTGAAAAAGTGGTTTGCTTAACTAGATTGTCAAGTATCCCCTGAAACATAATAGCACAGCTAGAAAACTGGGAAGAGGGCAGATGCCACACACAAAATATTTCTTCATACCATTCAATGTGCATCTATTTATTTATTTTACATTTGTTAACCGGGAAAGTTCGACTTGGAACAAACCAATTTACAGCGGAGGCCCGGGGAGAAACGCTCCAGACACATGTCTCTGTAATGTGGGAGGAAACCGGAGCACCCGGAGAAAACCCACACGAACACAGGGAAGACGTGCAGATTCCACACAGAAGGCACCCCAGCTGAGAATCGAAGCGGTGAACATCTTGCTGTGAGGCGACAACGTTACCGCTGCACCACTGCACCGTGCATCTAACATTCATTACTGGAGTGGTTTGCACAAGTTCCGTGTGCAAATGTGTACCGTTCAGTACTGGCTAATCCAGTTAAAGTACATTAAAAAATAAATTTGGAAAAAAAAAATGAATGTTGAGAACTATGTGAGTGATGACAGTAACGTTTTGTGATAACTGCCACTAAGGTCTTCATCTTGTCACCCCCCGTGCATTGCCTTCTCTCCTGTACCCCCTTAGTAATAAGTTCTTACTATTTATAGAAGTAATCTTGTAACATCAGGGTCCACATTCTTTTTTTTTTTTTTGACAAAGTGTAGAGGCCACACAGCTTTGGGTGTGAGTCCATCAACTTCTATTTGCAGACTGAGTTTGAGAAAGTCATTTAACCAAATTAGAGCTTCCAAGCTGCCTACGAAAAGTAGTTGTGTCAAGTGGGCTTACTTAGTTAATACACATTAATCACTCAGCTGAAGTCCTCAATTTGGGCATGAGACCTAAAGATGCTGCAGTTTTGAGTATGCACCACTGGCATGCAAAAACACTAAGAATTACATGAACTGAATACTGGAAAACTTAAAACAGTATCTGGGAAATATCTTACCAGCATCAAATAACTCTGGAAAAACTACTACATGTACAGTACAATTACCAAAAACAATGAAGTACAATCAGCTTGGCATCTGGAATTAAAAAAAATCTAGAATGCAGTTTGTAAAAAACTGAAAATTTTCTAAATACATTGTTTCTTTAAAACAAAATTCTACATATACTTTCCTTCAAGTATTAACTGGTCTCAGGCTTCAAGCCCATCCCAGACACTAGCTCTCCTGAAAATGGTAGAAGGTCAGGCATGGGTGTGATTCCAATGCTCACTATGTATTACTCATTTCCCGCGGCTGACCAACAGCATCTGTAAGTCAAATGGGAAGACTCTTCCTCTATTCCCTTCCTCCTCCTCTTCTTCAGAGGAAGCTCAATGATCAGTTGTTATGCCTGCGCTGTTAAGCATTTCTGTTTCATACAACTCAAGCCATGGTAAGACTTACAGTTCTTCAGTATGCAGATAACTAGCACCACAGTCCCCTGACAGGGGTCTCAACACAGTTCAGTCCACGTTTAGACACTTCGCAAGTATGGCTAAAAGCTGTTGCCATGCAGCTAAAAACTACCAAGTCAAAATGCATGCAGCTTTGTAACATAAAACGTTACAACCATTAACTAATTACCTTAATTATAACAGTATTAACTGATGAGGCCACTGAAATGGTCTCCTGCTACTGAGTACTCTTGGACAAATTAAGATAGTGAAATATAATTTCATCAACGAATACAGGCAACTTCAAAAATCGTTTATCCGGTTCTCTTTAATGTGCCAAGCACTGTCTTTTTTTTCTTTTATATCACTTTACTTACTCACATATTTAACAAATAATACAGATATCAATAGTTCCAACATAAGAATTCAATATCTGTATATCCAATTACTTGAGTTTACATCCTAAAAAATTCTCAACCGTTGACAAAGAAAATGTTTGTTAGAATATAAAATGCTTTCCATGTTTGCATCAAACACCAAGCACATAAAATTAGTATCAAAATTCTTATTAAACTAAAACTAGCACTTTATGCTGTTAATAGGGAAACCCAAGTTATACATTATAAAGTTCTAAGAGGGAGATAAGGAAAAGTTATAGAAAATAAAGGAGAACAGGAACCTAGAAAAAAGTATAGTAGTGTAAAATCTTACCATAATTTTAGATGTCTTTCTCTTTTATATGCTGCTGTATCCACAACATAAGGGCATCTGCTTCTGTTTGACTCGCATATGTCCAACCACTTTACAAAAGATAGATGCTACTACAAGGCTGCGTGTGACGTCCTGCGTCTCTCTCTCTCTCTCTGCGGACATTGGCCATAAACAGATGTCAGGTACAAAACGGATGTCAGCATGCACCTACCTCAGAACTGAATGCCGCTGGAATCAGCGACTATGGAGTGGGTACTCAGGAGTCAGGCTAGTGTCAGGGGGAAGGCAGGATGGGAAACTATACAGCAGCATATGGAAGAGAAGGACATCTAAAGTTATGGTAAGATTTTACACAATACTACATGTCCTTCGATTCATATGATGCTGTATCCATAACATTAGGGAGGGTGCAAAAGCTCCTATTATTAAGATTTGGGAGGAGGAACAGAAGCATTTTCCACAAGGCCAAGAAGGATGCCTATGGCAAAACCAGCTCTGGCTCTAGAAATGATGTCCAACCTATAGTGTTTGATGAAGGTATGGGCAGAGCACCACATAGCTGCTTCTAAAATGGCAGCTGTATCCAAACCCTTGAAGAAAGACCCAGAGGAGGACACTGCCCTAGTGGAGTGTGCCTTTACTGGGAAGGGAAGCCTTCTGCCACGGGCTGTATAGCAAAAGGAGATTTTAGAAATCCAAGAGGATATGGTTTGCTTGAAAACAGGGTGTCCCAGGGCTCTTGGGTGGTAGGAGACAAAGAGTCTGTTCGATTTACGGATGGATTTGGTCTTGGCCAAATAGTATGAAAGTTGTTTGTGTACATCTAAGGAATGTAGGATCCTTTCAGCCAGATTTTGGGGTGAAGGGAAGAAGGTCGGTAGGATGACGGCCTGATTCAAGGACACCTCATTGACCACTTTGGGGGTGAAGGTTGGGTTAGTATACAAACACAACCTGTCCTTATGGAAAACTGTAAAAGGATGACAGGCCATAAGGGCTTAGAGTTCAGAAACTCTTCTGGCTGAAGTAATGGCCACCAAGAGTATAGTTTTCCATGTACAGTAATGGAGAGAGCAGCCTTTCTCTGGCTCAAAGGGTGACAGTGTCAACTTCTCCAGAGCAAAATTTAGATCCCAAGAAGGCGAATGGGCTTCCTTGGGGGTCTAAGGTACAGAACCCCATTCAAAAATAGTTTAACTTCTAGCCTAAAAGTCAAAGGTGGGGTGAGTGGCAGGCATGCTGTGATGGCAGAGAAGTGGGTCTTAACCGAAGAATAAGACGATCCAGACCATCAATTCACACAGGTAGGACAAGACCACTGGATGTTCTACTGCCAGTGGTTGTAAATTGTGTTTCTTGACACCAGACAGTAAATCTCCTCAACTTAGAAAGATATGATTTCCTGGTAGTTGGCCTTCTGGCCTCCTGCAGAACCTGAAGCACATCCTCTGTGTAAAGGTGTATGAAGGGAATCAATGCCCTATCACCCACAATGTAAGGTTCAGAGTGGTCCTCTGTGTAAAGGTGTATGAAGGGAATCAATGCCCAATCACCCACAACGTAAGGTTCAGAATGGTCCTCTGTGTAAAGGTGTATGAAGGTAATCAATGCCCTATCACCCACAACGTAAGGTTCAGAGTGGACAGTTGGAGCTATAAGAGCATCCCCTTCTCCTGTGTGAGCAGGTCCATCTGGTGGGGTAACTTGTGGTGATTGCCCTTGGCTAGATGGTGTAATAGGGGGAACCAATGCTGCCTTGGTCAGTAGGAGGTCACCAACAAGATTTATGGCTCTTCTTTCTGAATTTTCAGGAAAACTTTTTGTATGAGAGGGAAGGGGGTTAATGCATAAGCTTATATCCCCTTCCAAGGGAATGAAAGAGCATCCACACTCCATGCTTTGGGATATTGTACCCTGGTGCAGACAGTTGGAAGCTGTTGGTTCACGGGGGAGACAAACAGATTCACATTTGGAATATCCCATCAATGGACCAGGTCCAGGAACACATCCCTGTTTAGCATCCATTCATGAGATTGAGTCATGGTCTTGCTTAGGAGTATCTGCCATTACATTGGCTTGGATGTTGACTTGTCTGTCTAGGGTGATTTTCCACACCTGCAGAGCCAGCCTCCTGTGCAGGAGGTGGCACCTCGTACCGCCCCCCCCAGTCTGTTGATGTACCACAGCACAGTAGTATTGTCTGTGTACCACCTCAGCGTGCCTGGTAGGAGACGATCCTTGAAAATTTGCAGAACTAATATCAAGGCTCTCATCTCCTCGATATTGATATGCTCTTTCTGTTGAGTCAGGGTCCATGAGTTTCTCACTCTCCATTCTCCTGCAGTTGCTCCTGAACCTGTGTCTGAAGCATTTGTGAAGAGGTCCTGCTTGGGGGGGGGGCAGGCCTGGGTTGGTCTTTATTCTGGGCTATCCACAAATTCAATTCCCTGGAAAGGCATGGAAGCATGGGAACTATGAACTCCAGGGGGTGCAGATGTTGTTTCCAGACTGTTCTCAAGTACCACTGGAACTTCCTCGTGTAAGCTTTGTCAGGGGTACCATGGGGATGGTGGAGGCCATGAATCCCAGGAACCTGAGAAACTCCCTAGCAGACAGGACTTTGAGAGGGAGTAAATCCTTGAAATAAGAAGAAAGACAATTTTTTTCTGGGGGAAGATAGGCCATCATTTTTTCTGTTAGGATCCTGCATCCCAGGAACACATGATCCTGCATCCCAGGAACACATGATCCTGTGAGGGTATCAGGGATGATTTCTTAAGGTTTATAGTGAGCTCCAGACTTCTCAAGAGGGAAATAGTGAAGTCTAGGTGTTGTAAGACCATTTTAACTGACAGGGACAGTATCAGGATATTGTCTAGATAGGAGAAGAGTTGGATTCCCCTTGTTCTTGTGAACACACTTGGGGGTATAGAGAGACCAAATGGCAAAGTACAGAACTGAGGGGATGGACTGGGATGTATAAGTAGGTGTCCTTTATATCCAAGGATACCAAGAAGGCCTAGGGGAGGATCAGAGGAAGAAGCGTAGGAAGAGTGAGCACCCGAAACAAGGGTACCTGGAGGAAGATGCTGAGATGGGACAAATCCAGAACTGGTCTCTAGGGACCTTCTTTCCTGGGAACCAGGAACATTCTGGAGTAAAATCCCTTTCTTCTTGCATGAGGAGGAACCTCTTGAACTGTTCCTTGTTTGAAGAGTTCCTGTAGAGTTGGTCTCAAGGGGGTTGTGGAATGCCTTTGGGAGTAGGTTTGGTTTCCCATACCATGATGTATCCCTGTTTTACTACAGTGGGGACCCAAGAATCCTGGGTAACCTGATTCCAAGCAGGGGAGGAGAGAGAAAGAGAGAGAGAGAGAGAGACGCATGGAGAGAGGGATGTCTGGATCCAATGCCTGGTAGTCACTGGTTACCAGGCTTAGACTGAAAGGGCTGTTTGGGAGCAGGGGTAGAAGGATCAGACCTAGAGGACTGTTTCTTGCAATCTCTTTTGCCTTTGGTTGGCATCTGTCTGGCAGGCCTTCTCACAAAGGAGGTTTTGGCAGGGTAGTTTCTTTGAAAGCATGGAACCAGGGAAACAAAAATGTGTCTCGGATCCTGTAGCTCCTTACCCTTCTCTTGAAGGGCCTTGAAAAGTTCAGCAGCTGCTGAACCAAATAAAGCTTTGTTGTCTAAGGGAGCGTCTGAGAGTTTAGACAATGTCATCAGGGAAGGCTGCAACCCAAGCCAGGAATATTTCCATATGACAGAACCTGAGGCTGCAGCTCTAGATGAGGTCTCTACTGCATCATACCTGCGCTTGATAGAGTACTTAGTTACTTGAGTGCAGGAATTCAGGAGATTAGAGATTTTAGCCTTGGCTGGGGAATCAGGGAAGTCCCCCAATTGTTTAGCCACATCATAAAGAAGAGCTAGGGAGTATTTGGCCATGTGAGTCTGGTAGTTAATGGCTCTCACTGCTAAAGTAGAAGATGTACAGACTTTTTTGCCTAGGCGCCCCATTTAATCTGCTCTCCTTTTCAGAGAGGAGGAGGTGGAAGGGAGCAACTTGGAGGTTTTATCTGCAGCCACAGAAATGATGGATGGGTCTGCAGAAGGAGCTTTGTAAATAAATTTTGGATCCTCATTGACTTTGTAAAACCTGTCTGGGCGTTTGGGTGCAGGGGGGCTGGGAATCTAGGTTTTTAGAAGCAGACAGTAAAACATCCAAGAAAGCAGGATGCACTTGAGGTACAGTAGACGGGTTAGGAGACTATCTGTAAAAGATCATAATACCTCTTTTGGGTCTCGGTGACATGGCTGCTGTCCCACTTGAAAAAGTCTTTCATCTGTGCAATAGTCTCCCTAAAGGTAATGTCTTCACTTGGAGAATCTGTGCCATTGGACTACTTCTCTGGGGAAGCGAGACCTCAGCCAACAATACCTCTGGCTTAAGTTTAATGACTGGTTGGACCACTCTCTGGAATCAGACTGGTCAGCCTTCAGTGCTGACTAAGCAAGCGGAGGTTGCGTGGCTGGCATTCAACACCTTGGAATGAACCTCTGGGATGCAACCATGGACGCACCTCCTATAGGCCCTTCACTGTCTATTAAACAGCGGGATTTGTGTAGGCATTAAGCCCTTACTTGAGGATCACCTAGCAACTGTGGGACCCACAATGTTGTTTTAACAGCAGGCTTCCACTCAGGGCCACTGGTCTTTGGCTGGTCCTTTGAGCTTTCTTTCACAGCAGTGTTCTGGCTGAGACTTCGGGCTGGGACCACGACAATTCTATACGTCTTGCTGTGAGGAATTTTCAACTATGGACATTCTAATAGCAAGGTATACCAGGTGCTATTCTCACTGTCTTCCCCAGATGGCAGTATTGACTAGCACTTACAGCAGTGCTTTATACTGTGCTCCTCCTTAAGAACACATAGGTTACATCAGTAATGATCTGATGACTACACGAGCAATTAGAGAACTTGTACTGAGGAAAAAAACAGAAGAAGTTTTGCTAAAGTGCACCAGGCTTGAGATTTAAATTACACAAGTGGCAGATAAGTTTCTCTGAAGTCCAGGCCAGGTCTTCCCCAAAGAAATAGATTTTCTGACTGAAAAAAAAATACCCGACTGTGATCAGCACAGAGGGTTAACAAAATGTGAAGATTCATCAGGAATCACTCCCAGTGTTACTGACTGGGGTCTTCCTTTCCTTTCATAATATGCTTCTTGTGGTAATTAAACTAAAGTGGCAGTTGTTCTTACAAGGGGAGTTTCCACCTGGCTACAATGAAAGCGTTAACAATAAATGTGCTTTAAGGTGGTACAGGTGAACTATCCCCCACCATAAGACTATTTAGGTTTTTTTCTCTCCACCGAGCATCACTTCCCTTGACCAGACAGTTTTTTGCTAGTTGGTTGTAATACAACTGAAGTCTTTATACTGGATTGCATTCCTTGCCTGATATTTGATTTAAATTTTTTTTTAAGTGAGATTTTCAATTTTTAAAGTGTGACTTACATTTTTTTTTACCATATTTACTGGAGTGCACTTATTTCTAGATGTAGAGTTTTCACCCGCCTTTAATAACAGCCTTAACATTATCTATTCCTTGAGGTGGTGCAGATGAACCAGCCACCCCCCCCCCTTCCACAAGGCTATTAAGCTCTCTCTCCTCTGAGATCCACTCCCTCCTGACCAGATAGGTCCTTTACATTTTTAATAGCTTTTTGAAAACAAATAAGGTTTTCTTATTGGGTTGCATTCCTTGCTGGACATTTGATTTCATGTTTTAAGTGCGACTGGCAGTTTTTAGGTTCATACGTGTGTACTACGCTAATGGCCATGGAGCCTTTACAAGCCTAGCCCACAGGATTACCCTGACATCGTGCCACCCAACCTTAGTTCCTACTGCCTCTGTCGAGTAGAGCCACTGGAGTGATCCCCAGGGTGAATTTTCTATTTCCCAGCCACTCATCAAGATTTCTCTTGAAGAGGGCCAGTGAGGTGCTTTGCTTGACATGTATGGGAAGTCTATTCCATAGCATGGGCAGTCTCTGGGTTATGAAACTGTTCCTCCAGCATGTTCTGTTGATTGCTGTAATAAGGTTGAGGTCTCTGCAGCATGTGGTGCAGAGGGATTGGGATTTCTTTAGATGTAGCACTTCTAACAAAGCTGGATCAGACATGGCTTTGTAAGTCAAGCAGAGAACGCTTCTAAGTAGGCGATATGAGACAGAGAATAGTTGGAGTTTTTTGAGTCTGTCCATATAGGACAAGTGTTTAAGACCTAGGATCCTCTTTGTGAGGTACTTTTGTGGTCTCTCCAGTTGTTGCAGGTGTCTAGTGAGGTACATGCGAAATGGGGCATCATATTCGATGACTGGCTTAATGAGGGAAGAGCAGAGGGAGACAATGACCTCTTTCTTCCTGGCTGCAAAACCCTCAGTAATGAGATGTGCCACACAGAAGAACTTTCTGACCACAGTGGCAACGTGGTGGTCAAAAGAGAGGTTGCTGTCAACCTGTGTTCCCAGATCTCATATAAAGCCTTCTATGTTCAGTGGACTACCATCGATGTGGTAATTCAAGGGAACCGGGTTTTTCCCCAATGGGGATAATGACACATTTTTTGGCATTGAGCTTAAGGCCATGGTTCTGACACCAGTTGTTGGTCTCATTGAGGCCTTTCTGTAGGATGTCAACATCACTTGGGGTGTTAATAATAGCTCCCAACTTGCAATCGTCTGCAAACTTTGTCAGCCAGAGTCCCTTCATGTTGGGCTGGACTTCAGAGAAGTAGATACCAAACAGGAGAGGACCCAGGACCGAACCACGCCACTCGTGACTGGTCGATAGTCTGACTTGGGAGTCAGCTACTTTCATACTGTGGGTTTTATCTGTGTGCCAGATCGATTCAACAAAGTTGGGTTAGAAGCCATCAGGTGCTTTCTGGGTGACGCTCCTTTTTCTAATTTTATTATTGAAATGGTAGATTTTTGTTTGAAAATAATTATTTTTATTTTGACAATCAAATGTATAGACAAAGACAGGGTAAGGCCATGGGGGCAGCTTTTGCCCCCATGTAAGCCAACCTTTTTATGTCTTTTATTTTAAATTACCTTTTTTATTTAAATTAAGTTTTATGAAAAAATATGTTGATTTTTACTTTCGATATACAGATATGATTTTTATGTGTGAAGGTGGCTGGGTAGAAGTGGAGAATTTCATAACTGATTTACATAAAAATCCATTTGGCGGGCCTGCAAAAAGGTATAAAGGTTATTTATTTGGAACTTGTTTTAGAAGGAAAAGAGAATGGAAGAATTACAAGTACACATAGAAAATCTGAAGATGGTAGTCAATACCGTCATGCCACTAGTTGTCATCCTCCGCATGTACTGAAGGCTTTACCTTATGGGGAGTTATTAAGGATATGTGATAAAGATTTACTGTTACAGGAAATGAAACAAACAACAAATATGTTTTTGAGAAGAGGGTATGACTCAAGTACTATACAGGAAGCCCAAATAAGATACTAAATGGATTGAGGGTAGAAAAGAGAAAGGAAAAAAGAAGTGTGGGACATCAGAGATATGAGAATGACAGTCAAAATAATCAGTGTACAATGGACCCAGTATATTATGCATCAGTCTACAGAGTTAAAAGAAAGGAGATGGTAGATTTGATCAAATATTACTGGAAGTATTTAATACAAGATACATTTTTGGTTACTATTTTACAGAATAAATTTTTTTTTCATACACTAGAGGTAAAAATAAGAAATATGGTAGTTTGTTGTACTTTCAGTATGCCAGCAATGGGGATTAGAAAACCCTTGTTAGTTAAGGGAACTTTTAAATGTGGTAAATGCAGTATATGTGCACATATTGTTAACACATTTCATAGTATTAATAATGTTAAATTTAAATCTGGGGGAAGATTTTTTTGTGAAAGCAAAGGCGTGATATATGCTTTAAGTTGCCCATGTCATTTGTATTATACAGAAGAGACCAAAAGAAAGTTTTGCTTCTGATTTATGGAACACATGAGGGATATAAAAAAACAACGCGAAGATAAAAAAAATATCCTCACATTTTAAAATGTATCACAATAGTGATGTTAATTTGTTGCATGGCACTATTTTGGAACAAACTGCAGGCATGTCCAAGGGTCAGCTCCCAGTGTTCTCTCCTGTCTATCTGATGAACCTGGGCATCTTGAGGCAATGTAGAAATTGCCTCCCTCTCCTCCTACCACCCAACACTACAACCTGTGAGAGATGCACTTATCTAGCCAAACTGGAGGTAAAGCTCTCTCCAACCAAGACTGAACTTGACAGTCATGAGGAGAAGGTAAACATTTGCACCACACCACAGTCATCACATAGTCTCACTAAATCTACACCACCAAAATCCACACACAGAAACTCAAAAACATTTGCGGAGGATCTCAATAATAATCTGTATAAGCAACAGAGACCTCCAAAGCAGAAACACAAGCAACCTCCATTCCCCAACACAACCCAAATGACACATAGCACACAGACTCAGTGTGCCACTCAAACACAGCCAATAAGGTAAAACAACATACCCAACACACTAGTCATAGGTGACTCTATAGTCAGGCACAGTGATGTCCCACTCACCAGGCTAAACAAGGAGAAGGTTACTGTCAGCTGCCTGTCGGGTGCCAGGATCCGCCACATAACCCACGCACTCAGGTCACTCCACAACAAGTACAAATATAACTCTGTAATTGTCCATGTTGGTGTGAATGACCTGAGATGTACCTCCCTGGACTACATGAAAAGAGACATGGAAGAGCTCTCCGATCATGTAGCCCAGGCAGGTATGACCCTAGCCCTGAGTAGCATTCTGCCATCGCCCAGAAAGATACCGCAGTACAAGGACAAAATGATTGACTTCAACAACTGGCAAAGCTTCTGGTGTCATTCTAAGGGGATCCAGTATCTGTCTGCTTGGGATGACATGGTCGACAGACCACGATGCTTTGCCACAGATGGCCTGCACCTGTCGCCCCTGGGATTCCGGATAATGGCTAAAGCTCTTGCTGCCCCTATAGTGCCTTTTTTAGGCTAGGTTCAAATAACAAATTCACCACCATAACAGGAACAGGCAAGCAAAAACTGAGGGTAATGCTACTCAATGCTAGAAGTCTAAATCTCAAAATGCACTCACTCGAGGCACTCCTTAAAATGGAGAACATCGATATCTGTGCAATGACTGAGACCTGGTTCAAGGCTCCAGAGAGCACCCCTGCACTATCAGGCTATAAATCATACCACACTTTTCGGCCATGTAACCTGGACCGAAACACCAAAGGTGGAGGTGTGTCCATATTTATTAAGGATATCCAGACCTCCAGGCTAGTTGCTCAGCATAATGCATCCGAGGTCACCCAAGTGCAACTAACTCTGGGCAAAACTGCAATCCAAATTGTAGCTTGCTACAGATCCCCCACCATGCCCCAAGAATCCCACTCCTCTTTTCTTGATGTACTGGAAAATATTAGGGTTCAACCAAACACCCTAAAAATGGGCGACTTCAACTACCCCACCAATAACTGGGAAAACTACTCGTGTACCAACTCCTTAGCTCAACGCTTTCTGGAATTCATAAACTCCAATGCCCTAGATCAACTTATCCACACATCCACCAGGGGCAACAATAACCTAGACCTAGTCATTACCAACATGAGTGACCAGTGTTCCACACCTGAAGTCAACTCCTCTTTGGTCCGATCTGACCATAAGCTAATCACCCTTGATATCCACATCCTGCCCCCATCCCCATTAAGGAAACCACAGTAAAAAATTTCTCCAGAGCCAACTTCATGCTTCTTAAGACAGAAATGGTGAACTTCATGACGCCCATGCAGATGGACAACAAAGTTACAACTGCTGAATCCTACACAAATGCACTCTATAAGCACTTACATGAGTGCATGGATTGTGCTATCTCAAACAGAACCAAGACGCTATCCTCCAAAAAAAGGAAGCCAAATTTGGTGGTCCCCTGCCATAAACAAATTGTACAACAGAAGGAAGAAACTGTTGCAAAAGAGAGTAAAATCCCATGAGTGGAGGAGCTCCCTGGTCAGCCGCAGTAAGAAGCTGAGATCCCTTATAAGATCCTCCCAAAGCTAGCTACGAAAACAAAATCGCTACTAATTCCAAGGACAACCACAAAGCATTCTATAGCTATGTCAAGAATCTCGATGGCAACACCCAGACCTGCTCTGAGTTACAGCAGAAAGGCACGAAAATTACAGAACCAACTGATATTGCCAGCATCCTGGCAGATAGGTTCAGTGCTAACTTTACCCTCACCCCCTAAAAGGCCCATATCTATACAGGAAGAATGCAGAGTCCCTGTAATCACAACTATGCAGGTAAAAGCTGCACTCTCTAAAGCCAAAAACACAGCATCCATGGGACCGGACAACATCCCAGGCTGCATTTTACATGGAACTTCAGAACGAACTGGCTACCCACTTAAGCACCATGTTCGATAATAGTCTCACATCAGGCTTTGTGCCCACTGAATGGCGCACAGCAACAGTTATCCCACTCCACAAAGGGGGAGCCACCACTGATCCCGGGAACTATCGACACTATTAGCCTGACGAGACTGGTCTGCAAGGCCATGGAACGTATCATCATGGAACTCTTAAACAAAGACATTGGTAACCTCCAAACTCTGGATCTCACCCAGTTCTGGTTTGTGGGATCCTGAACCTGATCGACTTCTCTGAGGCAGTCACCAAAGCCATAGATGAGGGTAAGGTGGTTCACACAGCCTATCTTGACCTCTCCAAGGCTTTCGACAGCATCCCCCCATTCTGGAATTATAGCTAAACTCACTAAACTAGGTATAAATCCCTATGTCACAAGATGGGTTGCCAAATGGATCACTGACAGAACTCACACTGTAAAAGTTGCAGACACCAAATTTTACCTCAAAGCAGTGACAAGTGGAGTACCACAGGGTTCCATCCTGGGACCTCTCCTGTTTGGTATCTACTTCTCTGAAGTACAGGCTAACACAGAAGGCCTCTGGCTAACGAAGTTCGCAGATGACTGCAAACTATGAGCCATAGTCAAGTCCCCAAATGATGTGGACATCCTACAGAAGGGCCTCACTGAGACAGATGCCTGGTGTCAGAGCCATGGCCTCAAGCTCAATGCCAAAAAGTGCAGTGTCATCCCCTTTGGTAAAAAAGTACAGTTTTGTACCTACCATAAATGTAGATGTCCGATAGGTATGCATCTGCAGTCCTAACATATGGGTTGTCCTGCCTCAGGCAGCCCTTCGGTCGGCCGGATTCCAAAGTCTGGGTCTGGCCTCAGCTGATGTCGCACTTCACCCGACGTCATAGCTGCTGTTTATTGGGTATAAAGGCATCAGCCAACGCCATTTTCCTCAGTGTTTCTTGCCCCAGATGCCAGGTGCCCTCTAGTAAGGCTAAATTTGGATAAATGCAAATAATTCCAAACAGTAGAGAGCAAACAATATAAAAAAAAAATATATATATATATATATATATATATATATATATATACATATATACAAACAAATACACCATAATAGATTCCCCCAGCTAGCTAAAAGAGGGGTAAATACCCTAGGAATACCACAGAGGGGAAGGAGGGTGGGTAATCCTGACTGCAGATGCATACCTATCGGACATCTACATTTATGGTAGGTACAAAACTGTACTATGTCCTTCAAGGATGCATCTGCAGTCCTAACATATGGGTAGAATACCATAGCCAAACTGGGGGAGGAGGCCCTAAGATAAGGATGGTGTAGTTAAGATCCCTTGCAAAACAGCAGTTGCAAAACCTGCTCGGGATCTAGAGTATAAGGGAAGATTGTAATGCTTGGCAAATGTATGCATGGAGCTCCAAGTAGCAGCTTCTAAAATGTCTTTGGTAGCCACTCCTCGTAGGAAAGCTGTAGTGGTGGCTGTAGCTCTTGTGGAATGAGGTCTGATATTATCAGGAGTTGTCTTTCCATGAAAAGAGTAGCAAAATCGAATGCAATTTCCTATCCATTTTGAGATTGTCTGTTTTGAAATTGCTTTTCCTTGCATTCCTGTTGCATATGCTACCAGAAGCTGGTCAGTTTTTCTGCTGGTCTTAGTTCTGTCCAGATAGTAGCGTAATTGTCTGTGCACATCCAAGGTATGTAGCAGTCTTTCCCCCCTGTTCTGTGGGTTGGGGAAGAATGTAGGTAAATGAATCGCTTGGTTCAATGATACTCTGGAGACCACTTTTGGCATAAAGGTAGGGTTAGTTCTCAGAGAGACTCTGTCCTGATGGAAGATAAGGAAGGTTCTACTGCCATTAATGCCTGTAACTCAGATACCCTTCTTGCTGAAATAATTGCTAGCAGGAAAGCAGTTTTCCAAGACAAGAATTGTAATTCTGCTGTTGCTGCTGGTTCAAAAGAGGGAAGTGTTAACTTTTCCAGCACAAAGTTGAGGTCCCATGTAGGTAAAAGTGGTTTCCTTGGAGGCTTTACATTTTTGATTCCTCTCAAGAACTGCCTGAGTAGAGGATGAGAGAAGACAGGAGGATCCATGTTGTATTCTGCTGAAATTGCTGATGCATGAATCTTAATGGAGGAGTAAGACAGGCCATTGTGGAACAGCTCTGCTAAATATTCCAGGATGTGTGCTATGTTTGCCAATGAGACATTTTCTCCCTTTGCTGCACTCCAAATGAGGTATCTTTTCCACTTGGCTGAATAAGTCTTCCTTGTGGAGGGTCTGCGTGCCTCCAGGATAATGTCCTTAACCCTCTGAGATAAACCTGGGTTATTTTGTTTTATGCAATATTCCAAGCAGCTAGCTGCAGTGTTTTCAAGTTTGGATGTAGGATCTTGTAGTTGTCCTGTGTTAGTAGTAAGGGACATAGAGGTAGATGCCATGCGTGTGTCCGAGACATGCTTCTCAGTAGCGGGTACCAATGTTGCCTCGGCCAGTCTGGAGCTATCAGAATTACCCTTGGCTGATCCTCTCTGATCTTCAGTAGAACTTTGTACATTAAGGGAAGAGGTGGAAATGCATATGCTGTCAGATTTTTCCAGCTGAAGAAAAGGGAGTCCACCCTCCAAGCAAGTGGGTGGTATGCTCTTGTGCAGAATTTCTTCAATTGGTGATTGTGTGGGGAGGCAAACAGGTCTATCTGTGGTAGTCCCCATTTCTTTGTTATGGCTTTGAAGATATCTGGATGCAGCATCCATTCGTGAGCATCCGTGGTAGTTCTGCTTAAGGTGTCTGCTAGAGAATTTTCTTTTCTTGGTACAAATCTGGCCTGAAGTTGAATGTTGAGGTTCAGGGCCACATTCCACAGGTCCATTGCCATCCGGCATAGAGGATATGAATGTGTACCTCCCTGTTTGTTGATGTACCACATAACTGTGGTACTGTCCGTCCTTATCAGCAGATGACCCTGTTGAAGGAGTGGTCTGAATGCCTGGATCGCATGTTTCACTGCCAGCATCTCCTTTAGATTTATGTGTAGATTCAGCTGGTCTTGGGTCCATAGGCCTTGTATACACTTGTCCACCATGTGTGCCCCCCATCCTAGGTCTGAGGCGTCCGTGGTGATGGTCTGGCTTGGATGTGGTTTGTGGAAAGGCAAGCCTCTGTTCAACTGACAGGCCTGAGCCCACCACAGGAATTCTTGCTTCAGGCATGGAATTATTGGAATCTGGGCTTCTAGACTGTGCTTGTGTTGAGACCATACATTCCTTAGATACCATTGTAGCTTTCTCATATGCAGCCTGGCATGCGGAACCAATATTATGCAGGATGCCATGTAGCCCAGGGCTTGCAGGACTTTCCTTGCAGTAAGCTGAGTTTGTGTTGTTAATGTCATGAAGTAGACTGGTAGTTGCTTCTGTTTTTCTTCTGTGAGAAAAGCCATCTGAGTTGATGTGTCTAATTCTGCACCCAAGAATGTTATCCTTTGGGATGGTACTAGTCTTGACTTTTGCATGTTGACTGTGTATCCCAAGGCTTGCAACAGTTGTATGACATTTTCCAAATCTTTTGTTAACTTTGCCTTGTTGTCCACTTGTTTTAGGCAGTCGTCCAGGTATGGGTAAATCTGAATTCCCTGAAGTCTGCAATGAGCAATTACTGATGCCAGGCATTTCGTGAATACTCTGGGGGCAGTAGATAAGCCAAAGGCAATGCTGAGAATTGATAATGCTCTGATCCTGCAAGAAATCTGAGGTGTCTTCTGCAATCTGGTCATATAGGGACGTGCAGGTATGCCTCCTTGAGATCTAGAGTCACCAGCCAAGACTCCTTGCCCAGCATGGGAAGAAGTTGCTGGAGGGTCAGCATTTTGAATTTTGGAACAATGAGGTATGTGTTCAGTGCGGACAAATCTAGAATAGGTCTCCATTGATTTTCTTTTCTTGGTACAAGGAAAAGCCTGGAGTAAAATCCTTGGCCTTGTTCCATAGGTGGCACCTCTTCTATAGCTCTCATCCTTAGTAAGTTGTTGATTTGTCTTAGAGCGTCTGTTTTTGGCTTGGTGGTAGGTTTGGCATTCCTCTCTTTTTGGTAGAGTATGGAAGTGAAACCTGTAGCCCTTGTCTATTGTTTGTAAAGTCCATTTGTCTCCTGTAATGTAATGCCAGTTGTCGGAGAATAAGGCTAGTTTTCCTCCAAGGGTGCTTCCAGTTGTTCCCTGGTAGGCGGAACTAGAGCCAAGTCATTGTGTCTGCCCTGTGGAAGTGGTTGTAGTTGATTCTGTGGCAGTACTTCTCTGGTTGGTAGGTTGACACTGACGCCACCTGTAGGCACCCCTAGATTGACCTCTGCCTCTTGGGCGTCTATTTCTGCCTCTCTGCGCTCTGGAGTTGTCTGGAAAGGACCAATTCTTCGAAGGCCAATTTCTGCTAAACCTCGGAGGTTGGACCTGTAAGAAATCCTTGACTGTTTGGACAGATTTTGCTTTTTCTTCCACCTTTTTAGAACCTCCTGTGCAGGGAGCCAAACAAACTTTGTTTCTCCATGGGAGCATCTAGGAGTTTTGACTTAACATGGTCTGGTAAGGATTGTTCTTTTAACCAGGCATGCCTTCGAATCACTGTTCCAGTCACAGCTGATCTAAAGGAAGCCTCCAGTGCATCATAGCCACATTTTAAGAAATGGTTACTGACCTGCTGAGAGTTATGTACCAAATCCTGAAGGGACTTGCGGTCTAAAGGTTCAGGAGAAGATAGTTTTTTATTTAGCTGGTCTAACAAAAATTCCTGGTACTGAATCATGTGAAACTGACAGTTCAAGGCCCTGGCCGAAAGAGTAGCAGAAGTATAAACCTTTTTACCCCATCTCTCTAATGCTCTAGATTCTCTTTCAGAGGGAAGAGGGTTTTTGGCAGAGGCAGCTGCCACACCTTTTGGGCCCTGTGAAATGGTTTCAGGGTCTGCAACAGGAGCCTTATACAAATGGTAGTGTGTGTCCGGGACCCTGTAATATCTGTCTGGCTTGGCAGGGGCCGGAGGAAGAGAATCAGGAGCAGTACAGGCATCATTATATGCATCATCAACAACTGTTAGTACTGGCGGAATGGCTAAAGGCCTGTGCTGTGGTAAGTGTAAAAAAGTCCTTAGCCTTTTCCTTGAATCTGAAAAATCCTGGCCCTGCCATTGGAAGTGTTCCCTCATAGCATGCAAGGTTTCCCCAAAGGAAAATTCTTCAGGAGGAGAAGCAGAAGGAATGGAGTATTCTGCATCAGAATCCTCATAAGGAGAATATGGGCCTTTGTGAGGGTCTGAAAGGTCTGAGTCATCCGAGGAATAATCTGTAGAGACAGGTTCGGGGGGGGTTCAGTCCTAGGCCTCTTGCCAGGAGGGGGCTGAGAGGCCCTGTCTGGGTGAGGTTGGGATCCTCTGATCAAAGAAATGAGATCCTCAGCCAGGCTGAGTATTTGGGAACTAGAGGTAGGCCTATGTGAAGGAGTTTTGGCAGGCAAGGCCTTAGAAGATTTAGCTGCCTTGGCCCTGGCAAAAGCCTTAATAGACATGGAAGCAGGGAGTCAAGCAGCCCCACGTGCAGGGGTAGATATGTCTAAAGGAATAGTGTCTGATAAATCCTGGGTGCCTGCTTCTGTAGCAGTAATTTCAGTAGCAGATTCAGCCATGCTCTGTGAGGCCTCGGCTATCGGAAGCATGCTTTCGGCCGAAGGAAGAACCGGGGGCTCGGTTTCAGCCGAAACCGAGACATTCGCGGTTGGTCTAACCGTGGTTTCAGCCGAAACCGCGGGCCGCGAATGTCGGTCCTTTTCCTTGCGCTTTTTCGCTAATTGAGTAGTCGGAGTCTCCGACGGCATTTTGTATGCAAAAGCGGGACCAAAAAACTCCTCTGCAAACTCCGACCGATGTCTAAGTGTCCGTCGGTTGAAGGAAGCACAGGCTAGACAAGCTGATACGTCGTGGTCTGGGCCTAAGCAAGGAAGGCAGTAAGAGTGGAAATCCTTATGAGGTATTTGTTTCCCACAAGTTAAACAATTATTTACTTTGTCTGACATCGGCAGAGGCAAGAAAGAGTCCCCAACGGGTACTTAGCTTTTAGAAGTCTTCGGTAGTAGAAATCTCTGGATCTGACCGACCGGCACTTGAACAGCTTCTGCTTGCACCGCCGCAGCGGCACAAAGACTGAGGAAAATGGCATCGGCTGATGCCTTTATACCCAATAAACAGCAGCTATGACGTCGGGTGAAGTGCGACATCAGCCGAGGCCAGACCCAGACTTTGGAATCCGGCCGACCGAAGGGCTGCCTGAGGCAGGACAACCCATATGTTAGGACTGCAGATGCATCCTTGAAGGACATCTCTGTACCCTTGAACTACCACATAGGCAGCAATCTACTTAACACCAAATGCGTAATAAGAGACCTTGGGACCCAGGTGGACAGTAGTCTCTCCTTTGATAGTCACATCGCCACAGTAGTCAGGAAGTCCTTCTACGTGGCACACCTCATCATAAAAGGGTTCTCATCCAGAAAAAAGAGAGAGGTCATTGTTCCCCTATACTCGACAGTCATTAGACCCACTATAGAGTACAATGCCCCTTTTGGAATGTACCTCACAAGACATCTGCAGCAGCTGGAAAGGCCACAGAAGTACCTCACAAAGAGGATTACTGGCCTCAAACAAATGCCCTACACTGACCGCCTCAAAAAACTCCAACTTTACTCCATAGCATATCACCTACTCCGAGGTGATCTCTGCATAACATATAAAGCTATGTCAAACCAGAGCTGCTGGACATGCTAAACCTAAAGAAATCCCAAACCCTCCGAGCTACACGCTCTAGGGACCTAAACTTTGTCACCACAATAAACAGGACATGCTGGAGGGATAGATTCCTGTCCCAGAGACTTCCCATACTCTGGAACAGGCTACCCATCTATGTCAACCAAAGTTCTTCATTAGCACTCTTCAAGAAAAATCTTGATATGTGGATGGGAAATAGGAAATACACCCAGAGGATCACTTCTGTGTGTCTGCTCAACAGTGGCACAGGAAAATAACTTTCTTGGGTGGCGTAAGCCAGGGAACCTTGTTGGCTAGCCTTACATAGGCCCTTGGGCCAATAGCCTAGTACCTACCTATGAACCTATAAACTAAATGTATAGAAGGTAATGAAAATATATTAAAACAAAAATTAATATATAAGGAAAGTATACACACACATATATATATATATATATATATATATATATATATATATATATATATATATATATATATTTTTTTTTTTTTTAAATATAAAACTTTAATTCCTAAAGGTATGAACAATGAGTTAAACTGGAAATGTTTGCTTTAAATAAGGAACTGATTTAAATGATTGTTTAATTAATTAATTGAATGTAATTTTAAACTTGGTATATAAGGTATGGTTTTTGTGACTGTTTTATTCCTTGAAGGTGGTAACACCAAGGCGCTAGAATAAAGTGAGCTTGTTTTACTACAGGTTTATTCTTTGCTATTTAAACAACAGAACTACATTTCCATTTGGATCCAAACCCACCTGGTGATATAGGGGTTGATGCCTAGCTTAGTGAGTTTTCCTATGATTCCTGAATGGGGAATGGTATCAAAGGCATTCGCCAGATCAAGGTAGGCTGTATGAACCACCTTGCCTTCACAAGCTGTGGACATACAAATTTCGGCCTCATTATGACCTTGTCAGCACAGCATGAGCAGAGTGTTTGACTAAGCATAAGAAACACAGGACTGTTATACCCAGCTGATGTCCATTATCATTAGGGTCACTGCAAAAATATCCCAAACAACAAACTAAAATGTTTCAGCGAATTGGTGATTTCTTATGCTTAGTCAAACACTCTGCTTGTGCTGTGCTGATGAGGTTATAACAAGGCCGAAATATGCATATCCACAGCTAGTGGGGTTTGGCTTTATTAGCTTGAAATTGTCCATTAAAATGACGAAACAAGTCATGGGCATTCAGAATTGCCACCTGATGTTCATAAGGGTTCTTTGCATATATCCCATGTGCCTCTGATACAAGATGTTTGGGAGGTCACTCAGTGGAAGTTCTAGCTTTGCTGGAGTTTTCATTTTGTTTTTACTGATTGTTTTTTCAGTGACCTTCTCACTTATTATTTTAGTTTGTTGTTTGGGATATTTTTGCAGTGACCCTAATGATAATGGACATCAGCTGGGTATAACAGCCCTGTGTTTCTTATGCTTAGTTAAACACTCTGCTTGTGCTGTGCTGATGAGGTCAATAACAAGGCCAAAATATGCATATCCACAGCTAGTGGAGTTTGGCTTTATTGGCCTGAAATTGCCCATTAAAATGATGAAACAAGTCATGGGCATTCAGAATCGCCAATTAGCTGAAACACCTGATGTTCATAAGGGTAATTTGCATATATCCCATGTGCCTCTGATGTAAGTGGTTTGGGAACTCACTCTGTGGAAGTTCTAGCTTTGCTGGAGTTTTCATTTAGTTTTTACTGACTGTTTTTTCAGTGACCTTCTCACTTATTGTATTACAGGATTGTAGAGGAAGATGAAGAAACTGGACATAGGCAGTCAAAGAAAAGACCTTGGGAGGCAGGAGACAAGCCAGCAGTGGAATGGTCTGAATCCTGCAACCCAAAAACACCTGGTCCTGAGACGGAGTCAACTCAGACATTTTGTGATTGAAAGGGAACCCCATACTGTGCAGAAGAAGCATTGTGAAGTGTAGATTCTGAAGCAGGAGCTGCTGAGACAGGGCTTGAATTAACAAATCATCCAAATAAAGGAACACATGAATTCCCTGAAGTCTGCAAAAGGCTACCACAGGGCCAGACATTTGGTAAACCCCTTGGAGCTGCAGAAAGACAAAAGGCAAAGCACAGAAATAATAATGACAGGAAGAAACACAGAGATTTAAAAGCTTCCTAAACAGAGAAAGAACAAGAATATGGAGGAAAGTGGCCTTCAAATCAAGATACCCAGAAAGGCTTGAGGAAGAGAAAACATCCTGAAAGAAAGGTGTTGGAAACGCAGGTCTAGAATGGGCCTCCGCTGCCCTCCTTCCTGGGAACCAGAAACATTCTACAATAAAAACCTGTTACCTGCTGAGGTGCTGGGGCACACTGGATGGTTGAACGAAAGGAAAATGAGGGAGGTGGTGAAAGAAGGCCAGAGATTGGAGGAAGGCACTTCCAAGCTATAAAAATAATCATTTTTGATAATGGAATGAACCTAGCAGTCTGTGGTTATCTGCAGCCAAACAGGAAAAGAAAGAGCCATCCTGAAGAACAGATGCATCTGGCAAAGGGTGAAAGGAGGCTGGATGTTAGACGGTGGCAGATTTGTCTGGAAAAGAAGTTTTTTGGCCACTACAACTCTGAGACTGCTTGTCTGGGAAAATTTGCTTAAGTAACCTTCTTGTTCCTAGTAGGCTGTCTAGACTACCTATGGACAAAAGAAGGTTTGGATGGATGATTACTCTGGAACATAGGAAGAAGGGAAAAAAAGATTTGCTTCGGGTCCTGCATAACCATCAGCCAAGATCCCCCCCTCTACATCTGCACCACACGTACATACAGTCTCAGTGGATGTGCAGGCAGGAAGCTCCGTGTCAGCCTCCAACTGAGTTGCAAGCAAACAGAACTGACGTTGGCACCAGATGGCCCTCAAGTTGTTCATTCAACCCAAGGGAGACATCCAGTGGAGACTGGAAAGCAGTAAGTTCAGTACATGCCTTTTTGTCTTTTTTCTTAAAGAAAAACTCCACCTCCTCCTACTTAACTCAACCCTTGTGTTTTGTTTTCTCCCTACTGTATGGTTCCAGTATTGTGTAGGTACGAAAAACCTGCTTGTACTTTATAAAAGTTTCATTTCCTTGCCTTGGAATCAAAGAAAGGCAAAGCTCACTCACCTTTTTTTAAAGCTTAACTTCTTACACATCTTGCAGAGAAATGAATCTCTGCCTGCATGACATACCACATACGCAGAGCAATCTGTAGTTTACCCTGTCAGGCACTGCTGACAATCTTACTTGGGTAATTAGTCTTGCTCTTGTCATGAACACAGCAGGTGCTATAAAAATGACAGAGGTGTGAATCTGTTCTCCACTGTCTTTACTGCAGAGAGGACGAAAACTTACACTGATTCACAGCTACTGCCAATGTAGATGCCTTTTATAACAAAACAAAGCAATAAGAGCAGTCAATGGTTCAAAGGCAGTTATCACCTCTTCTGACACATTTACATAAACAGCATCACAGTACTGAAATGCTGTGTTTACATATCAAGATGATTTAAAATGTAGTACCAAAGATGTATGTTAAAATTAAGAGAAAATCAGAAATAGTTTTCTTGCAATGCATGTAAGTATCATCACATTTTCATGCCCCTCCCACACACACAATAGGAGAAAACTGCCCAAATCAGGACTTCTCAGCAGGAAGTGAGACAGGTAGCAACCCTATCAACTAGTTGCAGTGATACTGTTTATAAGAAGGTCTTTTATGTTTCCTTGTGACATCGTTCCAGAGGATGATGCATATCTGGTGCCACAAATCCATGGGAAGATACAACTTCCACTGACTTTGACTCGGTCCTTACAGAGGTGGAGTGCATGAGCATTTTCTAGCCTATAAATGAAATGTAACCATTGGTGGCAACCATCACATACAGCTGAATTTACTTTAGCATACACTTGCTATGTGCCCTTTTAATAAAACATTAGGAAAGGGAAATCAGAAATACTTTCACACACACACACACTATATATATATATGTGTGTGTGTGTGTGTGTGTGTGTGTATAATATATATATATATATATATATATATATATATATATGAAGTCTACTTACTTGTATGTACAGAAACATATGTATACATGCATATGCCAGAGAAATAGGTATGTGTGCATGCATGTCCTTGCGTGATACAGTCAATGACAGTTCATCTCCCAGTCTAAGTAACTCTTTCATGTAACAAAACAATGCAACCAGCAAAACTTTGTTTGATCCAAATGTGTATTGCACAGTGCAGTTAATTCATTGTTTAAATATTGAGACGTCTCCACAACAAATATATAAAGGCTTTTGCTTTAATAAAGTTTTGCATATTCTCATAATAATAATAATAATAATAATAATTATACAATAAAAAATGGAGTTTTTCTTCACTGGTATCCATGGGGGTTTAATTCCCAGGAGGACTTTCCCAGTAAATAAACAATGGGAGCAATGGGGCTGAAGCCCAAGGCACACGTATGAAACAGGCCCTGCCATTTCTGCTTCTACTTTAGTCTGAAATCATATGCTATTGAAGCACTAAATAAGCCACTTTTCAGCTAAATATACACTAGACACCTAATCCAGCACTGAGTACAGGTGAAGCAGAGTACAGCAAAACTACAAAGCAAAGACAGTGAAGCACAACGATACAAGGAAACCAAACACTCCATATTAACCTTAGGGTCCTTGATTGTGACATTTAGGCATTACGTATGTAAATATGGTAAGCAGTGGTGTGTATGGAAAACAAGACTAAAAGCACAACACAGATAGAGAAGACAAGATGTGACTGAAGTGCATGAAAGACAGGAGTCAATGTGATGCAGCAGATCCTGTGCAACACTGGGAAAACAATGGGAGAAAATGGGCTGACCAAGTACACTGTGCAGCGTCTTCAAAATGTTAAATGCATTAACAACATACCGTGCTTCCTAAGGCGGTGCGGCAGGTGGGCAGAATATGTGATGAGCAGATAGTCTTGAATTTGTGCTCCTCCTTGTTACCGCTGTCCAAATGAAAGGCAGACATGTGTAACATAGTGTGACTACCACTGTCCAAATGAAAGGCAGACATGTGTAACACAGTGTGACTACCGCTGTCCAAATGAAAGGCAGACATGTGTAAATACCACTGTCCAAATGAAAGGCAGACGTGTGTAACAGTGTGATTACCACTGTCCAAATGAAAGGCAGACATGTGTAACTGCAGCATCTTTATATGACAACCATGTCATGCTTGTCTCATTGGCATTGTATGTGGTCATACTGGCCTCCAAACTGTTGTACTGATTCATAGGTAGGTACTAGGCTATTGGCCCAAGGGCCTAGCCAACAAGGTTCCCTGGCTTACGCCACCCAAGAAAGTTATTTTCCTGTGCCACTGTCAAGCAGAGACACAGAAGTGATCCCCTGAGTGTATTTCCTATTTCCCATCCACTCATCAAGATTTTTCTTGAAGAGTGCTAATGAAGAACTTTGGTTGACATAGATGGGTAGCCTGTTCCAGAGTTTGGGAAGTCTCTGGAACAGGAATCTATCCCTCCAGCATGTCCTGTTTATTGTTGTGACAAGGTTTATGTCCCTAAAGCGTGTAGCTCAGAGGGATTGGGATTTCTTTATGTGTAGCATGTCCAACAGCTCTGGGTTTGACATAGCTTTATATGTTAGGCAGAGGTCACCTCAGAGTAGGCGATATGCTACGGAGTAAAGCTGGAGTTTTTTGAGGCGGTCAGTGTAGGGCATTTGTTTGAGGCCAGTAATCCTCTTTGTGAGGTAGGTCTGTGGCCTTTCCAGCAGCTGCAGATGTCTTGTGAGGTACATTCCAAAAGGGGCGTTGTACTCTATAATGGGTCTAATGAGTGTTGAGTAGAGGGAAACAATTACCTCTTTTTTCCTGGATGAGAATCCTTTTATAATGAGGTGTGCCACGTAGAAGGACTTCCTGACTACTGTGGCGATGTAACTATCAAAGGAGAGACTACTGCCCAGCTGGGTCCCAAGGTCTCATCACACATTCGGTGTTAAGTAGATTGCTGCCTATGTGGTAGTTCATGGGTACAGAGTTTTTACCAAAGGGGATGACACTGCACTTTTTGGCACTGAGCTTGAGGCTATTGCTCTGACACCAAGCATCTGCCTCAGCGAGACCCTTCTGTAGGATGTCCACATCATTTGGGGACTTGACTATGGCTCCTAGTTTGCAGTGATCTGCGAACTACGGTAGCCAGAGGCCTTCTGTGCTAGCCTGTACTTCAGAGAAGTAGACACCCTGTGGTACTCCATTTGTCACTGCTTTGAGGTCAGATTTGGAGTCTGCAACTTTTACAGTGTGGGTTCTGTCAGTGAGCCAGCTGGCAACCCATCCTGTGACGTAGGGATTTATACCTAGTTTAGTGAGTTTAGCTATAATTCCAGAATGGGGGATGGTGTTGAAAGCTTTGGTGAGGTCAAGATAGGCTGTGTGAACCACCTTACCTGCATCTACGGCTTTGGTGACTGCCTCAAAGAAGTTGATCAGGAGGTATGATCTGCCTTTCACAAACCAGAACTGGGTGGGATCCAGAGTTTGGAGGTTACCAATGTCTTTGCTTATGAGTTCCATGATGATACGTTCCATGGCCTTGCAGACCAGGCTCGTCAGCCAATAGGTCGATAGTTCTCAGGATCAGTGGTGGCTCCCCCTTTGTGGAGTGGATAACTGTTGCTGTGTGCCATTCAGTGGGCATAAAGCCTGACGCGAGGCTATTATTGACATGGTGCTTAAGTGGGGAGCCAGTTTGTTTTGAAGTTCGTGTAAAACGTAGCCTGGGATGTTTGTATGCGTTTGAAGAAAGAACAAGTCAGCTCTGTTACACAATATAAAGAAACTCCATTTAAAAAAAGGGAAAAGCACTTGCACTAAAATATGGACAACAATCTGTTCTTCATCAAATTATGGCCAACCTTATTTTCCTCAACTTGTGCTGGCTCAGATAAAAATATACTTGCAGCACATGTCAAGACAAAGAAACCATGTAATCAGTCATAAAAACATATACATTTTATAGTACAATTGTAGAGAGACATTAAAGAGGGCACTGATCATCTACTAATACAAACAGTAAACACTGCTGAAGCAGTGAAGCACATCACCTCACATGAGACGATTCCAGAACTGCTTGGCAGACAGTAAACTGGAAAACAATGTAAAGGGCAAAACATACAATGATGACAAATGCAAACGAGTACATGAGTGAGAGAGTGTCATAGCTAATGTAATATGGTATGGTCCACTGTGGGCAGTGGGCTGGAAATGGAATGGAACAGGAAAAGACACTGCACGAAGGAAACATTTGGTACATCAAACATCACCACTGCAATTATGACTGGGAAAAAAACATTACAAAAAAGATTAACATGCAGTCAAAAGCTATGAACTTCTTTGGACACTTACTGAAAACCACAGCTAATAACAGACTGAAGTAGTGTAATATTGAAACAGTAGTGTGACAGTCGTGATGTGTACTGAAAAAAGGAATAACAGGATATAGGTTCATACAAAGTTGCTATGCATGCAGCCCAGGAAACCACTGGGAGTCTAGTCCAAATTCCCAATTGCCACAATGCAGTGCCTGGTTAAGTGACCTGCTCAAGGTAACATAGTAGGAAAATGAAGATGAAATGATTCCAACTATGTGCTCTTAGTACTGGCAGCAGAACCTTCGTCCTCTGCACTTACTCCCACACATCACAAGTTTTGTTAGTGGAACAGTAATGGGTTTCTACACACCTCAGTTCACTGATGGTTATAACCATCACGAGTGCAGTTTCCTGCTCAAGTACACAGTCATTTCTAAGCCTTACAAAGCCAAAGCACAAAAGTAGTACTTTTGTCATTATCAAGGAGTCAGTTTTTCTGAAGAGTGACTGTGCTGTACATTAACAAATCAGTTGATGAGCAGAAACGCATAAAAACAGAAAACAATGCCAAAAACATCTGTGCAACAATCCAAAGGGAAGGAATACAAAGTTGGCAACATTTGGCTGTAGAACTACAAAAAATGCTACTGATAAAGAATATCCTGCACTATTCCCTCCCCCCTTAAAAAAAGAAATCTTCACACTACAAGGACTGGGCAGTAGAAAAATTAAGGATTCAGGTTTGAAGAAATACAGAAAATATGACACAAGATGTCTGTGCTTCAAAAAAAATAAAACGGTCACCCAAAGCTAAAGAATAGAAAGTTGGTCACGTATTGTTACAGATATGTATTATAAGGGGAACATCTATATCTATACAGATAGAAAAGTTGTGTAAAATCTGACCATAACCATAGATGTCCTTCTCTTTTGTATGCTGCAGTATTCACAACATGAGGGAGCCCACCTCCGGCTGACTCGTACGTCTGGCCAGTATACAAAAGTTTATCACTACTGTGTGGTACGTGCAACATCGCACAGTATCAAAATGTATGCTGATCATAAAGTGACAGGTATAATGCAGCCATCAGCACGTACCAGACCTCAGATCTGAATGCCGCAAAATGCAGCAGCCTCATCCATTGTGAGGAAAACATGCTACCAGAACTCAGATGAGTATCAGGGCGAAGGCAGGAGGGGGGGGGGTCGGGAGTAATACTGCAGCATATAGAAGAGAAGGACATCTATGGTTATGGTACGATTTTACACAACTATTCTATGTCCTTCTCTTCATATGCTGCAGTATCCATAACATGAGGGAGAATACCAAAGCTCATGCAGAGGAAGAAGTGAGCGGAGGAGCACAGACATTCTCCACAAACTCATGCAGAATAGCCCTGGCAAAACCAGCTCTGGACCTGGAAATGCCATCTAACTTATAATGTTTTGTGAAGGTATGAACAGAAGACCAGGTAGCTGCTTCCAGGGTAGAGCAAGTGTCCAAGCCTTTTATAAAGGCACCACAGCAAGACACTGCTCTAGTGGAATGTGCTCTAATAGGCGATGGTAGATTTTTTGCACGAGTCACATAACAGAAGAAAATAGTTTTGGAAATCCAAGTGGTAACAGTCTGCTTGGAAAAAGGCTTGCCCAGGGTCCTTGGGTGATAGGAAACAAACAGGCAGTCACATTTCCAAATTGGTTTGGTTTAATTCAAGTACTATCTCAGTTGCCTGTGCACATCTAAAGTGTGGAGAATCCTCTCACAAGAGGACAGAGGAGAAGGGAAAAAAGTTGGAAGACTGATTGAGAAATAACTCATTAACCATCTTGGGTATAATGAGGGTTAGTGGATAGGGAGACCCTATCCCTGACAAATCTTGAAGGGGGAATAGAACATGGGAACCTATAACTCAGACACCCTTCTGGCAGAAGTAATGGCCACAAGGAGGACTGTTTTCCAGGTACAGTGTTGCAGAGAAGCCACACTTGCTGGCTCAAAAAGGGCCAGGGTAAGTTTTTCAAAGACAAGGTCGAGATCCCAAGGAGGATGGATTGGTTTCCTTGGTGATCTGATGTGAAGGACTCCTTTCAAGAAGAGTTTAACTTTCAACCTGGAAGCTAAAGGGGGAGACATTGGCAGATATGCAGAGATAGCAGAAAGGTGAGCTTTTACTGAGGAGTATGACAGGCCACTCTTCAGCAACTCACACAGGTAGGACAGGAGCACTAGGACATCCATTAGCAGTGGCTGTAAATCCTTTTTAAGACACCAGATGGAAAGATTTGGAAACACAGGATTACCTAGTTGGGGTTTTTTTGGCCTCTTGCAGAACTTGCAGCACGTCCTCAGAGAAAATATATCTGAAAGGAATTAAAACCCTATCACCCACAGGGTGTGTTGTAGAGGTGACATCTGTGGATGTACTAAGGTTCCTTTTTATCCTGTGTGAGTAGGTCCATTCTGTGGGGTAACTTGTGGGGATTGCCCTTGGTTAAATGCAGAAGAGGGAACCAATGCTGTCTTGGCCAAAAGAGATTCACCAGCAAGATTTCTGGTTGCTCTTGTCAGACTTTCAACAAGACCTTTTGAAGACATGGAAAGAGAGGATGCATAAAGAAACATCCCCTTCCAAGAGAAAGATAGGGCATCCACTTTCCAGGCCAAGGGATCTGGAACCCTGGCACAAAACTAGGGTAGTTGTCTGTTCATGGAGGAGGTAAAAAGATCTACCTGAGGTGTACCCATCAATGGACCATGTCCAGAAACACATCCCTGTGTAACATCCATTCGTGGGATTAAGTCATGGACCTCCTCAGTGTGTCTGCCACTATATTCTGAGTGAAAGGAATGTAAACTGCCTGAGGGGGGAGGGGGGCTGAGTCTGGACAACTAATTCTCAAGCCTGCAAAGACAGTCTGCACAGAAGGTATGACTTTGTCCCTCCATTTTTTGACATACCAGAGGACCATGGTATTGTCTGTAAACCATCTTAAAACCCCCGGGGAAACAAGAGGTTTGTAGACTGAAGATCAGTGACATCATCTCCTTTATATTGGTGTGCTCCCTTTTCTAGGCTGGAGACCAGACATCTCTGACCCTCCATGTGTCCAGTGTTGCTCCCCATCCCATGTCTGCAGCATCCGTATAAAGCTCCAGAGTAGGAAAGGGTGGTTGTTAAGGGTAAGCCTGGGTTCTTTAACACCTGCTGGATCCACCAGAGTAATTCATTTTTCAGGCAAGGCAAGAATGGGCTAACAAACTCCTGGGGGTGAAAGTGTACCTGTACTGTTCTCAAGTACCACTGGAATTTCCTCATTTGCACCTTGGCTACAAGGAGCATGGGAATGACGCTTCCACTAACTCCAGGAGGTAAAGAAACTCTCTGGCAGTCAGGGACTGAGAAAGCAAGAGGTCCTGGAAGTTGAAGGTGTGGGACAGGAACTTTTCTGGCGGTATGGAAGCCAGCATCCTGTCTGACTGGATCCTG